>NW_026732038.1:0-375000 GCF_028476545.2 Physella acuta
AGCTGCGCCCAGACTAGACACCCCGTCCACCAGCTGCGCCCAGACTAGACACCCCGTCCACCAGCTGCGCCCAGACTAGACACCCCGTCCACCAGCTGCGCCCAGACTAGACACCCCGTCCACCAGCTGCGCCCAGACTAGACACCCCCGTCCACCAGCTGCGCCCAGACTAGACACCCCCGTCCACCAGCTGCGCCCAGGACTAGACACCCCGTCCACCAGCTGCGCCCAGACTAGACACCCCGTCCACCAGCTGCGCCCAGACTAGACACCCCGTCCACCAGCTGCGCCCAGACTAGACACCCCGTCCACCAGCTGCGCCCAGACTAGACACCCCGTCCACCAGCTGCGCCCAGACTAGACACCCCCGTCCACCAGCTGCGCCCAGACTAGACACCCCGTCCACCAGCTGCGCCCAGACTAGACACCCCGTCCACCAGCTGCGCCCAGACTAGACACCCCGTCCACCAGCTGCGCCCAGACTAGACACCCCGTCCACCAGCTGCGCCCAGACTAGACACCCCGTCCACCAGCTGCGCCCAGACTAGACACCCCGTCCACCAGCTGCGCCCAGACTAGACACCCCGTCCACCAGCTGCGCCCAGACTAGACACCCCGTCCACCAGCTGCGCCCAGACTAGACACCCCGTCCACCAGCTGCGCCCAGACTAGACACCCCCGTCCACCAGCTGCGCCCAGACTAGACACCCCGTCCACCAGCTGCGCCCAGACTAGACACCCCGTCCACCAGCTGCGCCCAGACTAGACACCCCCGTCCACCAGCTGCGCCCAGACTAGACACCCCGTCCACCAGCTGCGCCCAGACTAGACACCCCGTCCACCAGCTGCGCCCAGACTAGACACCCCGTCCACCAGCTGCGCCCAGACTAGACACCCCGTCCACCAGCTGCGCCCAGACTAGACAACCCCGTCCACCAGCTGCGCCCAGACTAGACACCCCGTCCACCAGCTGCGCCCAGACTAGACACCCCGTCCACCAGCTGCGCCCAGACTAGACACCCCGTCCACCAGCTGCGCCCAGACTAGACACCCCGTCCACCAGCTGCGCCCAGACTAGACACCCCGTCCACCAGCTGCGCCCAGACTAGACACCCCGTCCACCAGCTGCGCCCAGACTAGACACCCCGTCCACCAGCTGCGCCCAGACTAGACACCCCGTCCACCAGCTGCGCCCAGACTAGACACCCCGTCCACCAGCTGCGCCCAGACTAGACACCCCGTCCACCAGCTGCGCCCAGACTAGACACCCCGTCCACCAGCTGCGCCCAGACTAGACACCCCGTCCACCAGCTGCGCCCAGACTAGACACCCCGTCCACCAGCTGCGCCCAGACTAGACACCCCGTCCACCAGCTGCGCCCAGACTAGACACCCCGTCCACCAGCTGCGCCCAGACTAGACACCCCGTCCACCAGCTGCGCCCAGACTAGACACCCCGTCCACCAGCTGCGCCCAGACTAGACACCCCGTCCACCAGCTGCGCCCAGACTAGACACCCCGTCCACCAGCTGCGCCCAGACTAGACACCCCGTCCACCAGCTGCGCCCAGACTAGACACCCCGTCCACCAGCTGCGCCCAGACTAGACACCCCCGTCCACCAGCTGCGCCCAGACTAGACACCCCGTCCACCAGCTGCGCCCAGACTAGACACCCCGTCCACCAGCTGCGCCCAGACTAGACACCCCGTCCACCAGCTGCGCCCAGACTAGACACCCCGTCCACCAGCTGCGCCCAGACTAGACACCCCGTCCACCAGCTGCGCCCAGACTAGACACCCCGTCCACCAGCTGCGCCCAGACTAGACACCCCGTCCACCAGCTGCGCCCAGACTAGACACCCCGTCCACCAGCTGCGCCCAGACTAGACACCCCGTCCACCAGCTGCGCCCAGACTAGACACCCCGTCCACCAGCTGCGCCCAGACTAGACACCCCGTCCACCAGCTGCGCCCAGACTAGACACCCCGTCCACCAGCTGCGCCCAGACTAGACACCCCGTCCACCAGCTGCGCCCAGACTAGACACCCCGTCCACCAGCTGCGCCCAGACTAGACACCCCGTCCACCAGCTGCGCCCAGACTAGACACCCCGTCCACCAGCTGCGCCCAGACTAGACACCCCGTCCACCAGCTGCGCCCAGACTAGACACCCCGTCCACCAGCTGCGCCCAGACTAGACACCCCGTCCACCAGCTGCGCCCAGACTAGACACCCCGTCCACCAGCTGCGCCCAGACTAGACACCCCGTCCACCAGCTGCGCCCAGACTAGACACCCCGTCCACCAGCTGCGCCCAGACTAGACACCCCGTCCACCAGCTGCGCCCAGACTAGACACCCCGTCCACCAGCTGCGCCCAGACTAGACACCCCGTCCACCAGCTGCGCCCAGACTAGACACCCCGTCCACCAGCTGCGCCCAGACTAGACACCCCGTCCACCAGCTGCGCCCAGACTAGACACCCCGTCCACCAGCTGCGCCCAGACTAGACACCCCGTCCACCAGCTGCGCCCAGACTAGACACCCCGTCCACCAGCTGCGCCCAGACTAGACACCCCGTCCACCAGCTGCGCCCAGACTAGACACCCCGTCCACCAGCTGCGCCCAGACTAGACACCCCGTCCACCAGCTGCGCCCAGACTAGACACCCCGTCCACCAGCTGCGCCCAGACTAGACACCCCGTCCACCAGCTGCGCCCAGACTAGACACCCCGTCCACCAGCTGCGCCCAGACTAGACACCCCGTCCACCAGCTGCGCCCAGACTAGACACCCCGTCCACCAGCTGCGCCCAGACTAGACACCCCGTCCACCAGCTGCGCCCAGACTAGACACCCCGTCCACCAGCTGCGCCCAGACTAGACACCCCGTCCACCAGCTGCGCCCAGACTAGACACCCCGTCCACCAGCTGCGCCCAGACTAGACACCCCGTCCACCAGCTGCGCCCAGACTAGACACCCCGTCCACCAGCTGCGCCCAGACTAGACACCCCGTCCACCAGCTGCGCCCAGACTAGACACCCCGTCCACCAGCTGCGCCCAGACTAGACACCCCGTCCACCAGCTGCGCCCAGACTAGACACCCCGTCCACCAGCTGCGCCCAGACTAGACACCCCGTCCACCAGCTGCGCCCAGACTAGACACCCCGTCCACCAGACGAACACACATCCAACAGACCTGAAATTCTTCAAGCCGAGTCCTCTTGCTGGAGATCTGTCGATGATGGGTCCACTCGATGATGTGTCCATTCGATGATTGGTCCACTCGATGATTGGTCCACTCGATGATGTGTCCACTCGATGATTGGTTCACTCGATCATGGGGTTTTAAGTAGCTGTCGATGGCACCACATAGATGAACTCCGCAACTTCTGGTGAAAGTTCCAGTATCCAAATCATCCTGTGATGAAATAAGTTAACGTAATGAAGAATTTTGTAATGTTTGTCATCTTATCAACGATTTAATAAACTTGCTGTTTTTTTTATGCGGTTATTTATTTTTATCTCACAGTTCATTACTTTATTTCCATCATTCCGAACAAACAGGAGAATACTTTGAATTGACTTCAGTATCTTATTTTTTACAACAGACAACTCTGACACTACGTTAACAGACTGAACATTCAAGGGACGTAACTATGATATGTATAATACAAAGGACTTAACAATAACTAACAAGACATAATTTAAATCTTACTAAAATAATTTTATATTCTAAATATATTGTATTATGTGTTTTGTGTCTATGTGCGAATCATTTAAGAAATGGTCCTGAAAAAAAAATAGTTTTTTAAAAGAAGGGGTGGGCGGGTGAAGAGACAACTTTCCTGGCGAAAGGTACTAAAACCCATAATATAACTAAATTATCCTATTAATATAAAAACCCATGTGCGCACTTCTCTCTCTGTCCGGTCAGTCAGCGATAAATGGAGAACTTGGTTTCTATTTCTGTCCATGGGTGTCTACAATGTGAACTTTTGACTCCACGGCTAAGGACTGAGCACAGTAAACTAAGCAGTGAAGAGAAACCGAGTTTGCACACCTTATTTTAGTCTCATCTTATGCCATTCTATTTTCTCCCTTTGATTATTATATATGCAATTAATGTTCATATCTTTGATGCTGTGTAAAACTATCAAACAAATTATTATTACTGATTTAAATGTTTAAAACAATTGATTAAAAAAAAAGCAATTGTTTGAGGACTGTATAGATATAGATGTTTGAAAGGGAAGAATGTTTGCTTTGATGTGTCTCGTTGTAATAACATAACTTTTCCAATTGCTTAAAATTTGTATCGTTTTAATTCTCTGTAATCACAAATTTATTTCAGCTCTACTTAAAAACCCAAATTCTAACCCCCCCCCTCCCCCGCCCCCTAACCCACCACGCCGAGGGAAAAAAATCCCTTGAATCATCATTTAATTACACATTTGCATTTTCAGGTTGTTTTTATTTATTTTTTATTTTTTTTATATTTAGACGTTTTGTATTAGATCTATGTATAAGTAAACCATCTTAAATGAATGAAAGTAGGCTACAAGTAAGAAAGAAATATTACTATTGTAAATCTGTATCAGTCCTCACAAGCCGATGGTGAAAACAGTAATACTAAAGCGAACACACAACTGACGCTATAAATAACATGTCTGAGGCAAAAAAAAAAATGAAACGGGCTTTTGTTGCAAACAATATGTTGGATTATTAAATGTATGTTAAATGTACATTGTATTTAAAGAAGGAAAATAAAAATAGAAGAATATTCAAAAGTAGATAGAAACATTTTTAATTATGCAACTGGAAAAGTCTTTATGGGTAAAATTAGAATGTCGAAAATGAAACACAATACTAATGAAGTCATCTTCAATAAGATTTGCGTTCCACATTTTCCAATAATAGAATATGAAGACAGGAACTAGTTCATTCAAATTTGATTTAAATCTATAGATCTACTTATCAAAACTTACGCTATAAATGTAGACCTATACAATTTTCTCGACCAAAAAACTACTTTAAAAAACAACACGACACCATTGTACAGCCGGGTTTGTAATGAAATTATTTTTAAGTCTGTTAATCAGTGTGTGCATTTAATATGGTTTTGCGTTGACTAATAATGTATATAATTTGGTTTTTCTAAAAGGTATTGGTAGCCTAGGTTATTTTAAAGGTGTCGGATTTTTATCTATTTAGTTATTTCTTAATTTCATCACTAATAATAATAATATCGTTCAAAGTGTAGTAAAGAACATTGCGTTTTGGCCAATAACTATTTTATAAATTATTTTTCTCAAACAAAATAACAAAAATATATAGGGCTATAATGACGGGTAACGATGGCTAGTAGTTTACCGTAGGTATGAGGATATGCAAAATAAATATAGATCTATCATGCTACTAACTACTCTATATACTTAGTATAGAAAGTAAAAAGTAAAAGTAAAAACTTAAAAAAGGTTAGCCCTTATAAATTTTAAATATTCTGTAACATAATAGTATACAAAACTTACCTCAACCCTCGTCGTTAATGTGATGCTGTTATGTAGGTCGACGTTGTTTCATGGCCATGAGAAAGATAAGTTATCCAAACACATGAAATATTTTATTGGAATTTCTAAATTCAAGATGGAGGTCTCAGTCCAAATTATACGCGCCTGTTCCCAAAACACATGACTAGATTCTACACTAACAGATGGCCTCCACTGCGCATGTCATCTCACAATATCCTGTCATGCAATAAACTCTTACAGCCCCAGGCACTTGTCAAAACAAACACGGGTACTGGATGACATTCTACTTGCTACACCCATCCAACACACATGTCATACAATCTCACTACACATTCTACTTGCCACTGTGCTACACCCATCAAACACACACGTCACACAATCTCACTACACATTCTATTTGCCACTGCTACACCCATCAAACACACACGCCACACAATCTCACTACACATTGTACTTGCCACTGTGCTACACCCACCATACACACACGTCACACAATCTCACTACACATTCTACTTGCCACTGTGCTACACCCATCAAACACACATGTCACACAATCTCACTACACATTCTACTTGCCACTGTGCTACACCCATCAAACACACACGCCACACAATCTCACTACACATTCTACTTGCCACTGTGCTACACCCATCAAACACACACGTCACACAATCTCACTACACATTCTACTTGCCACTGTGCTACATCCATCAAACACACAATCTCACTACACATTCTACTTGCCACTGTGCTACACCCACCATACAGTACTTGTAAAGAAACGATCATTCCCATCGAGTTCAGTGATGTAATATAAACCAATGGCTAGCGGTGAAAAGAATCCACTACAAGACAAACTGGAAGAGACCAACCGTCACACTCTGGTGGGCTTGGCTCTGTCCATGTCCTACGATCTGGGGAATTTGGAGGCTCTGGTCATGTCAGATAAGCTCATGACGTCCAGTGTTTATTCCAGACCTTTTTCTCCGGGGGGGGGGGGGCACTTGATATTT
Source organism: Physella acuta (assembly GCF_028476545.2). Classification (NCBI taxonomy): domain Eukaryota; kingdom Metazoa; phylum Mollusca; class Gastropoda; family Physidae; genus Physella; species Physella acuta. Next base: position 6,539 of record NW_026732038.1, read on the forward strand.
TCGGGGGGGGGGGGGACAACACTTACCGGGGGGGGGGGGGGAGGCGGACACTAGTAAAAGTATATGTTTTCTGTATAAAATCCATTTAGTTCGGGGGGCCGTAGACTTTCTTCCGGGGAAGGGGGGAGGGGGGAAGCCCACCCCCCCCCCCCACCCACCCCCGAAGTGATGCGCGGAAGAAACTCTGATGACGTCGCAGGAGATAGCATACGCGAAGCAACTGAAAGAGAGGTGGGTAACAGAGGGTTTGATACTACTGCATGTTTTATCTTACAACTACTTAAGGGGGCAGCATCACCCAGACTAAGGGAGAGAAATAAAAATTATCATTTTAAAAAAATATAGACATGCACATGTCAAATTATTACAGTGGTAGTAGCGTGTCTTCAGCTATAATCCAGCATATAATTTATGGAATATATTGATGGCAACTATTTTTTTCAAAATGTTTTAATTATTTTATTACATTTTTTTATTTTTTTTTAAACAATGTTTTGAAACCATAAAATAAAGTACTTAAAATTTGATATATAGTTTCATTACTTTAAAACATTATGATTAATCTTAGTATTATCACGCAAGGATTTTTTTTAGAAAACTCCGAAAGTCAAAGTCCCGGCAAGATTTACTTTAGAAATGATCCTTAAAAGTATGATCACCATAACCCCACACCCCAGGATAGCCAAATACCCACACACGATTTGAACACACCAATCCTTCCCGCCCCAGCTCAATCGCTGACACGAAAAGTCACGCAACATCGCTTCTGATGTCTGGTCCAACGCACCCACCCCCTGTCAACCTGTTTTTTTTACCCCACTGGACACCCATCCTTGCCGCCAGTATTCTTCCCTTACCATCAAGATTCTTATTGTTGTAAAGTTTTGTATATTATTCAATCTCTAAGCTTAAGTACGGCGCAATGATCTACAACATTTAATGATGATCCCCCGACCCCAACTCCTTAGGACCACACCCCGCTTTGTACCCACTCTATGTTATGTTAAGAAACACTGTACTGTATACATCAGTGATATATATATATATATATATATATATATATATATATATATATATATATCTTTACAAAAATGCAAGTACTTAAGATGTACATTACTAAGGAAAAAGGCTTGTGCAAATTGTTGTTAATTTTTACTTTCTCGTATATACGAAGTATAGAGAAAGTATTGTAATCGTGCAAAAAAAAAATCGAGATTTTTACAAATCTCTACGTTTTACACCTCACTGATACGGAAAAACATAATTTTGCAATCTTGTCCGTATGTCTGTGTGTCTGTGTGTGTGTGTGTCTGTCTGTCTGTCCGTGTGTAAACACGATTACTTGAGAACCGTTACAGCTAGGTTGATGAAATTTCATATATAAGTATTTTATCAAAATCGTAGATCCGTATCAACTTTTGAGCGATTTCCGATAACCGGAAGTGGTACTTTTCCTACTTTGAATTTTTCAAAAGCCTATAACTTGAGTACTATTTCAGATAGATAAATGAAATTTCACATGTAAGTAAAAGATCTAATTCTCTACCTTCTGTTAAATTTTGAGTAATTTCAGTTGACCGGAAGTAGTAATTTACGCTACTTCCGATTTCTCAAAAAACTAATGTAAATTTTTAAAGTACTAATAATATTGCGCACTATTATGCGCTTTTTTATTTGGCGTTTACTTGGTGTGTAATTAATTTGTCTACGAGATTTTATTCTATTTTTAAAACTTTAAGAATTTAAAATGGATTAAAAATCATGTCTATAGCCCGAGTTCCCATCCCCTGTTATTTTATATAAGAATATTCGAGAAAGTTTAGGGGAGATCACTCCCGGTTTATTTGTATATGATTAATCTAACTGCTTATTTATTTTTAATGAAATGAAAATTATGTTACGGTAAATACGTTGTCGTTTGTTTTATGGCAAATAAAAGTATTTAAAAAAAAAACTTTAAAAGTCCTTCCGGGTGGGTCTTACTTCGAAAAATTATAATAAAGTACAAAATTAGTCACACTTTTTATCTTCTAGTTCCAACGGTAGGCTACCATACTATGCATCAACTTGAGTATTTCAGCAGGAAGGGCCTAAGTAGTGGAACACTCAGCCCAATATTTCTTATTAAATATTTTTGGGTAAAATTATTTTTTTTAAATGTTTGCATCATACATTGACTATCATTTATGCGCTGTTTTATAGCTCCTTGATAATAACTATTTTGTTAAAAAATTAATGTGTGTATGTATAATAGTTTTTTTTTTTTTTTGGCAAATTTTAAAGTCAATTTACATTGTCTGGGTGATATTGTATGAGAGTCAGGGTCTTTAAATCACCCTTTCAAAATGAACTTAAATTTACCGCAAGTACTTTAATTTTTAAAAATGGTTACACCATGGAGACAGCAGTGTGTGTGTGTGTGTGTGTGTGTGTGTGGTGGTTCATTTCACCTTGGACCAGCTAAGGGGTCTTGGTGAAGTGGGGTGGGGGTGGGGTCCGAACCCGCAATTTACGGGATGGATGATAAATTCTTTACAAGGCCACGACGTCACATACCATGGGACTGTATGGCCTAGCGGTAGAGCGCAAAAAATGATAACTTGAATGCTTCGAGTTCGAATCCGGGTGCAAGTCAGTGGAATTTTCCTAAGTCCACCAAACTCTGATGGGTACCTAACTCTCTTTAGGTAAAGTAAAGGCGACTAATTATAATGCTGACCACATGCTCCCTTCATTTGTTGTGTAATCTTGCCCAGTGCGAACCCATGTCCTATTCTCTTCGTGTTCAGGAGAATATCGTCCAGCAGATTACGGTCCACAGTTGTATCCTGCCAATCTGCGTGGTTATAAAGTTATCTATATGCTTGTTGCATATATGATGTATATGTATCCTAATCCTTGTTTTCCATTTACCTAGGTTCTTCTTATTTTATTTAATCAACTACAACACTAGATTGCTGCAACCATTGCAATTTTTCTTTAACCACGAAACGTGATTGGTGGAGTAATCAATGAAATTAATAACGTTATAGTGACACTGTTTTCGGTAATGTTCTACACTACAATCTTCAACTCTAGACACACGGCCTATGTGACTAACAGTAGGGGTACTTAATGTGCCTGTAACAGTTAAATGTAGATGAATGTATATTTCAAGTGTGTATCTTAAAAAAGGCGATATGGATCTAAAATGAAAGGTGGGTGTGCGCATGCGCTAAGGAAAGGAAGCGAGAGGTAGAGAGCGCGGGAACAACATGGCGATATTTGGGAATGAAGGCAATGTTCTTATGAACCAATAAAATTATGGAAATTAACAGAACAAGGGTTGATTTTTTGTTTTGAGTGTGTGCCATGAAATAGGTAGGAGAAAAAAGGCTGTGACAGTGCCGATACAAGCTATTTGTAATAAGTGATGATCCCACGTTTTGACACGACTGGCCAATATAAAATACAAGGTGAGATTTCAAGCTGTTTAACATTTTTCCTGTTGAAAAAAGTAAAGTTACCATTCGAACCTGACAGTCCATATGGCAAGTGAAGTAGAGTTATCCAATTTCTTCGACCTCGGCTTATGAAGGGATACTGTGGTCAGCACTACGCCCAGCCGCCTTTACCTTTCCCTAACGTGAGTCAGGTACCCAATAGAGCTGGGTGGAGTCAGAGGCGTAGCGAGGGGGGGGGTGCGGACCGCACCGGGTGACACCATTTAGCGGGGTGACACCAAGGCAAAGAATAGCAAAATATATAGAGAAAAATGATAATTCCAGTTAATTAAGTGATTAATTCGAGTGTTAAATGGTCTTTTAAAAGGTCCAAATCGAAAGTTTGAGAGGGGGGGGGTGTGCAAATCGAAAGTTTGAGGGGGGGGGGTGCAAATCGAAAGTTTGGGAGGGGGGTGTAAATCGAAAATTGAAAGTTTGTCCCCGGGAAGGGTCGCTACGCCCCTGGGGGGGGGTGACACCATTAAGTGCCGCACCGGTGACACCCGACCTCGCTACGCCACTGGGTGGACTCAAAACGCTATGCGGTGTTGTGGTGATTGTGGATGTTATATTATTTAAGGGGGCGTCAATAAATGACGTCACACCCGTAGGGGGAAGGGAGGGTCCAGATGGTATGACGTCACACTTTTGCATTATAAAAAAAGCAATGCTAGAAAACGAATTTCAAAAAAAGCGAGACATCATTTATGGACGACCCTTAATATAAATGCAACACTACACTAGACACCATAGTTCACTGTTATGCTTTTTTACCAAGGAAATCGTTATTTTAACTTTTATTGTTTAACTCTCCCCGACCATTCCGATTGACTTCAATGAGAGGTTGTGGGTATTTTTTGCAAATATTTAGGTTGATAAAATAATTCTAAACTGCTTTTCAGCCGATTATATTCGATATAAAAATATAAAAAAATTAGTGTAATCGATGGTTCCCAAACTGCTTTAATTTTTTCAAATGTAACTATATTTTTTTTAAAAAGATGTTTTCAAACATTTACTTTGATTACATATTTTCATACCTATTCAAAGACAACATCAACAACAAAACACATTTATTTCAATTTTTATTTGCACAGACAATGAAAGAAGTGTAGTTTGTATTTCATCACAGTAAATCAAAGACCAAGGGAAGTAAGCCTTTATGAGTTTTGTAAAAGCAGCATATATAAATTACATATAATTTAACATATTATGGCTTAAAGTACGGGTTATTAAAATGTTAAATTATTACATCAATACGTTGGTTTTTTTTTTTGTTTTTCTTTTTTTGTTTTTTCTCTTTTTTTTGTAAAAAAAAATAACTTTATAAAGCATGAAAATCCTAGCAGGAAAGTAGTTAATAAATGCATCAACGTAATATAATGTGTTGAGTTTATTCCTACTATTCTTTCAACTATAATATTTTTATATTTTAAATTTTTTTTCAATTTTCAATTTTTTTTTTGGTCCCGAGCCTTTGTAATGTTTGTTACCTGTATATTAAGTATCGACTTTTATTTATATGTTGGTTGCTCGAAAGCAGGAGCGATATAAATTATATTTTTATTCAGCATTGGCTATATAACTAATATACATTCTTTTTGCTTATAATGTGCACTACATATTATCACAAAACACAACTGGTTAAGCACTGATAACTTCTTTAATGAACTTGGCCCAGTTTGACTCCCAAAAACCTATGGCTTCCAATTTTTCCACGTAGTTCATCTGGCTGTACCTAACAAATATTAAATGAGTAATATTTTAGATAGGATATTATATTATCAGTTTGTTATTATGATTTTTTAAATGAAGTCATATATGTTTGAGCAAAATATGGTACCTCTAAATTAAACATACGTTTTCATGAACAGAAAAATTAGACAGAGTTCATCCAGCTCTAATGGGTACCTGGTCTGAGTTAATAAAGTGGCTTGGCATAATGGCCCCCATAAGGTCTGAAAGTGTACTTAAGCACGTTATATTTTTACTGTAGAAAAATCTGAACTCACGTGATAGAGTTGATGGCCAGTTGTTTGAGCAGTGTTAGGTTAGCGTCCTCGCTGGACATGGTCATAAAGGTGATGAAGAAATCAAATGAGAGGGGACCAGAGTCCAGCGTCGTGACGTCATCGGAGCTGATGACGATGGGCATGTTGTTGGCAATGAGGGCCGCCATTGGATGGTTTCTGAAATCACTGACCAGCCTCAGTACCTGACAATCAAGATACATTGTACCACACTTTACCTGACAAGATACATTGTACCACACTTTACCTGACAACCAAGATACATTGTACCACACTTTACCTGACAATCAAGATACATTGTACCACACTTTACCTGACAACCAAGATACATTGTACCACACTTTACCTGACAATCAAGATACATTGTACCACACTTTACCTGACAATCAAGATACATTGTACCACACTTTACCTGACAATCAAGATACATTGTACCACACTTTACCTGACAAGATACATTGTACCACACTTTACCTGACAATCAAGATACATTGTACCACACTTTACCTGACAATCAAGATACATTGTACCACACTTTACCTGACAAGATACATTGTACCACACTTTACCTGACAATCAAGATACATTGTACCACTCTTTACCTGACAATCAAGATACATTGTACCACACTTTACCTGACAATCAAGATACATTTACCACACTTTACCTGACAAGATACATTGTACCACACTTTACCTGACAATCAAGATACATTGTACCACACTTTACCTGACAATCAAGATACATTGTACCACACTTTACCTGACAATCAAGATACATTGTACCACACTTTACCTGACAATCAAGATACATTGTACCACACTTTACCTGACAATCAAGATACATTGTACCACACTTTACCTGACAATCAAGATACATTGTACCACACTTTACCTGACAATCAAGATACATTGTACCACACTTTACCTGACAATCAAGATACATTGTACCACACTTTACCTGACAATCAAGATACATTGTACCACACTTTACCTGACAATCAAGATACATTTACCACACTTTACCTGACAACCAAGATACATTGTACCACACTTTACCTGACAATCAAGATACATTGTACCACACTTTACCTGACAATCAAGATACATTGTACCACACTTTACCTGACAATCAAGATACATTGTACCACACTTTACCTGACAATCAAGATACATTGTACCACACTTTACCTGACAAGATACATTGTACCACACTTTACCTGACAATCAAGATACATTGTACCACACTTTACCTGACAATCAAGATACATTGTACCACACTTTACCTGACAATCAAGATACATTGTACCACACTTTACCTGACAATCAAGATACATTGTACCACACTTTACCTGACAATCAAGATACATTGTACCACACTTTACCTGACAATCAAGATACATTGTACCACACTTTACCTGACAATCAAGATACATTGTACCACACTTTACCTGACAATCAAGATACATTGTACCACACTTTACCTGACAACCAAGATACATTGTACCACACTTTACCTGACAATCAAGATACATTGTACCACACTTTACCTGACAATCAAGATACATTGTACCACACTTTACCTGACAACCAAGATACATTGTACCACACTTTACCTGACAATCAAGATACATTGTACCACACTTTACCTGACAATCAAGATACATTGTACCACACTTTACCTGACAATCATGATACATTGTACCACACTTTACCTGACAAGATACATTGTACCACACTTTACCTGACAAGATACATTGTACCACACTTTACCTGACAAGATACATTGTACCACACTTTACCTGACAAGATACATTGTACCACACTTTACCTGACAAGATACATTGTACCACACTTCACCTTCTAATAAGCCCTTAAACGGGAAAGGGGGGGGGGGGGTGATGGAGGCTTCATTTGTTAACCAAGAACGCAGTGCTCCACTACGCTTTTTCAACTTTAAACTTAAAGTTTCCTCAAGTCCTGGATGTTATTTTAGTTGAACCACTTTTGTATTTAATTTAATAATTTAATTCAATTTACTAAATTAATTTTTTTTCAAAGTAACAGCTATCGCGCTTTTTAAAATCTTATTTTATCTTAGAATTGTCTTTGAATATATAATAACGAAAATAACTGCTTGCGTACATCAGGTGATGGGAAAACAAATCTATAGAGGAACCAGTACCTGATTAGATATGGGCTGGACCTCTATAGCTATATCCCTTTCTTTCACTATCTCCATCAGCCTGGGGTGTTTTCCTATGGCGTATCCGTGCCCGATTCGTGTTGTGTTCAACAAAATGGCATCAATCAGATTCCTGTCTGTCAACGTTCCCTGCCAGTCTTTTATAACAAAATCATTTTTTTTTATTATCAACAAAGTGTTAGTAAGTTAATTAATATGATTGCGAATAAACTAAAATTTGAACACATTTTTTTTTAAATTTTATTTCTTAAAATATACGTAGAGCTAAGGTTAAAATATTTAAGTCTAGTTTTATTAAGGGGAAATAATGTTGTAGAATAATTGTTATAACTAACTTGTCTCCCCTGCATGAAAGAAATACGGCAGCTTGTAGGGTGGGTTTTGTCTGGACGGGTACAGTAGCGCTTCGATGTAGTAAACAAATGGATGAAAGAAACCTTCATTGCCGGCCAGATCGTATCCGATGACGAACTCTGGGTACTTCTGGTGTAAATACATGGTCGTTTTTATTTGCTCCAGGATGACATCAACTGGCTTGTTCCTGTAAGACGTGAAACATCCAGACTTTAGATTCAAGGTGTTTAAAGTAGTACCGCCTCAAGGCTGGGACGGGGGGTGCGGACTAAACTGGGTGACACTATCCTAGGGGGTGGCACCAAAATAAAGTTTACTTCATTTTAATGAGATAGTTTAAGCTAGTTTAACAGCTAATTAAAGTTGTATACCGCATCAATTGCCGATAGTTTTAGTACATCTTAGGTGTTGTTGTTGGCGTATGGGGTGACACCCGCTGTGGTAACACCAAGTGACGCCACTGGTTTAAAGGAAGGCATTGTCTACATTCCCTTTGAGATCCTAACACTAACCTTATCCCAGAGATGATCCACTTGACGCCACTGGTTTAAAGGAAGGCATTGTCTACATTCCCTTTGAGATCCTAACACTAACCTTATCCCAGAGATGATCCACTTGACGCCACTGGTTTAAAGGAAGACATTGTCTACATTCCCCCTAGATATCCTAACACTAACCTTATTCCAGAGATGATCCACTTGACGCCACTGGTTTAAAGGAAGGCATTGTCTACATTCCCTTTGAGATCCTAACACTAACCTTATCCCAGAGATGATCCATTTGACGCCATTGAAGTCTGGATGTTTGTTCTTGAACTCAGTCACTGCCGCTTTAATTAGATTTACACCGTACTCGGCATTGTGGACTGTCCCGTCTAGTTCATACAACTGGTATAGATGGTACAAATACATTGGGGGTTAAACAACATCGAATTAGTGCAAAGGGATGGCATGGTCTGATGGTAGAGCTCACCAATGCTAACCCGAATGTCTCAAGTTCGGATCCTGGACTCGTGTCCGTAGGACTTCATTGAGTCTATACAGTTCTGATGGGTACCTGACTCAAGTTTTGGAAATGTAAGAGTACTAATCAAATCATCCCTGTAAAATATGCCAGAGTCAGTAAATAAACTCTACTTCATCTATCCCATGTGTCTTGGGTACTGAAGGGAAAATATAAGATAATGAGAGAGTACCATTCAGCGACTTCTGTAGCACACAATGCTATTTAAGTACTTAACAGGCTCGGTCATTATGGTGATCCTTCCTTCTAAAAATAACTTTTAACATTATTATAATATGTTATTAGAACTTTTTTTTAATAATGTAAGAATCAATCTTTTTTAATGCAAACCTACACTTTATAAACTTGTTTGTTATTTTTCGTAACAAAATTCTAGTATGGACCCAATGAAATAATACATAAATGTACAGCAATCTTTGTTGTGGCTTAGTAGTTTTTAAAATTCAAATGAAATGCAGCAGTAAATTGGCTATCAGTTCTTAGGTCATATCCTACACACTACACAACGTAGAAGGTAGGTTCAATGATTTGATAAGCTAATCGATTGTGTTTGGACCTATGCCAAAATTAATCCCAGGAAAGAACTAACAGCTGAGATCAATGAAAATCTTGAATCTACTTCCTGAAACAAAACAACTAGCCACAGTGAACTATTTAAAGGTCCATGGGGTATCTCATTAGCGTCATGTACGCTGGTCTCTTGCTATGTGTTGAACTAAATTACATTAAAATGGGGACCTCATTTATAAATCTGGTATATCGTAGACTTTAAACTGCAAGGCTGTTTTAATACGGTCGTTTCATGCAACACACACATATATGCACACATATGGGTCTATTTATAAGCATGCGTGTGTTGTGTATTCACACACTAAGATGTAACGGCGCTGCTAACATAGTGTTAACCTGGTGTCTGAGACTGTTGTATCTTCATGTGCGTTCTGTGTGTAAGTGTCAGCTGGTGTGTTGTCAAGTGTGTTCTATGTGGAAGTGTCAAAGTGTCGGATAGAACTTCTGTCTTGTCATGCGTCTACTGTGTGTAAGTGTCAGTGTTTCTTGGACAACTAGTATGTTGTCACGTGTGTTCTGTTTGGGAGTGTCAGGGTGTACGAGACAACTGGTTGTTGTTAAGTGTGTTTTGTGTGGAAGTGTCAAAGTGTCGGGGACAACTTCTGTCTTGTCATGCGTCTATTGTGTGTAAGTGTAGAGCAGTACAGAGGGTTAAACAGTAAGCTAAGAATAAGAACCCAACAGAGAAGTTAGAGGTAGGAAAAGAGAAATAGCTTTGACTTGTTATACAGTTCATAGTTTTCAACGGGTTAGTTATTGTTTTTCGATAATTTACATAGTGATTGTAAAAATACTACAGACGTTTTAAAAAGACGTCAAAACGCAAGTCCAGTTATTTTTAGTTTAGGAGGTTAATTAACTTATAATAAAACAGTAAACACGGACTCCACTTAGCTTACATTAAACCTCCTGCACCCCAACAAAACATTTAACATCCTGGACCGAACTAGGATATGGACACGCTCTCGTGATGGATATGGAAAACATCCACCAGTGGATTGGGTCTAGTTTCACACACCCTACTTAAATCCTATCCTGGTTAAGTACACGGTAGCTATATTTGTTCGTATGCTACATTTAAAAGTGACCTCAAGAAGTTGGGAACTAAACACTTTTGGGGCTGATGTGTCTATATTTGTAACATATTTAATTCCATTACAGCTCTACGTATGTTATCAGTCGACATTGGCCAGACTTACACCACTAGGGTCACCTCTTATCTCCAAATACTGCACATTCTCTTGATAGAATTCTTCCAGTGTTTGTAGTATCATGTCTCTGTACAAAGGGGCGTAAGTCAGCAGCCCAAAGACCTTGACAAAAAGGGAAATAACTTTTACAATGTTTATATTATCAATTCCCAAAAATTGCCCATACATATAAAATTGATTAATATTTTTAAACTAAAACATTCGTGGTAGAGATATTTCATTTTTTTCCTGAATAAACAACCCTTAACTCAAAGAAAGACTTCCATCAAATAGATACTAAAAATACCTTAGCTAAAAAAAGTTTCGCGTCCATATTCCATTATTTTCCAGAATAAAAAGCTTTTCCCAAAGAAAGACCTCCCTCGATTCTAAGGACTGACCCTATCCTTGTAATTAAAATTAGATTAAAAGACTGTGTTTAAAACTCACTTGTCGAAAAAATCCAATAAACCGCACCCAGGCCTCTTGGTTATCTTCAAACGCCTGGAATGGATCGCTGGATATCATGGATAGGTTTTTGCGGATACTGGAGATATTAAAAATACACGTATGCGCTTTTTTTAAAATTCTCAATTTACCAAAAATAATTTTAAAAGTTTACAAATAATTTTATTAAGCAACACATTCATGTTTTTATCAGGTTTACCTCGCATCAAATTCAGCCACGTCTTGTGAAGCTGCTCGCTGTGATTTCACGGATTTCCATTCACAGGCTGAAAAATACAGTTTCATATTACACCTTAGTACTAAAAATCGTTTTTCATTTTATACATCGAGTTAAATTCAGTCCCTTTCATCATATACGGACACGATGCATTTAAAAATTTAGGATTTTTTTAAAAATATGAAATTTCATTTTTTTTTATTTTGTAACGTTAGCCATTATTATAAGGTACATTATAATTGTGTTAAATCGAATAACGTTAAATATCGCCATCTATTAATAGTACCTGAATTAATGGATGTGGCGTTGAAAACTCTAAAAAACAGAGATTGGTTGGCCACACACATGTACACATTGTCCCGGTAGGTGGCGTTTTTCACAATCCAATCCAGGCTGACCATGGATTGGTCGTGGATGTGCAGTGCTGCGCCTAGGATTAAAAACGTGTTATTTAATATACTTCAGCGACAGAGTAACACAGTTTATAATGAGGTGATCTTTTGTTTTACCAAACAGCTTTACCTAACAGTAAGGGCGGGGCGGGTGTTGGCACCCATCACCAGCCCCCTACCTTTAGCATAGATATGCATCAAGTTATTTTAAAGCCTCAATCGGGTTTTCCCTGTCTTCCATCAAAGCTACGATCATAACCTGTTGTTATTTAATGGTACGGAAACTAACAATTTGTTACAGTTAGAGCCTAGAAAATCATTGACATAGCCAGCCAACCTTTGGGCATCTTTTGAATGAGCTTGTAGAGTTTGGTCTGTTGAATGTACTGCTTGGAGCGGTAGAAGCTTGCTGTTGGGAGAAATAAACTTGGGGTGTCTCTACTCTCGTCTATCATGGCGCGTTTTTCCTGAGGGAGAATTTTGATGAAATAACTTGAACATGATTTAGGACTAATCTTGAATCCTTACTAGCTGTACTGTTATGTCTTTACAAAATTGTTTACTGTGTATTTGTCTTCTAAGCCAACAGTACTATTGATCTCCATAAGAGCATAAACCTACACATTTTCCGGAATTTAAGTACCCCGCCCCATACTAAACAAAATATTTGAGGGACAGTCTACGACTCCCATATACTAATCCAAATATTTGAGGGACAATCTACGACTCTCATACAAAATATTTGAGGAACAGTCTACGACTCTCATACCCAACAAAATATTTGAGGGACAGTCTACGACTCTCATACAATATATTTGAGGGACAGTCTACGACTCTCATACAAAATATTTGAGGGACAGTCTACGACTCCCATACCAAACAAAATAGAAAACCCAAACTCAGACCACATAAGCTTATGTCACTGCTCCATAGCCACTGACCTTCATGAAAATCTCATTGGCCAACTTCTCATCTAGCGACAGACTTAGGTGAGCACCGATTCTAGTATTTTCATCTTTGTAGATCAGGTCGTTCCTCATCTTCATGTAGACTTCTGTTGGGATAGGACCTGGCCTAACCAGTGGCACGTACACAGCCACTAACACTGTAGTGATGATCCAAGGGCTCGTTGCCATTGTCTACCTGTCTACTCAGCAAAAAGATAGTTTAATATCTTCATCGTATATATAGGCTATATATATATATATATATATATATATATATATATATATATATATATATATATATATATATATATATATATATATATATATGTATATATATTTATAGCCTATATATACATATAGCCTATATATATAGCCTATATATATATATATATATATATATATATATATATATATATATATATATATATATATAGGCTCTATGCCTATAAATACGCACTTGTATTTAACCATATTATTGTTCGTTGTTCATTTAAGTTTTTTAAAGACATACGTTAACAATTAATCATCTGCTGATGTAGGCCTGATTACTTACAAGTTACGTGTGCACCAACACATAAGGTTATTAGGAAATAAATAACTGCGCAGTAGCAATTAGAAGCTTGCACAACGGGGAAGTTTTCCGGAAATATCCGGACATTTAGAACTTTCCAAGGGCTAACATTATATGGGCCTGTGAAATACACCCACTTATGGACACGTTTAAGAAAGAATATATTTTTGTTATGAAATAAGACGTTATCGATTGTATATAATGTATGCATATAACGCAATAACGTAATTAGTAAGTTTATTAAGAGTCGTGTGTATTTGTGTACGTACCATTCAATTTTGTTTTAAATATAAAGAACGTTAAAATAAAATACATACATTTTTTGTTATCGCAAGATTATCTTTCTGTATTTTAAAACATGTAAACTAAACAAACCTTAAAATTATCCGAATCAAGAATTCACCCGAACCAATTTTATATTGTGTAATAAAAAACGTATTTGTTAGAATATCGAGACACTTTACTAGAACTAAACAGTTAACGTTAGCACAGAAAACAAAAAACGTTTTCTTAAAACTTGAATGAAATATTTAAAAGACAAGTAAACGTAACACAAAAACACATTTTATAAACGTCACTTACACCTGTAAAATGTGTGTATGTATGTGTGTATGTGTGTGTGTGGTATGAATCTTTACCTGTAGGGAGGTATGTCGCAGTCCGGGAAGTCAATCTAGCTCTGTCGCTTCACTGGTTTAGTATCCTGTTGTATCCGTCTTCATGTAAACATTAATCTCTAGTGTAGTCCATGGTACATCTGGGTTTCTCGGTGTTATTTATAGTTCGTATTGCGCTCTCTTTCAAATTTTATTGACGTATGCCGTGTGAGGCATCATGCATTACTAACACATGTTGAGTAGGGCTAAATTCACAGGTTGAATTCTTTGTAACACAAAAGAATATTTATCTACAATTTGTAATTTTTAAGATCGCATCTGTTCCCTCTTCTGGACTTCAACTGTAGAGTGGTAAATGTATACCGTCGTGACTGATAATAATCAGCAAAAATTATACTATTCAACCGACATGAGGGCCGGAGCAGCTTATCTACAGTGAATATTTTTAAAGTAAAATATGTAATAAAATTAATATAATGTATTCTACTCCCACGGGAACTGAGTCATTGGCTGGATAAGTTTTATAATGATTGGTATATTCTACTGGCTAAGTTTTATAATGATAGGTATATTCTACTCCCAGAACCAAGTCATTGGCTGGATAAGGTTAATAATGATAGGTATATTCTACTGCCGCGCGAACTTAGTCATTGGCAGGGTAAACTTTTGGTTTTGAAGTAATAATAAATTAGGAGCAGTAATGAGTAATGGGGGGGGGGCATGTGACCCAGTACAACACGTGAAAAAGCCCCGACCGATGTATGACAGCAAGTGGGATCATAATCAAGATGTTGTTATTTTAGTTTTACCACTCTACATAGATCTATAAATGAACAGAGATCCCATTTTGCCTTATGTTAGAGATTCTTTATTAAGGCATCAGAAAACTTTTTTTAAATTTCTAAATGTCATTCTTCGCATGGTCGTTTATATTTATACAAAATTGAGCAAAATATTAATTATAAGTTAGAATTTCCAATGGCTTGAAATAATTATAACAAAGAAATTACAGAAGGGAAGCAATTACAGTTAAGAAAGTTTTATTTCTTATCATGGTCGCTTATAATTGACACACGTCAGAAGTCTACACGTATTTTGTTTCTCGCCAATTGTGAGACATTTTTGTACCTAAGAAGGAATAAGTCAATCCAAATGTAAATGCAATATTTTTATAACCATGCTATTAATTTAAACCTTTGTTTTGAAAATCCTACGTTAAAAGAAACTTTCTAAAAAGCAAGGCAGTGATTAATGAAATGGCCAACAACGCTACATCAACACATTAATTTATGAAACAGGGATAACTGTTTCCTGCGTTCTTTTTAATTGTTTTTTTCCTTAGTTGCTAAAAATTGTTAGTCTTAATTATTGTAAACACTCGGTCACGTGATTTCAAACAGGACACGTGAGTATAGCAAACAGGAAACATTGGGCTGTGCTGTAAACTTGAACCACTGCCGTCTAGGTTTCAGCTGTTGGTTGGTCACTGAAAGCAACTTCCGTAGTTTGCTAATTGTATTGCTTAGACAAGCGTTGAATGCAGACTTGATATGATTCGGTGACCTTGCTACATTCGGGTGACCTTGCTAAATTCGGGTGACCTTGCTAAATTCGAGTGACCTTGCTACGGCTCCACAAAGATTTACTAAGACAACGGTTGAATGTAGACTGATGTGCTCCTTTGACCATGCTACAAAGAGTTGCCAATGTAGGCTGTCACTCCCTTTCTAAATTCTTAAAGAGTTTACACAGGTCGGCTTTTTATTAGATGACATGTAAGATTTACCAGAAAATATATTTGAAATAAAGGAAACAAGACAAAAACGTGTATCGGTTATTTAATAATTAATGTAATAATTATAAATATTTATCCCTTATGTTATCTTATGTTACTGTACATGGTCTATAAATCTTGGGTATTTAATTCAAACATGTGCTGCTTTGAAACTATCACTGTTTAAAGAATATATTTTACAAGTTAAGTTAGATACTTCGTTTCTGTTTGTACAAAATTCACTCGAACATCTGTCAGTTAAACAGTTATGACGTGTCTGTCAGTTAAACAGTTATGACGTGTCTGTCAGTTAAACAGTTATGACGTGTCTGCCAGTTAAACAGCTATGACGTGTCTGTCAGTTAAACAGTTATGACGTGTCTGTCAGTTAAACAGTTATGACGTGTCTGTCAGTTAAATAGTTATGACGTGTCTGTCAGTTAAACAGCTATGACGTGTCTGTCAGTTAAACAGTTATGACGTGTCTGTCAGTTAAACAGTTATGACGTGTCTGTCAGTTAAACAGTTATGACGTGTCTGTCAGTTAAACAGTTATGACGTGTCTGTCAGTTAAACAGTTATGACGTGTCTGTCAGTTAAACAGTTATGACGTGTCTGTCAGTTAAACAGTTATGACGTCACGTGTCTGTCAGTTAAACAGTTTAACGTGTCTGTCAGTTAAACAGTTATGACGTCACATGTCTGACAGTTAAACAGCTATGACGTCAAGTGTCTGTCAGCTAAACAGCTATGACGTCCTTGATGAACTTGGCCCAGTTCGACTCCCAGACCCCCATGGCTTCAAGTTTTTCGACGTAGTTAAGTCTGCTGTACCTGCAAGTAGAATCAGAAAACTGCTCATTGTCGTGTTTTGTGAAGTGCAGCGATCTATCACCTAGCTAAAGATGTGAGAACCGAGGGGGAAAAGCCTAAGTTAGGCGAAACCTAATTAAACACGAATCACTTGAGAACAAGATGTTTGAAAATAAAATTGTATGTTAGAAGAAAAAATAACATAACATTAAAGATGAATTGAGAATTGAGTTCAACCAGCTTAAAAGAAAGTTAAGACGGCTGTGCACGGTGCTCCTTCATCGGCCAAGCACACTCTAAATGGTATGAAAGTGTTGTTTACTTAACAAGGTTATCTATCTTTAAGGTAGAAAAAATAAACTAACTTGATAGAGTTGATGGCCAGTTGTTTGAGCAGTGTTAGGTCAGCATCCTCACTGGACATGGTCATAAAGGTGATGAAGAAATCAAACGACAGGGGACCAGAGTCCAGCGATGTGATGTCATCGGAGCTGATGACGATGGGCATGTTGTTGGCAATGAGGGCCGCCATTGGATGGTTTCTGAAATCACTGACCAGCCTCAGCACCTGACCATCACAAGACAGAAGTTTGTGAATAAAACTACAGTACACACATGACAACAAAGACTGAAACTTCTGTGTTTAGAAGGAAAATATATCGCTTTATTGTTTTACTATGTAGTTCTATGTATTTGGATAAAGATGGCTGATGCCATTATATAACTTGGGGGTGAGCCTTGATCGAGACAAGTGAAGCTGACCAGTTGTGATGCTACAGTTTAAGAATGACGGCAGGGGGGGGGGTCTTGGACCTTATCCAGGAAATAACCCCCACCTGTATCAATTATCCCTCTTGTCAATTACCCCCTCCCCAAGGAGATTACATACTACACTAACCACTATCCCTATCAATCAACATTCTTAGCCTAATTATTTTTAGTTGTAGGGTCAATTACTAATCTCCATCTGCAATTATTTTTTAGGCGGGGAAATTACCGGGGTATTTACAGGATGGTAAAGTCAGAGAGATGTGGTGTGTTGAACGCATTGAACCTCCTCCCTGTAAAATTTAGGAGCTTTTTAAAGGACATCACTAATATATCATTTTTCGAATCGCTTTTGTAAGTCTTGAACAAAAGAGATACATCCAAACATTTGTGCCTGTTTTATTTTTTTTCTTCTACGTTCTTAAAGGAAATATAGAATAAAATATTAAATAATATTCCTAACAATAATTTAACTACCCATCATGCGTTTATAGCGAGGGGGTGAATGCATGCTATAGTTATAACAAAAGAAAACGAGACAAACTCCCACTTATATGTTTGTACCTGATTAGATATAGGCTGGACCTCTATAGCTATATCCCTTTCTTTCACTATCTCCATCAGCCTGGGGTGTTTTCCTATGGCGTATCCGTGCCCGATTCGTGTTGTGTTCAACAAAATGGCGTCCACTATATTTCTGTCAGTTTTAGTACCCTGCCAGTCTAACAGATATATTTATACAGATTTTAAAATTATAACTACACGCTATAGAGTGCTTTTAATACATATTTATAAATGTCATATTTATTGGGTCTTACTTAATATTTTTTTTAATTTGACTACTCAAATAATGACTCGATTAAGGGTCATAGATGTGTGTAAACAGTGGCGTAGGCAAGGGGGGGGGGGGGGGTAGAGGGGATATAACCCCTCCCATGGACTCACACCCATATATATATATATATATATATATATATATATATATATATATATATATATATATATATATATATATATAATGACTTAATACATATGGAAAATATTTGAACCCCTCCCATGACCAATTCCTGGCTACGCCACTGTGTGTAAGTTAAAAAAAAAATATCCATACTAGTCTCCCCTGCATGAAAGAAATAAGGTAAACTGTTGGGCGGGCTTTGTCTGGACGGGTAGAGCAACGCCTCGATGTAGTGGACTATCGGGTTGAAGAAAGCTTCGTTGCCGGCCATGTCGTAGCCGATGATAAACTCTGGGTACTTCCGGTGTAGGGACATGGTAGACTTGACCTGCTCCAGGATCTCGTCCACAGGGTCGCTTCTAGAAAGGTGAGGGTGGGGGGAGGGTCGGGGGGGGGGGGGGGGGGTAATGCGTCAATGCTTGCAGAAAACGTTTGGCTTCGTTAATTAGTCACATTAATTTACATAACCCTAGAATAAGTGACTGACCTTGAACCGTCGAGGATCCACTTGACGCCAGTGAAACCTGGATGTGTGTCCTTGAACTCATTAACTGCAGCTTTGATTAGGTTCACGCTGGTCTCGAGATCGTGAACTGTGCCGTTCAGTTCAAACAACTGTTGTTGGTTCAGTTTTTTGTTTTTTTTTAATTATGTGTATGTTAACACAACTAATATGCATACATTCTACTTTTCAATTATATGAATTGTCAAAATATTAAACATGTGAAATCTATTTTTTTTTCGCCTCTCTGAAATTTTTTTTCATACGCCTAGGTCAAGAAACATATGAACTCTACTTCATCTGCCCATGGATCACTAATTCTAAAGAGGAATGTTTACTTTTTAGTGTTTAATAAACGACAACGAGAAACATGTTATTACGATAACAATTTTTCGACACTATTGGTGTTGCACATCCCTAATGAATCTTAGTCACACTTAGTCTTAGGGACAAGGTATTGCTGTTTTAATTAGATCTAAAACCAATCAACCGATCAACCAATCAATCAATCAACTGTTTCATTCTAACCAAACTAACCGTGCTTGGGCCTCCACGGATCTCCAAATACTGCACATTGTCTTGATAGAATTCTTCCAGTGTTTGTACAACCATGTCTATGTACACAGGGGTGTACGTTAACAGCCCGAGGATCTTCTACATCAGATAAATAGTGTACAAAAAATGACGTTTTAACGTCCATTTTGTTTAAATAGATACAATTTTAAAATGACAACTATGTTATTGTTAATAATTATAATGTCCATTGATTCAACGCAAAAATATGTATTAATTGCATACATTTTTTTATTTAAAAAAAAATGTCATTTATAATTCAACTCCTACCAAAAAAGTTAAAACTAATAGTAATATCACTAATAAACTTAGCTCAAGTTAAAGAGCATATGGCAGTTGTTCTTACTTGGTGAAAGTATGCGCGAAACGGGACCCAAGCCGCTTGGTTGTCTTCGAAAGTCGTGAAGGGATCGCTGGATAACAAGGTCAGGTTCTGACATATTCTGTAGTAAACAGATCCCAACTGTGTTGTAATGCATGTATACAACATAGGAGAACCAGTAACATTTTATAGACGTGGTGGGCTGGCTGCGCCCAAGAAATGAGGGAAATTTTTAAAGGGAAAACAACCCCAAAATAAAATTTTCAATGTACATTTCAACCCATCAGAGCGTGATGATCATACTATTCTTGAATACATTTAACGCGACCCAATATTTTTTTTAATCAAGCACGTTTCTTGGACCCCACGGGGATTTCTTACCAGGATTTACCCCGATATACTGGCAGGCCAGCCCACCCCTGCTGTATAGAATAATTTAGTCTTAAACTTATTGCACTTAAATTATTATAAAATTAAGTTATTAGCATCAATAGAAAAAGAATATCACACTTAGCATCAAATGATTTTATGTCACTTTCTGAGGCTCTCAGTGTCCTCAATAACTTCCATTCACAATCTGTAAGTTAAATAAACAACTCGTATTTTAATGGTTTGTAATGAACTACTTTAAAAAGTAAGCAAATTGAGCTATCTCAAAATTATCTATGGAGTGAGTTGTCTTTGGTCATATGTTCCTCATGATGAAGATGTTAATGATGAAGATGATGATAATGATGATGATAGCGGTGGTGATGATGAAGATCACTATGACGATGATGATGATGTTAACTTATTTATTACCTGAAGCAATGGCTGATTCGTTGAAAATCCGAAAATTGAGCGATTGGTTAGCTTCACACATGTACACATTATCCCGGTAGGTGGCGTTGTTTACAACCCAATCAACACAGACCATTGATAGGTCGTGGATATGCAGTACAGCGCCTGTAGCCATAGATCAAAACAGATTCTAGTAGTCCCATTTATATCAATTCAAACCTCAATGGAAATACCTAAATCGCATTCATTCACCAACAAGCGATACAAGTCCATTATAGTTTAGTCAGTTATGTTATGGAATTGAATGACAATATTGCATTTATATACTTATGGACTTTTTAAAGTTCTAAATACTTTTTATTTGCTATTTCAGATTAGTTAATTTTAACCCGACTTATGTTTATTAATCTAAATTTTTGGTCAGCCAACCTTTGGGCATCTTTTGAATGAGTTTGTAGAGTTTGGTCTGTTGAATGTACTGCTTGGAGCGGTAGAAGCTTGCTGTTGGGAGAAATAAACTTGGGGTGTCTCTACTCTCGTCTATCATGGTGCGTTTTTCCTAGAAAAATTTTGAAGAACTAACTGTTATTTGAGTAAACGCTAGTTTTCAAGGATCAAATCTGAAAAAAAAAATTGAATTACCAGAAAAACATTAAACTTATTCTTATATATTTTTTTAGAAATTATAAGATTTTGTTTTGTTTTACATGTTCCTCAGTTAGAGCAAAAGACTTATCGAGGCCAATATGGTATCTTGGTTCCTGTCTCTCTGTGCAGATGTGTCTCACTTTATCTTTACCGTTTCTTGAAATACTATGTGTGGTCAGTTCACTACAGCTCGTGAATCAAGGTTTATGTCAGAACACAAATATTGCCTGTAGTCTTATAATCTAGAAATAATTCGTAGGATACAACCAATGTTTGCGCTGTACTCCTTGGCCAAAATACTTCATAATAAGAGGTGGTGAGATTTATTCGTACATTGAATAAAATAAATAAAGTAACAACGGTCCCAAACAGATTATATCGTTAAAACCAGCAATCAGTTCTACCTAAAGCCTAACTGTCCGACTTAAACTAGGTGCTTCCACCCACCTTCATGAACACAGCGTTAGCCAACTTTTCCTCCTCCGTTAGATTCAGCTGAGAGCCAATCCTCGTGTTTTCGTCTTCAGAGATGAGAGAGTTCCTCATGTTCATGTACTCATCTGTTGGAATCGGGCTGGGTGTCACCAGTACTGTCACAACCACCAACATCAAAAGCGATGTTACGCATTTGGTGATTGGGGACATTTTCTGATGGGGAAAATTTTTTTTTACGTGAGGTTGAAATAAAACATAAATCTGCATCAAAATAAAACGTTCGTAATTAGAAACGGATCGGCGTGGTCGGGTTGGTAAAGCTCATAGTTTCTAAACCGTAACGTCCCGAATTCAAACCAATGGCAGATAAAGCTCGATAGCTGAGAAAACTCCAAATCAAATAGAATCCATAAAGAAAAGCAGGTTGGAATCAGAGTCGACGGACTATAAATATGGCGCATACTAAGTTGGAAATCCATTCCAACATCACAATTTAGAACTTAGAAGAAGAGGTTATTGATTTATCCATTTGCTCAGATTCTCCCTATATGTGTTTCGACCTTAATCTTACCTGTATACGATCCTTAACAAAGAAATAAACGTATTGCAAGTCTTACAATCTGGGGCTTCAAAATATAAGCATTCGTTGCATTTTTTTGTATTCCCTATCTAGGTTTGTCTCAAAGGTGTATCTGTTGTGTGGGTTCGGGTTATTTCCTCCTTTTAATGCTTTTTATCATGGCCTAAGCTTCTTTTAGACGCAGTTTGATAACGTGCACATAAATAGTAAATATTACTAACTAAAATAGCTGATATAAAAGCACCAAACAGCGTTCGTTACCTATGTCCTTGGGTTTAGTAATAGAACCGAAAAAGATATATACATCAATCTTTTTTGTATATTTTAGTTTTCTTGCTATAAAGTTCTAACATATTCGTGACTTTTTTGGCTTTTATTTTTTGAGGAATGTGTGATTTTGTTTTTGAAGAGCGAAGAGGAACCAAACCAGGATGTTCTGCTTCTTCAGGGTAAGAGAACGTGAGGGGGGGGGGGGGAATCAACACTAGTATTAATACAGTATTAACGTTCAAAGGTGGGCATAGTACAAATTCAACTGCTTTAGCTTTCTATAAAAAAAATACTATAAGCTTAAGAAAAGACAGTCTGAATGTAGCCTCTAGTTCTAGATGTTGAAACTCCCAACTCTTTTTCGCAGAGCAAAGTTCTCGGCCTCTAGATAGCAATGTATAATTCTACCGATTATTTCAGTATGTACAGTTTTAAGCAGTGTTATAATATAGGATAAAATGTTTGCTTTAGACTGATAACACAGACTTTCTTCATAGCTATAGCTATGTCTTTTGTGTCTGTGCCATTATCCTTTGGTAGCCTACATAGCTTATCTAAAGACATATTTTATGATTAATTATCAGTAGTAATAAAATAATTTGGTAAGAGGAAACACTGGAATATTCGAGAACTTGTTTATTTAAAATGTCACAATTTAAAAAGACTAAAAGAAAAATAATGGAAGCATATTGAAACTTAAAAATATATTGACATGCACAATATTTATTTTTTCTTAGTTTTATTTCATTAAAATGTATGTCAAATTAAAACACAAAATATATAGATAATTGTGGTAATGTATATACAATTTTTAGCATACAAAGCTACATTATGGCCTACTGTAGGCCAACTGGGATATGTCAGCACATTTTTATAGATAGACCATTAGGGGTAGATAGGCACATTACAAGGCAATGAAAAGCAACTCTTCTGGTCATAAATTGTCCTGTACAAATGCTGACTATACAAGAATGTTAAAACACAATGTCTGGATTATTTTAATTAGAACGTGTTATAATTAAGTAATTTAGTTTTAACACAAAGATTGACTAGAAATAGCTCTAGCAAAATAATAAGAAGTCATCTATATTTTTTTTAATTTGAAAATCATGGTATATTTTTAAAATCAAAGCTGAATAAATAGCCAAGATTCAATGACCTATCAACCCAACATTTACACTGTGGCAACCAAGATAAGAATGCCTGAACAAACAACAGATATACAGTAGCTGGGAAACCTGCATAAAGGCCCCACATGATATCTGTGCATTGGGGCAGTACGAGCTACAGGCAGAGGTGTAGCCTGGGAGGGGATACAGTGTACCTGCTGTAGGTTGCAGTTTTGGTTCTAACTGTAAGTACACAGAGGGCATCAAAATCTAAACCACGGGCTACATAACTAAAATTTCCTAAGAAGGTTAAAAAAAATGTTTACTATAAGAAATGTAAGCCTATATTGAGAATTCAGAAAAGTCAGAAGAAATCACATGAAACTGGATTAAATGTACTATTATGTCATCAGTATGCATATAAAAATATAACTTATTTAGCTTGCTGCATTCAACAAGTTATACCACAAAATAAGGTTATATGTATCAAAGATAGATATTAATAAAAAATTAAAATTAAAATAATGCATCACAAGTTTTGTGCTAAAACTGTTTAGAAATTTCACTGACCCCTTTCCTCTACATATACATGTTTACAAGTAAGATAGCTCTGTCCAACTACCTCTAATTCACTGACTGCAGTATCATTGTTAACATGATTCTAAAACAGCTTGTGAACAAGGTGTGGGGAAAAAATATCAACTCAGGGTAAAATAAAAAGTTTTAAAAACAAACCAGAATAAGTATTCAAGGGAGGTAACAGATTTTTTTCAAGTTGTAGAGCATTGGTTCAATAATAATTAGTCTTTAGTTTAAAGCCAGGTCAAATTTCCTATTGTTATATAAAACTCAAGTACCTGACCTTTATGCCTGATAAATCTGTTCATTTAAAAATATTTACAATGTTGTAAACAAAAAGTGTTCTTATGAAAAAAAATAAAACAGAAGAAAAATACTTTGTAAGGAAAATCACATCAAATAAAGAAATAGTTAAATTTAAATAGTGGTTAAAATATATTAAAATTAAAAAAATGGGTAACTGATGGCACTTTAAATTATAATACTCAAATAAATACAAGATACAACCTACCAATAAAAGTATTTAGTCATTGAAATTGAACTTTTAGATAATACATTGAAAGTAATAAAACAGATAAATTTCATTTATAAATGTTCATCCATATTATTTAGCTGGATAAATACTGTCTTGTAGAATCTTTTTAAAACAATTCAGTATTTGTAGTGCATAATAGCAAAGATTTCCAAAAGGAACAAAAGAAAACCTTAACAATAACAATCAAAGTTAAGTACTTTCTACAACAAACATTTCAGAAGAACAGGGAAAATAACTAATTTTTACTGCCTTCTTTGATTGCCATAACACATTTTTTTAAAACTCTGGACTTCATACTTTGTGCTTATTGAATCAAATTTTTATCATACACATAAACTGTCTACCTGAAAAATGGTGTCACAAACAAACTATAAAAAATATTGGAATATAATTAACTATATTCTCTTACATTTAACACAACAAATGACAAGTTCATAGTATTGTATGCATGAACTAAATATGGGAAATATTCAGATGGTTAGTAAGTGCTTTAAAATAAATCACCACAAGCTTTTTACTGTTTCCTTGATGAATTCATCCCAACTTGCTTGCCACTTTTTAAAAGCTATTCTTTTCTCACCTTTTGTCATTGCACTATACCTGAAATGAAATATGACATTTGTTTCGACAAGTGGAAAGTGGAATAATATTAAATGGTAGGCCTACTAGCTAAATGTTAAATTGATTTAGAACACAATCACAGGTGATTGATTAAAAGTCAAGATTAAAAAAAACGTTCAACCATACTGTAGACCAGGGGTCTCCAAACTACGGCCCGCGGGCCGGATGCGGCCCGCGAAGTCCTCTCATCCGGCCCGCTGAGATCTTTTTGTCCAAGGAAAAATTGTTTGTTGGTGATGGCTGAGAAACTTTGTCCAGAAAAATCAAAGACATGCCTGGAAGAAACTGGCCCCCGAACTGAAATTTGATAGTTAATGCGGCCCTCGGACTGAAAAGTTTGGAGACCCCTGCACTGTAGACCCACATTAGCTTTTAAATTAATACTATACTTTCAACTTTAAAAGTAAAAATTCAGTCTGTAGATTATTTATTTTTCAAGCACTTAAATAACAACAGAAAGTGAAGTTAAAAGTAAAAATGTATTTGGTATATAATTATCTCTTATGATTAAAAAAAAATGGTTGAAATATAATATACTTCTCTTACGTAATGGAGTTATTGGCCAGTTGTTTAAGGAATGTCAGGTCTCCATCTTCACCAGACATGGCCATGAAAGCCATGTAGAAGTCATGTGACAGGGGCGTGGCCTCCCACACTGAAGGGTCATCAGAGCTTACGACAAGAGGGAAGTTGTCTCTCATGAGGCCTGACATGGGGTGGTTACGTAAATCTGTTACAAGTCGTAGAATCTATTGAAATATTTTAGTTGTTGAGAACACTCACAAATTTATGTATATTGGGAAAATATGTTTGGAAAAAAATTCAGCATAATGTAACAAAAATTTAATAAATCCATAAATAATTATCGAGTAGTAACAATTTATATAGGAGTAGAGTTTTTTAAATCTAAAATTATTGACTTCCTTACCTGATTAGAAATAGGATTCACCTCGACACCAATATGCTTAGCTTTAACCATTTTAACCAGTTTAGGATGTTTAGAGAGAGCATACCCATGCCCAATTCGTGTGGTGTTCAGCAATAATGCATCATACAGGTTTTGATCAACTTCTGTTGACAGCCAGTCTACAAACAATTGTATAATTTATAGCTGTATTAATCTTTTTGATCCATGGAAATTAACATATTTTTAAAGTGGTAATTAAGTAACAACTTGTTTAAAATAGAGCATCAAAGATGATTAATTTTAATGAGCTTGTTGGTTAAACTATGTAAACACAAAATCTATTTGGCACCAGGAATAAATCAAATTCTATGAGTTTCCCTACCTCTAACAGCTAATTTAATAAGGCTGAGCAAATCTCAGGTAAAATATCCCCAAATTCTTTTTTTCACACCACCTTTTTTCAATATAAAAAGAATAAATCTACTGACTATTTGCTGGTTCTGAGTCCAATTTTATAACAATTAATGAAACAGAGATTTTTTGTTATGATAGGAACTAACCAGTTTCCCCAGCATGAAAGAAGTAAGGCAGATGGTATGGAGGGTTCTGTTTAGATGGATAAAGAAGTGCATCAACATAGTAGATCAGAGGCTTGTACCACTGCTCATCAGACACCAGGTCAAACCCTGCCATAAAGTCTGGATACTTTTGATGTAGCTGGATGGCAGTCTTGATCTTTTCTAGAATGAAACTTTCATTACTATTCCTGTTATAAAGACAGTATAGATATTTAGGTTATGTAAAGTATAGAAATTTAGTATTCTTTTTTTGCCGGCTATTATTAGTGGTAGTAAAATTTTAACTATAAATTGTTTAGTCCATGGCTTGAACTCTCAGTGCAAGAGTTTAGCAAACTCGGAAGGATTAATTGTTGAAACTCCAACAAGGATATTTACATGTTATTTATAGGTGTACATACCTATTACCGCACATGATAACTTTGACACCAATAAAATTCGGATATTGTTTCATAAATTGCTCTGTCACATCCATAATCATTTGTAATCCATATTCTTCATCATACTGTGTGCCATTTAAATCATAGAGCTGAAAAATACATTAGAAACTATTATTTCTAATCAAAATTCTGAATTTTAATAATGCTATAAATAAATAAAGCAATTAAAAACTAAAAATGAAAAAAAAATACTTACACCCCATAGCTGGCCTCTAAGTTCTAAATATTGAACATTATCTGCCCTGAATTCATCCAATATTCTCCAGTAGTAATCCCTAAATACTGGAGCATAGTAGATCAGACTGTACACCTGCAGGATTGGAAGAAAAATATTCAGTACAATTTGCTACAATGGTTGGTAAACAATAAATAAGCGACTTTCTGAATCACTGATGAATATTATACTCCATCTAGGGAGGTTGTCTATTTTTTGACATTAATTACATGTATAAATGTAGTCCAATAGCTAGGTCAAATTACAATACTTTTTAAAACAAGTAATTAAAAAAAGTCTAGTGACAATTTTAGCGCAATTTCCTTATGTTATCTAAAAATAGCTCTGTCGTAGCGTAAATCAAGAGCAGGGTTAGTAAAACCATTGGTTAGTTATTAAAACGTTTTTTATTTTTATTTTTTTCAGTATTTTACATGTTTTATTTACAATAGAGTAACATGACTAAAAACCATTGCGCGCCTAGCTACCGAACGTGATGGCGCAGCTATTGAACGTGATGACGCGTGTGGTGTGGTTGCATAAAATGCCTACTAATTCGGTCCAAATTTTAATTAATTCAAAAAAAATTTTGTGACCAAACGAAAGGATATTTTTGAAAACTTTCTTCGGCAGTATTGTTCTAAATTATGGCAGGAATCGATTGGTACATGTTTCAAGTCGCTAAGTGGTCTGGTTGCCGAGATATGGGGAAAAAACTGCATTTTTTCCAGGTTTTTTGGATTTTCCGGGAAATACATGAAAGAAACCCGGAATTTTTATGGCCTATGCTCATTCTCGTAACTTGCTTAACATAATTGTTTTTGTAACTAGTCATCGATATTGCTTCGTTGAGGAGGAGATACGACTTAAAGCCCGGACACACATTCATCCATACATTCATCCATCCATCCATCCATCCAGAAATGACGAGTTAATAAACGCAATTCTCCAGAATGGAAATTGCGCTAAAAATTCAACTCTTTCAATTAAAACCTAACCTTAGCAAACATGAATATCAATTTTAACCTGAATAAAATACTCTTGAAATCTTTGCCAAGCTTTATCATTGTCAGCATAAGTTTCAACTGGATCTGTTACCATCATACTTAGATTGCTTTTTAACCTGAAAGGATAAGACACAGTAGAATTAAACATATACATAAATAAATGTCTGTGCTTTATGCATTACTACACCATCCTTCTGATTAAAATGATATTTTGCATAATTGTTGAGAATACTAGACAAAAATTTCAGAGGGACGGAAGGGCAGTAGCGTAGCGAGGGGGGGGGGGGGGGAAATATGTCCCCGGGCGCCGAGCTTAGGGGGCACCAAAATGAGTTGGAAAAATAAATTGAAAGGTTGAGGGGGGTGCAAATTGAAAGTTTGAGGGGAGGGGGGGTGCAAATCGAAAAGTTTGTCCCCGGGCGGCGGGAAGGGTCGCTACGCCTCTGCGGAAGTGTGAGGTTTTTCTTGATGTATGGTATTTGAAAATAACAGTCGAATGCGGTTTGACAACCAGAGTTCCAGAGCAGCTATCTTAGCACTTGGTATCCATTGATTTGACGTCCTGCATAGGAGGCCAGGGGTAATACTTGATACAACTGTAAAATTACACCAGGTGCATTCGCCTGGCGCCCCAGTGGTTGAGTGACCCAGGGCGCACTGGGCTCCCCAGTTAGCACAATCAGTGGCGTAGCGAGGTCGGGTGTCACCCGGTGCGGCACTTAATTGTGTCAACCCCCCCCCCCCCCCCCCCCCCCCGAGGCGTAGCGACCCCCCCCCCCCTCAAATTTTCGATTTGAACCCCCCCTCAAGTTTTCTATTTGCACCCCCCCCCCCTTCAAACTTTCGATTTGCACCCCCCCCCCTCATGTTTTTCTCTATATATTTAGCTATTTTTTGCCTTGGTGTCACCCCCTAAATGGGTGTCACCCGGTGCGGTCCGCACCCCCCCCCTCGCTACGCCCCTGAGCACAATGGCGCCTACATGCGTTAAAAAAAAAAGCTATGCACTATGGATACAAAGGGCTACTGTAATCGTTCGCTAAAATGAATCGAACGCGACTTCCGGTACCCCAGCGGGGTGCGGTTTGGCGCCGTGTGAGCACTTCAGCACCTACGTTCGTTTTTAAGACAGCCATGGATATGGTGGGCAACTATTATTGTTAGCTTAATAGAACCTGACGCATCTACCGGCGCACTGGCGGTCAGGTGACCCGGAGCACCCGGGATCCCTTGACTAAACCGAACTAGGGGAGGCACACGGCGACCCTCGGTAGTTTAACCGGTGGCCCCCGAGAGCGTCACAAAACGCCCCTGATACATGGGTGGTCGCCGAGGTGGTCGCATCTAACAATACACTATTGGTAACGCATTGATGAAATCCTCTAAAAAATTACGCCAGCATGCAGCAACGCGCAGGACGCATATGTTAATTAATACTAAAAAAAAATAAACCGGGAGTGATCTCCCCTAAACTTTCTCGAATATTCTAATATAACACTACAGGGGATGGCAACTCGGGATATAGACTTCTAGACATGATTTTTAATCCATTTTAAATACTCACATTTCTTAAAATAGAATATAATCTCGTAGAAAAAAGAAATGCACACCAAGTGAACGCTAAATAAAAAAGCGCATAATAGTGCGCAATATTATAAGTACTTTATAAATTTACATGCGTTTTTTGAGAAATCGGAAATAGCCTAAATAAGTACTTCCGTCAACGGAAATTACTCAAAATTTGACAGAAGGTAGAGAATTAGCTCTTTTACTTACATATCAAATTTCATTTATCTATCTGAAATAGTACTCAAGTTATAGGCTTTTGAAAAATTCAAAGTAGAAAAAGTACCACTTCCGGTTATCGGAATTCGCTCAAAAGTTGATACGGATCTACGATTTTGATAAAATACTTATATATGAAATTTCACTAGCCTAGCTGTAACGGTACTCAAGTTATCGTGTTTACACACGGACACACAGACACACACACAGACATACGGACAAGATTGCAAAATTATGTTTTTCCGTATCAGTGAGGTGTAAAACGTCGAGATTTGTAAAAATCTCGATTTTTTTTTTTGCACGATTACAATACTTTCTCTATACTACGTATATACGAGAAAGTAAAAAGCTCTCAAGAATTAAACAAGTTAATTAAAAAGTCTAGTGACATTTATGCGCAATTTCCTTATGTTATCTAAA
Organism: Physella acuta; assembly: GCF_028476545.2. NCBI lineage: Eukaryota > Metazoa > Mollusca > Gastropoda > Physidae > Physella > Physella acuta. The sequence continues at coordinate 37,223 of NW_026732038.1, forward strand.
AATAGCTGACGTATAATGCTGGGGTGCGTTCAAGCTAGGAGAACGATCGGTTTGTAGGTGTTTATGTAATTTTAAAATTTGTGACCGAACGAAAGGATATTTTTGAAAACTTTCTTCGGCAATATTGGTTTAAATTATGGCAGGAATCGATTGGTAAATGTTTCAAGTCGCTAAGTGGTCTGGTTGCCGAGATATGTAGCAAAAACTGCATTTGTTTGAGGTTTTTTGGGTTTTCCGGGAAATCTATTAAGGAATTCCGGAATTTTTTTTGGCCCACTATCATCCTCGTAACTTGCTTAACATAATTGCTTTTGGAACTAGTCCTCGATATTGCTTCGTTGAGGAGGAGATACGACTTAAAGCTGCTAACACATCTATTCCCAGAAAAGACGAGTTAATAAACGCAATTCTCCAGAATGGAAATTGCGCTAAAAAAGCTCTCAAGAATTAAAAAAATAAAAATATATTTAAAAATATACACTTTCGTTCAAAATTTCAAAAAATGTGTATGTCTATAAATAGAAGTTAAATATAAAATTATATCGACAAGATGTGAGGGGATAGGCTATAAGCACGTTGCATATTTTCTCTATCGTTGGCGGATAAAAGCACTTCCGAAATGAACACTATGGTATTCATTTATACATTACTAGCTGCATACCCGTGCTCCGCCACGGTGAATATTTTTAAAATGTACCAACTATTGAACAGAACAAAAGAAAACACTTCGATATTCATTTATACATTACGAGCCGACCCGCGGCGTATCATACGCCGCTATTTAGTTGTTTTATTTTCTACTTTTCAGTAATTCATAATTTGTGAATTCGACAGTACCAATGCTGCCACTGAAAATATTTGCTTTAAAACACTATCAGTAGCTCGTTGAAGACGATAACCCCCCCCTTCCCCCCCCCCCCCCCCGTGAAAGCAAACTCCTCTTAGTTACCTCCCCTAAGTTTAAAATCGTTTCAAACTACATTATCTGCCCCTAATAGCCATCACTAAACCCGGCTCTACGATTGTAAACATTTAGCGTGAACCGCAAGTTCACTAGACCATGTAGGGGTGGGGGTGGTAGGAAGCGCGCTTACAGCTTGGTGTTTTCTGTGGTCTCCAAAAAGAGAATTATATATATAGATATTCACTGTCAAATGTTAAAATTATCAAAATGTCTTTGCTTGTGGATCTATGCTTCCATGCACGTCCGCCGCTAAAATTTGTCACTGTTAAAATAACGACTTGCTTCCGCCAACGTCCGCAAATATTTAAACAGGAATAATCTGTTTCCCTGGGCGTCGGTGCTTTCAATACTAACATTTATTTTCTGCTGGGGTGATTCAACAACAGCGACAGTTAGGACACGACATAGATCCCATAACAATAAGCTTCGCCTCGAGTTGTGGAAGGTCCATGCTCAGGAAGCTTCGCCTCTGTTATCGGATAGTATGAAAGTAGGACCTAAAGTGACTACGGCGACGACACGACAGATATCCATTAACATTAGCTTCGCCTCGAGTTGTGGAAGCTTCGCCTCTGTTAGTGGATAGTATGAAAGTAGGTCCTAAAGCGACATCTACGGCGACGACAAAGGTCCACTAACAATAAGCTTCGCCTCGAGTTGTGGAAAGTCCATACTCTAGAAGCTTCGCCTCTGTTAGTGGATGGTGACTGTGCCGCTGTTGTTAGTGGATAGTAGAGACATGGTCGATTGTTTTTAAAAAAAATTTCACCATATGAAAGGTTCGGTTCAGTAAATATTAATCTATTAATTGTTAGGGTTATATTAATTTAAAGATCAATCGTATGCTTTTTTAAAATCCTGCAGATTTTAAAGGATGGTTAAATTAGTGTTGGGTTTTGTTTAGGTTGCTGCTCATGTGTCGTGAAGGTTGGGTATGGAGTGGTGCGGTTTGGGGCGGGTGGGATCGGGTTTGATCTACTCCGTGTCTTGTGAGGTGTATGTGTGTAGTTGTGTAGGCTGTGGTGTATAGGGAATGGTGTGGATCATGAGATTAGTGGAGTGAGGTGTATGTGTGTAGGCTGTGGTGTATAGGGAATGGTGTGGATCATGTGATTAGTGGGGTGAGGTGTGGCTTGTGGTGAGGTTGTGGGATTTGGTTCGTGGGTTTTAGTTCAATGTAGAGTGTGGTGTTTTTTTTTGCTTTGGGTGTGGTGTGCGATGTGGTTCAGGTTGTTAGGTGGCATTCGGATGAGTAATGACTAGTGGACTGGGGTTTGCTTTAGTGTTGTTTATTGTCTCTTGCTTTGTGAAATGGTGTGCATTAAGGTGTTGAGTAAGGTAGTGTGGGTTTTGATCCACTCTGAGCGTTTTGTTTAGTGTGGGTGCGTTTTGTTTGGTGAATCGTGTGTATGGTGTGGGATAAGCAATTGGGTGTGAATCATGGGGTTAGTGAGGTGAGCTGGGTTATGCTGTGTGGTGTGGTGTGTTGTAGGGTAAGAGGATGGGGGTTGGGGTGTGGGACAGGTGGTGTGGGCTGTGGTTGTGGTTCATGGTGACGTGCAGGTTGGAATGTTGTTTTTTTTCCCTTCTGTTATCATCTTTCTTTAATTCTTTTCAATATCCAATTTTGTAAAATTAATATTTACTTCACGAGAATTTCAAAATTCTTTTTTGTTTTATGTTTCATCATGATCATCATTTCCCGTTTGTGCCCAAGACACATGGGGCAAATGAAGTAGAGTTCATCTGCTTCAGAGTGTGGTCAACACTATGCCCAGTCGCCTTTGTTTCCCTTACATAAGTTAGGTACCCATCAAAGTTGGGCAGACTCAGAGATGTTCCACTGATTTGAACCCGGATTTGAACTTGAGACTCTCGGGTTAGTAGTCTAGCTCTCTACCGCTAGGCAATGCCGTCCCATGTTATATGTTTATATATATTTTCTATCCTCCAAAAAGTTCATTTCAGAGTTTCAGATTGTAGGGAAGCACGGGTATGCGGCTCGCCTAAAAAATAGCATTTGATCCCAAGCAACGCACATTTTACAAAATTTTACACATAGTCCGGGTTGATTTAAACTCACATAGCATCAAAGGCATCAGGATCTTGTGAGCCCCTAGCATCCTTTACTAATATCCATTTACAATCTGGGATAAAGCAAAATAAAATTAAAAAATAAAGGAATGAACATTTGTTTGTAATATTAGTAAATAACTTACTGAAAACTACAGATATTCTAGTATTTGTTATTAATCTGATTACAGAAAATCAAGAATTTTTTTTTTTTAATTGTAGTTTGTAATTACTATAGACCTATTTACCTGGATTTACTGGAGGGTTTTGAAAAGCATGAAATAACAAATACTGATTTTTGTCAAAGCACATGTAGATATTGTCCCTGTACGTGGCATTTTTTATCAGCCAGTCCAAGCTTGCCCCAGCAAGATCATGAACATGCAGGGCTCCACCTAGTTTATTTATATCATAAACAATTGGTAGCGAGCAGGAAAAAATAAGACAGAATTTGATTTACATTCGTAAAAATATGAACTCAAAGGAATTATAATTGGTTGACATGAGAGAATATAGCCTTCAAAATTACAAATATGCTAAATATTTGTTGTAAAAGATTTGTTAACTTACACTTCCAAATTTTCAGGGTGACAGGGAGGGATAGCCACTATGATGGTTTACAGTACAGTTAAGTTCCATTTTCAAACCAGACACCATGGGGCAAGTGAAGTAGAGTTCACCTGTTTCTGTGACTTTAGCATGTGAAAGGATAGTGTGGTCAACACTATGCCCAGCCATCTTTACTTTCCCTAACATGTGTTTGGTGACCATCAGAGTGGGTGCACTCAAGGTTATTCTATTGACTTGAACCCCGGTTTTGACTTGAGACTTTCAGGTTAGTAGTCTAGTGCTCTACCTCTCCATCTACCATGGCGGTTTAGTAAATTATTTTTTTGTCATCCAGCATTAATATTATATTACCTTTTGGCATTTTCTGTATCCATTTAAATATAGTAGTATTTGCAATTAATGGCTTCACTTTGAAGAAACTTAAAGATGGTATGTAACTAGCTCTATTTGTAAGACTGTCATTAATCATCTTTATTTTCTCCTGGAAAAAAACATTTATAAACTTATGACGTGGGCTACATAGTATAGTAAATAACCTTTAAAAAATTGTGTTTGTATAAAAATACTGATTTTATGAACATATTTATGTTGATTTAAATATATTTAAGATAATAACTGTAGTTGAAGCTAGGACTAGCAATATCAATCACACTGCGTTTTCTTTATTTCTTCAATGTTACTGTTGGTCAACATTAATCACATAATTGTCAACCTTTACTTCTAACATGTTCAAATGTAAACCTAATAAATACAAACTAAACAAACAATATGGGTACACAAATAAAGCTTAAAGGGCTTTTACAGTATTACTTCAGTTCAATAAAAATGAATATTTAAAAAAAGTTACAAGTTTACCTTCATTATAGTGTCATTGATCACCTTTTCTGCATCACTAAGTACTAAAAGTCCACCAATTTTTAAGGAATCCTCATCATGAATTAAATCATCCCTCTTGCTCATATAATCTGGATCAACACTGCTCGGCTTAACACTTGATATAATGAAGACAATGGCAGAAACATAGAACAGGTTCCTCATTTTGCTGTTTAGACTTCAGTGTGTCGGCAGTAAATTAAAGCTCAAATCTCAAGTCAGCTGCAAGCAAGCAAAACACAGTTAACATTATCAGTAATTGCTAACACTCGGGTAAGCCAAAAAAAACGTCCCTTTATTTTTTCAGAAATCACTTCCTTGGATTTGTAGATAAAAATAGACTTTACTGTGGACTTGGAATCGGTAACAATATCACTTGTCGCTTACAAGGCAGCGAATTTCCCGATAAAAATGGGTCAAAGAAATACGGCCATGTTGATTAGAAACGTCTACAGCTTAATGGTTTAACAGATATCATAGCTGTAAGACGGGTCCACCAATTTAATATTTAGACTAATTACGTCGGCATTAGTTGCAGTTTTTACGTGCCTATCTTTACATGAACGTGTCGTTCCTATCATTACATGAACGTGTCTTGTGTCGTGCAGTGTTTCTTCCAGACTTTTTTCTCCGGGGGGGAGGGGGGGGGCGGACAATGTTAAAAGTATCCGAAGAGATGCCTGGAAGAAACTCTGGTGTCGTGCCAATCATTACATGAACGTGTCGTGCCAATCATTACATGAACGTGTCGTGCCTTTCATTAGATGAAAGTGTTGTGCTAATCATTACATGAACGTGTCGTGCCTATCATTACATGAACGTGTCGTGCCATTCATTACATGAACGTTTCGTGCCAATCATTACATGAACGTGTCGTGCCAATCATTACATGAACGTGTCGTGCCAATCATTACTTGAACGTGTCGTGCCAATCATTACATGAACGTGTCGTGCCAATCATTACATGAACGTGTCGTGCCAATCATTACATGAACGTTTCGTGCCAATCATTACATGAACGTGTCGTGCCAATCATTACATGAACGTGTCGTGCCAATCATTACATGAACGTTTCGTGCCAATCATTACCTGAACGTGTCGTGCCAATCATTACATGAACGTGTCGTGCCAATCATTACATGAACGTGTGCCAATCATTACATGAACGTGTCGTGCCAATCATTACATGAACGTGTCGTGCCAATCATTACATGAACGTGTCGTACCAATCATTACATGAACGTGTCGTACCTATCATTACATGAACGTGTCGTGCCAATCATTACTTGAACGTGTCGTGCCAATCATTACATGAACGTGTCGTGCCAATCATTACATGAACGTGTCGTGCCAATCATTACATGAACGTTTCGTGCCAATCATTACATAAACGTGTCGTGCCAATCATTACATGAACGTGTCGTGTCAATCATTACATGAACGTGTCGTGCCAATCATAACTTGAACGTGTCGTGCCAATCATTACATGAACGTGTCGTGCCAATCATTACATGAAAGTGTCGTGCCAATCATTACATGAACGTGTCGTACCAATCATTACATGAACGTGTTGTACCTATCATTACATGAACGTGTCGTGCCAATCATTACATGAACGTGTCGTGCCTATCCTTAGATTTACGTGTCGTGCCTATCATTGCATGAACGTGTAGATCGAAGTACCTGCCTGTGATTGACAAAGACAAGTTGTGAAACCCCGATTGCTTTTCTTAAACAGACGGTGGTTTTATAAAAGAAAAACTATTTTTTATAACATAGGTCCCTATTTATAGCCTACATTGTTCCTAACCTTATGCTCCTGAAACTTTAATTAGGCCAAGTCATGTATTTGTGTTCTATCAGTCTGTGTTGTTTATCGGCGAACACCCCGACTATTACATTTTCTACTTTCAATTACAGAAACATCTTGATTGTATCAACTCTATTGGTGGCCGCGATTAAATCCTCAAAATAGAATTAACTGATTTAAATCTTAAGAAGAAAATGCTTTGTACAAAGGCGGTGTGATCTCAACATCAAATCAGGACACGTCTTAATTCGGTGAAATAACATGAGGTGATAACGCTGTCGTTGACATTGAAGTGATAAAGTATTATATAAAACATCTAGGGCATAGGGCAACAGGTGCACGCTTGATTACATGTCCCACGTGCTAGCGGGCAATTTTCAATTAAAAAAAAAAACGTCAAATAATTCATGACTTGCGAATTGTTTTTTTTTTCTATTCCTTTTTCACAATTAAAACGTTTTTTTTTTCTAAAATATCCACCCGACTGGACTGCGATAGGGGGTTGTTCATTACAGTCGCATGTGCAGTAAGGGGGTCGTCTATAAATGATGTCACACTCGAAGGAGGGGGGGGGGGTCCGTAATTTTGTGACAGTGTGATGAGGGGGAGGTTCAAATAGTGTGACGTCACACTTTTGCATTCTAAAAAAGCATATATATATATATATATATATATATATATATATATATATATATATATATATATATATATATATATATACATATACATCTATACTTGGTATTAAAATAGAACTAACGTAAATTAATCATGACGATTTTTTTTTTAATTTCTTACATTTATTCCAAATAATCTAAAAGCAAGCTGTAGTACACACCTATTACTTTCTAATTCTTGATCACGTTTAATACTTATCAAGTTAACATGGGAGACAACCATCACTTATAATAAAAATGTGTCAATGACAATCGTGACATAGTGATATAGACTTGGTTATCAAACGAGCTAGCTGAAGCTGATGTGTAGGCAAAAAATGAGCAGGGGAAAATTACCAGCTTATAACAGTCTATGGACTTTCAACTGTTGCACACTATTACATATCAATTTCGAACATTAAATATTTCTTTACAATTTAATCATGATGTGTGAGTTTTCTATGTAAAGAAAAACAAAAAAAGAGTGAGAACAATAAACCACAATACAACCACAACTTATCTGATGTGTTAACCTCATTTATTTTAAACATTAAGCTAATGAGGGGATGGTGGTGGCACAATAGATGTAATAGAATATAATTTGACACAAACTGACAGTTATGAGGATGTTGGAGATTTATATAAAGATCATAGTTAAATTGACAGAGCATGAAGCATTACAAATGACTTCATGAGTTGTTGGTGATTTCAAATCCATCTCCATTTAGTCATTTACCCTTACATTTTAGAATTAGGTCTAAATGAGTTTACTGGGTGTTCTAACCATGAAGCTCTACTGTTTATAAAGGTGACCAACTATCAAGAAGTAGTCACATTTGTATGCCTAGAAATGTACTATATAAAAATGAAAACACACCTTAGAACAAAACAAAAACATTTTATTTATTTATTTGTCCATAATGGATTTTCTCTATAGCTCAAGTAAAAAAATTTAAATTGATTATTCATGATTATAATATGGTTAATGATAGACGACTAATTAAGAAAATTAAATTTTTAAAATTATGTAAAGTAAAAACAAAGTGCTACAAGAAAAGAATAGGCATCAACTTATGTATGCACCATGCAACGTGTAAATGAGAGTGATATCTCATTAATAATTATTTTGGGAGAAAGGATAAAAGGATAAGAGAAGGCACTGGGCAAGATTTTCCAGGAAGTGGGTTGAGGCTGAATTTGGGTAGAATAATAAGTCTAATTCTCTGAACACATGTAAGGCAAAAGTTAATAAATTATTTGTCAGTAGCCTGATATTTGTTTCTCAAGACGAGCGATTATGAAACAAGAAGTGAAGCATAATTAAACAGCTTTTGTTTTATTTCTAACAATATTTAATAGTCTTTGGTCTCAGTTAAGTTTTTATTCAACAGAGATGTAAAATGAAATGGATGGTTAACAAGAGAATTGAAGAAGAGATCATCTGTTTTAGTGGCTCTGTCATACTTACAAAGAGATAGAGTGTTAGATTAACATAGTTGATACTACTTTAATAGAGTTAAGTAAAGTTATTATTAGTCATTAGGCCTATCAAATACTATAAATGATATTAGGTCTACAAAGACTTTATATTATATATGAATATTATACTATAGACTATAGATATATGTATGTATCCTTTTTTTGCAGGTGCTGTTAATGAACAAGTATTGTCAAGTACAGAACAAGTTAGGTACCAAAGAGAGTTGGTTGGACTCACTAATTTCATATAAACTTAATAAATCTTTAAGTATTAACTAAGTAATAATAAGTCTAGAATTCTAGATCTAAAGATGTCTATAATAGATCTAGATGTAGATCTAGTAACTAGAGAATAGATCTTCTAGATCAGTGTTTCTTCCAGACTTTTTTCTCCGGAGGGGGGGGGGGGGGGAGACGCTGTTAAAAGTATACATTCACTATATCAATTCCATTTCGTTTGGAGGGAGGGGGGGCAGTACACTTTCTTCAGGGGATGGGGGCATTGTTTCTTCCAGACTTTTTTCTCTGGGGGGGCACTTGAAATTTTCGGGGGGGGGGGGCGGTAGACTTTCTTCGCGGGTGGGGGGGGGGCAGACACTGTTAAAAGTATATATTTTCTATATAAATTATATAAATTATATAAATTTTGTTTCGTTCGGGGGGGGGGGGGGGGGCGGGTAAAAATTTTTCCCCGAAGAGATGCCTGGAAGAAACTCTGGATGGGGGTCAGCTTCTAGAATCTAGACTCTACTTCTACCTACTCTATAACTCTAATCTGTCTATCTATCTAGATTATAGATCTAGAATAATCTAGATTATCTAGATTCGTTACATAGGTCTAGATCTAGAATCTAGTAGTAGATCTAGATTCTAGTAAGAGTAGTAGATCTAGATATCTAGACTTAGACTAGACCTCTAGCTACACATAGTCACTAGGTCTAGCTAGAATCTAGCAGCCTAGCTGGATCTATCTAGAATCTAGATCTAGAGATCTAGACGTCTAGATTAGAATCTCAATCTAGATTCTAGATCTAGATGTCTAGATCTAATCTAGATCTAGATTCAAATCTAGATCTAGTCTAGGTCTAGATCTAGATTTAGAATCTAGAATCTAAGTATTTTTTTTTAAATAAATAGGGCTAAGCCAAGCTCTATTAATTAAACAAGTAGATCTACAAGACAAGACTGTACGAAAGTAGTGAAGTACAAATGTCAAAAATACCACTTCCATCACACTAGATTTAGACACTCACACTATCCCGGTCAACTGTTTGTTACTAGAATTTAGAATAGAGACCAGGTCTAGATCTAGAAATCTATCCACTGATCGAGCCTAGGGTAACTATTAGGCCTAGATCTAACTAACTAGAATTAAGAGATCATGAACTTGAATCTAGGTCACTTCTACAAACATCTGTGTTTAGTGTTTAGGAAACAAGCAGACGAAGCAAAGTAAAGGAAGGCCACTCTCTTTTTCATCTTAATTTAGTATCTTTGTACTGCCCTCCCTTGTATTCTTTTAAATAAAAAATAGGACCTAAATAAAAAGATTATTATACTAGATCTAGCTGTCGGAGCAAAGGCAAAAAAAAAAAGTTGTTTTTAGCGCAATTTCCATTCTGGAGAATTGCGTTTATTAACTCGTCATTTCTGGATGTATGAATGAATGAATGAATGAATGGATGGATGGATGGATGGATGGATGGATGGATGTGTGTCCGCAGCTTTAAGTCGTATCTCCTCCTCAACGAAGCAATATCGAGGACTAGTTCCAAAGCAATTATGTTAAGCAAGTTACGAGGAAGAACATAGGCCAAAAAAATTCCGGGTTTCTTTCATGGACTTCCCGGAAAAGCCAAAAAACCTCGAAAAAATGCAGTTTTTGGCCCATATCTCGGCAACCAGACCACTTAGCGACTTGAAACATGTACCAATCGATTCCTGCCATAATTTAGACCAATTTTGCCGAAGAAAGTTTTCAAAAATATCCTTTCGTTCGGTCACAAAAAGTTTTTTGAATTGATTAAAATTTGGACCGAATTAGTAGGCATTTTTATCCAACCACACCACACGCGTCATCACGTTCAATAGCTGCGCCATCACGTTCAATGGCTGCGACAGGACATCACGTTCGGTAGCTAGGCGCGCAATGGTTTTTAGTCATGTAACTCTATTGTAAATAAAACATGTAAAATGCTGAAAATTTTTTAAATAAAAAACGTTTTAATAACTAACTAATGGTTTTACTAACCCTGCTCTTGATTTACGCTACGACAGAGCTATTTTTAGATAACAAAAGGAAATTGCGCTTAAATGTCACTAGACTTTTTAATTAACTTGTTTTTGAATGTTTTGTAAGATTCCCCTGTTGTCTATGTCAAGTTCTAATGATAAAGTTTCATGGAAACAATATGGAATGAAAACCCGAGCAAATATTTCATCCAACTGAGCACATTGATTCAATTGTTCTATTGAAAACCCGTTTATTTTTCATAGATCTAGATCTAGTAGCTTATTTAAATATTTATGTTGAGTTTCATACAGACATATGACGAGCTAAGCCAATCATTACATAAGCCACCATGTCCACCCCAACCGTTTTTCGCTTACCGACGAAATTATCCAAGTTGTTACCATGTCAATACTTTATTTTATATTTTTTAAAATGTCGATCTCATTATGCAATAAAGGCCGCATATGTGGTCGAAACAATAATTAACTAATAATTGAATAAACACATGTAGAAAAGCTCTGATATTCAAGCTTAATGCATATAAATCATAAACATTAGTACACCGTCTAAAGATATCCTGGGACGTTGAATAGCATTTATTTATTGTCTGACAAGCATAATTTTAAACATGCAATATTGCAAAGCATGCCATTTTACTCTCCACACATCAACCAAATTCTTGTCCATAAATAATTTGAAAGAGGTTGCATGTATATTCTTTTCAAAACTGGATAAGTGACGCTATTCCTTCTTTTTATGACCCCCCCCCCCCCCCACCCAACTCACACTCGCAACTCGAGGTAAGATCAGAGTTTCTTCCAGGCAACTCTTCTGGGAGGGGGGGGGGCTCTGCCTCCCAGAAGAAAGTCTACACCCCTCCCCCGAGAGAAATGGAATTTATATAGAAAATCGCCCCCCCCCCCCAAAAAAAAAAATTCAAGTGCCCCCCCCCCCCCCCCCGGAGAAAAAAGTCTGGAAGAAACACTGGGTAAAATTAAAACAATAGTAAGTATCATGTATTTATGTTGTAAACATCGCACTCCGCAGCTAGTAATTATATGCTACTGAAATCTGCCAAGCACCGAAGCTAACAAGCATGGTATTCTACAGAATGGGAGTGTACAATGGGGTTATGTTATGCTTTAATCCCTCCCCCATTCCCCGCTGTCTCTGTATTAGCATTATGTTCTTGCCGCCTTCCATAAACGTATTTAAAGGATATTTCAAAATCCGTTAGACGTTAGTGACCTACAATAATGTTCTTTCTTCAATGCCTATCATCAATGGATTAAAGTTACACAAGCAGTGGCGGAACTAGAAAAAATGGGCCACCCCGCAAAAAAATTTTTGGGCCCCCCCCATATATATATATATATATATATATATATATATATATATATATATATATATATATATAGATAGATAGATAGATAGATAGATAGATAGATAGATAGATAGATAGATAGATAGATAGATAGATAGATAGATAGATAGATAGATAGATAGATAGATAGATAGATAGATAGATAGATAGATAGATAGATAGATAGATAGATAGATAGATAGATAGATAGATATAGATATAGATATAGATATAGATATAGATATAGATATAGATATAGATATAGATATAGATATATAGATATATAGATATATAGATATATAGATATATAGATATATAGATATATATATATCTGAGAAAGTAACTTAAAAGGGACAACAAAGCACCGATGTGGTTTTATCCATCAGTACCAAACAGAGTTTCTTCCAGGAATCTCTTCGGGGGGGGGGGGGGGGGGGGGGACAACCCCCCCCCACCCCCGAAGAAAGTCTACCGCCGCCCCCACACCCCCACACCCCCGAAAATTTCAAGTACCCCCCCCCCCCCCCCCGGAGAAAAAAGTCTGGAAGAAACACTGGTACCAAATTTGGGATGGTCTCAAAATGCCGTCTTAATATCTAGCGGCCTCTCGCGCAATTGATGTTTTTTCAAAAGAATTTTGCCGACAACAGCGTGTGTTTGTAGGAAAAAGAATATACAAGAGCGTGGGATGGTGTCTATAGAATAAAGATACTCCAACCACAGCTACGGTATTCTTTTTTCAAAACAACCATCAGGTCAAAAATGCAAGAAAATTCAATTACATTTTAACTATAAAAAAATATTTTATGGGCGGCGGTGGGCCCCCTAAACGGCGTGCCCCCCCCCCCCCGCATTGCGGGGTCTGGCGGCACTGTAGTTCCGCCCCTGTACACAAGGCATATCTTAGCATACCAAATTTAATCTTGTCAGATATAACACAGCATTCTATTTACTTTTCTCTGTTTTAGACCGGGTTTGGTAATTAGCATGCAGAAATAGGTAATTCATCATTGCCTTCATTGGAATAGAACTATTTTTATTGGAAATATGTTGAAAAACATTCAGATTTAAATGATTCAACAACATTTGAATGAAATTTCTACACCGTAAATGATAAGAGAGGTATAAAAAATGGAGGGCGTCGGTACGGTTAGATTAGTTGTTGACTCATTATTTCATTGGTTTTCATTCAGACCAATTTGTTTTTATAGAATGAAATGTAATACTTTTTTAGTACATTTTATTATATAAGCTGTCTAAAGTAAGAATCTTTAGGCCTTTAAGTACGCTGAATATGCCTAAGCACAATTAGACTAATACAAGTTGTAAGTATCAGTTAAAGAGCTTGCAACATTACCAGCATGACTGATACAAGTAGAACTAAACTATCGGTACGCGCTGTTGACGTGTGATAAGATTGATTTCCCTGACCTTGCTGTTATGATTTTTTTCATATCGATTATATCAAAGTTAATGAAACTCTCTGGCACTGAAGTAAGCAGAGATTGCGTGTCTTTGAATTATTCATTGCGTTGTTTCCATTGAGACTATTTTTTTCAATTGTGCTGGCTTCTTGGTGACTATTGTTTCTGTTGGGTCGAGGCTGTTCGACAGCTTCGGCTAGAAGCCCCATAGTTACATCATAGCTTTTTCATAGACCACTTGAAGTGGCAGCAGTGAACTAGTGCCCATTGGGTGGCAGCAGTGAACTAGTGCCCATTGGGTGGCAGCAGTGAACTAGTGCCCATTGGGTGGCAGCAGTGCCAATTGGGTGGCAGCAGTGAACTAGTGCCCATTGGGTGGCAGCAGTGAACTAGTGCCCATTGGGTGGCAGCAGTGAACTAGTGCCCATTGGGTGGCAGCAGTGCCAATTGGGTGGCAGCAGTGAACTAGTGCCCATTGGGTGGCAGCAGTGAACTAGTGCCCATTGGGTGGCAGCAGTGAACTAGTGCCCATTGGGTGGCAGCAGTGAACTAGTGCCCATTGGGTGGCAGCAGTGCCCATTGGGTGGCAGCAGTGCCCATTGGGTGGCAGCAGTGCCCATTGGGTGGCAGCAGTGCCCATTGGGTGGCAGCAGTGCCCATTGGGTGGCAGCAGTGAACTAGTGCCCATTGGGTGGCAGCAGTGAACTAGTGCCCATTGGGTGGCAGCAGTGCCCATTGGGTGGCAGCAGTGCCCATTGGGTGGCAGCAGTGAACTAGTGCCCATTGGGTGGCAGCAGTGAACTAGTGCCCATTGGGTGGCAGCAGTGCCCATTGGGTGGTAGCAGCGAACTAGTGCCCATTGGGTGGCAGCAGTGAACTAGTGCCCATTGGGTGGCAGCAGTGAACTAGTGCCCATTGGGTGGCAGCAGTGAACTAGTGCCCATTGGGTGGCGGCAGTGCCCATTGGATGGCAGCAGTGCCCATTGGGTGGCAGCAGTGAACTAGTGCCCATTGGGTGGCAGCAGTGAACTAGTGCCCATTGGGTGGCAGCAGTGAACTAGTGCCCATTGGGTGGTAGCAGCGAACTAGTGCCCATTGGGTGGCAGCAGTGAACTAGTGCCCATTGGGTGGCAGCAGTGAACTAGTGCCCATTGGGTGGTAGCAGCGAACTAGTGCCCATTGGGTGGCAGCAGTGAACTAGTGCCCATTGGGTGGCAGCAGTGAACTAGTGCCCATTGGGTGGTAGCAGCGAACTAGTGCCCATTGGGTGGCAGCAGTGCCCATTGGGTGGCAGCAGTGAACTAGTGCCCATTGGGTGGCAGCAGTGAACTAGTGCCCATTGGGTGGCAGCAGTGCCCATTGGGTGGCAGCAGTGAACTAGTGCCCATTGGGTGGCAGCAGTGCCCATTGGGTGGCAGCAGCGAACTAGTGCCCATTGGGTGGCAGCAGTGAACTAGTGCCCATTGGGTGGCAGCAGTGCCCATTGGGTGGCAGCAGTGAACTAGTGCCCATTGGGTGGCAGCAGTGAACTAGTGCCCATTGGGTGGCAGCAGTGCCCATTGGGTGGCCGCAGTGCCCATTGGGTGGCAGCAGTGCCCATTGGGTGGCAGCAGTGCCCATTGGGTGGCAGCAGTGAACTAGTGCCCATTGGGTGGCAGCAGTGAACTAGTGCCCATTGGGTGGCAGCAGTGAACTAGTGCCCATTGGGTGGCAGCAGTGAACTAGTGCCCATTGGGTGGCAGCAGTGAACTAGTGCCCATTGGGTGGCAGCAGTGCCCATTGGGTGGCAGCAGTGAACTAGTGCCCATTGGGTGGCAGCAGTGAACTAGTGCCCATTGGGTGGCAGCAGTGAACTAGTGCCCATTGGGTGGCAGCAGTGAACTAGTGCCCATTGGGTGGCAGCAGTGAACTAGTGCCCATTGGGTGGCAGCAGTGAACTAGTGCCCATTGGGTGGCAGCAGTGAACTAGTGCCCATTGGGTGGCAGCAGTGCCCATTGGGTGGTAGCAGTGAACTAATGCCCATTGGGTGGCAGCAGTGAACTAGTGCCCATTGGGTGGCAGCAGTGCCCATTGGGTGGTAGCAGTGAACTAATGCCCATTGGGTGGCAGCAATGAACTAGTGCCCATTGGGTTACAGCAGTGCCAATTGGGTGGCAGCAGTGAACTAGTGCCCATTGGGTGGCAGCAGTGAACTAGTGCCCATTGGGTGGCAGCAGTGCCCATTGGGTGGCAGCAGTGCCCATTGGGTGGCAGCAGTGAACTAGTGCCCATTGGGTGGCAGCAGTGAACTAGTGCCCATTGGGTGGCAGCAGTGCCCATTGGGTGGCACCATGCCCATTGGGTGGGAGCAGTGAACTAGTTTTTCACTATATGACAGTGGAACCTACAAGACAGTGCCCTTTAAACCTATAGCCATTTGCCAACACATAAAATATCATTGAAATACCGCATAAATCACGAAGTGTTACCCATATTTAAATGTGCTCTGGGGTGATGGTAAAAATGAGAAACTAAACGAAAAGAAAATAAAACCATTTAACAGCCACTGGTTATTGAGTTTTAACTCCCCATTATTTTATGCACGGGAACTTTCTCAAGTGTTGAACTACTCGATTTACATTCATTAAATTATAAATGCTTGAGCAATAGCTACACATTTTATACATAAGATAAGGCGTTGGAGATAGTAAAAGTGCTTTGAATGTCTATTCAGGCTACTTTAAATAAGCGTCAGATACTTTTAGACATTATATATATATATATATATATATATATATATATATATATATATATATATATATATATATATATATATATATATATAACATTGTGTTTGTGTATATATTCTAGATATGTGTGTTGTGTGTATGTGTGATTAGCTTAATGTTTACTTGCTATTAAGGGAGATAACTTTGTAAAAGAAAGGGAAAGCATTCATGGTGTACACATACAAAGGTAAGAAACGATTAGTGGGGCCCCATTCCAGTCCGTCTGTGTCCTTTGCCAAGTGGCACTTGTGTTGACAAGGTTTAGGCTTTGTTTGTTGACAAGGACCTGGCCGCAGCGAGGAAAGTGGGGGTTAGAGATCGATATAAGAACACGAGGGAGAAAATTCCTTTCGTTTTATTCTGGAATGCCAGTGCTAAACAGGACAGGTCATTTTGATTTAAATTCTGATACATAAAAACGCTAACGCAGTGTTTTTATTAAAGCTTTGGCAGGTATGTCACAATACTTTTAAGGGTATTTTTGTTCTGCTTTTTATCTATTTCAAGTTTAAAAACAAATTCTTCTGCGATTAATTAAGAGCAAATAATTGTATAGCTTTACATGGAATGTATTGTCGCACATAGCTTGATATCTGATTGTCTGGTCTGTTTTTACTTTTTTTCTGCTTTGTTTAACTTTATTTTGTCTGCATGCAGATGCAGTAAAAGCATCACATGACAAAAGTATTTGAATGTTTATGGTTCGTCTATTAATATTTTACACTACAATATAATGACTAGCACGCACCACTCAATTCATCGCTTGTTGATTTCTTTAAAGGAAAAAGTTAAGATTTTTAGAGAAACCAGGACATCACCAGTTCTGCCTCTATGTAAATGGGACTACATAACACTTGGACAGATCTAGATCTAGGCTTGGAGACAAGTTGTTGATATTTTTAGAGCTCCGTTAAAAAGTTGGCTTTTCTGCCGACTTAATTAATTATAATTCGTTGTTGATTGATTTTGACATTCTGTGACTCCAAACATTTGTCCATACTTTTGCGTTTCATAGGCAACCAGGAGCAGTATTTTAAAATATTAAACACAGTTAATAAGGCAGCAATTATGTAGCAACGAATTTATCCAGTTTAAAAACTTGCATTGGCAGGCCTTGTTAGTCTGTTGTACAACATACTTATGTAGGAAGTGACAATAAAACACTCATCTGTATTACTGTACGGCCTACCATTATTTGTGTCAGTCACTTTAAACTACATGTGGGGGGGGGGGGGGGCTTGAATAATCTCCGGGACAATAATTGATTGTATACAGTTTGAAACAAGTTTAATGTTTAACCCTTGGTAACGTATCTTTATTGGTTTTGTTTATTAATGTCTATAAATAAAACGCAAATCTTGTTATTAACGGGGACACCAATACGCATATCTTTATATGAACTGTACACCATAATCAGTTTATCTGTGTATATCAACTCAGAGCTTTATTATAAGCCTTTCTCTCTATCAGCTCATAAGCTCTGCTCCCTGTCGACTAGCTAAATAAAGCTTACATCGTCACCAAACACGATAAGGCTCTACTAATCGTGCCCCCCCCCCCCCCCCCAACACACACCCTGCTACTTTTCCCGTAGTGCTGCGCACTCTCTGACATACAGAAACAGTACGGTATTAAAACTTGTGCAACATTTCTTGCGAAAAGATTTCTTTACCTTCCACTATCACCGTAGTATTGCCCTTTTGTCTGGGAACCGATCAAAGTACTATTACCTTTCACTGCGTCAGGATAATGCCATTGATAAGGGATCACCCGTTGGTGCGTGCTATATCGGGGAAAGTCATATAGGTAAAACATTAAGGGCTGTAGTTTTGTAACAGATTTTTAGAAAGGTTTCCGATTGTAGGGTGTGTGTTTAGGGACATTTTATCGGGAGTGAAAGCGGATTTAGGTCTATATAGCGATATGGATACTCTGCTATTCGGCAGTTAACTGTCTAAAGATTTTTAAATATTTTGCTTCTTTAAAACAAATTTCTTTTGACGCCCCTGTTTAATCTAGTTTGGAAAAGTAGGCTGCAATAGGGGATGTAGAGTTGTTAGAGAATCTGATGCGAGTGTTAGTAAAGTGCAGCATTTAAAAAAACACATGACAATATGTTTAAAATTAAAACAATTTTTATTTTAATTTTGTTTCCATTAAAATGTTATTTTTTCATGCATATAACTTTTTTCATAACAGAAAATAAAAGATTTTCGTCAGGCAACAATGCTGGGATTAAAGTGGTGAAAACTGCTGGGTCATTGACAGGCTAAACGTGGCAGGTCATTGACAGATAGACGTGTCTGGGTCATTGACAGGCTAAACGTGGCTGGGTCATTTACAGGCTAAACTTGTCTGGTCATTGACAGGCTAAACATCATTGACAGAGATAGAGAGAGAGCGAGATATTCGAGATGAGTTTGTTTCACATAAAATACCCCGCTAATACAGGCTTTCTCACTTGGGACGATTTAGGGTAAGTTTTTTTTTAAGAAAGTTTTTTTTTTAATGACAAGTAGCAATGTTTTAGCTTGCGTGGTCGGCTATTTGGTTAAAAAAAAAGTTTCACGTATTAACTTAAACAAACATTCTGAAAAATCCTACACTTAAAATCAATCTGACATAAGTTGAATTAATCTCGGAGAAAAATCAGGGCAAACGTGTACCTACAGAATTATTGGAAACTAGGCATGCTGCCCAGCTTCGCTTAGGCTTTCGAAAACATTGAGAATTTGAATGCTTAATTAATTCGCCCATATAAGGCGCCGGTCAGTCGAGGTCAGTTTTGACCCCCTCATCGTAGACTTTTCGGCCAACCGACCCCCGTTTTATGTCGCCAAAAGGCAAGATCCTGCCAAATTTGAAGCGCCTGCGGCGCCGGGAAGTGCCCTATCGGGCACCCGACAACTTAGCTTTATAGATAAATCTAGATCTAGATCTAGAATCTCTAGATCTATATGATCTAGAATCTCTAGATCTAGATGATCTAGAATATCTAGATCTAATTCAATATCTAGATCTAGAATCTGTAGATCTAGAATCCAAATAGATAAAATATTTTTTTTTAAATTTAGGCCGAGAAAATCGTATTGTATACATTTCATAGCGTATATAGCTCTAAATCATTTTGAATGAAATAGTTCATTTCTTTTTATTCTAAACTCGGAAGATGACGTCATCAGTTTCGTGCTCCTTTTTTAGTGTAAACAATAAGTGACGTCATTGTTAAATCCGTTCTTGTCCTAAGTTTAAACACTTTTCCGGTTGCATAAAAAATACTGTTTCTCTACATTCTTATACGCCTTTATTTTTTTTTCTTCTTTTAATAAAATTGTGGTTATACATTTAAAACATCTAACATATTATTTTCAACAAAAGTCCGTATAAAGGTATCCATATATCGCTGCCGATTCTGACGTGATGTCCGGCGAAAATATTTTGCGGACAGAGAGAGAGAGAGAAGAGCGCACATGGCCTTTTATATATTAGGATGAAGAAAATGTAGCCTAAATGTATACTGTAAATCTGGAAGACTGCAGGGAAATAACTCACAACAGTTTATTAATTTTATTATTTCAAACTTTAGTTTGTGATTTGGTTATGTCAACTGTTCTGCTTTCGTTTTTGTAGAATTATTATTTAAAATTATAATAAATACCTTAAACATGCGTGTTTATGTTTCATTTCAGATGTTTGAGTAGAGCTTTAGGGGTAAGCATTACACAGTAACATACACACACATGTATATGTATAGATTAGGTTTTGTTTTATTAACCATTATTACCGAATACCAGTGGATTCACAGTGTTGAAAATTAATGAATACTAGTTGAATATAAAACTACTGGCTATTAATAATTATATAAACGTATTTTCTTATTTCTGATTAAAAGGTTATGTGTATGAAATAGTGACCATTTAAAATTTCTTGTTTAAGTTGTGATTAACCAGTTTTGTTTCATTTTATTCATACTTTGCTGAGTCAAATGGACACCAGCGAGTTGACGAGATTCCTTCCAAAATGTTGTTAACATGGAATAAAAACGTGCTTTTTAGATTTAGACCGTAAAAAAAAAAAAAAAAAAAAAAAAAACTTGAGCCTAAAATTAATTTAGAAAATTTATATTTTTAGAATAAATGCTATAAAAGTTGCAAATCCAGAGAAGTTGAAAATAATTTGTTGAGTTTAAGGCTACATTTCTATTTATTTTCATCAAGCCTAAGTTATAACCGGATGTTTCACTTTCGTAAGACAAATATTGATTGGCTGTACAGTAACTTAGTGATCGATAACTATTTGTTTACAAAACTTTGCAGATCAAGTTTTTAAATAACAATGCAAATTTAAAACCCCATGACCTAGTTTTCTATTTTTAGCTTACAATGTGTACAATAAAATTTATGGCGGCCTATCCAATAGCAGGATGCCATTGTTTATGTCGCCATTACACGTGAAAACCAAATTGTTTTTGCTTTTTTTTTAATTTTTATTTAGTTACCGAAAATATTAAAAACATCAAATACATGCAATCTTTAGTAAAGCCCGAAAAAAACCAGACAGGCAGGATTTTATAACCATATTAATTGTAACTACGCTGTGCATGATTTTTAAATTAATTTATGGACCTCTCAAATACCTTTGAGACTTTTCTCGCTGGTGTCCATTGAACCTTATTCATATTTCCTACTTAAGTGATAGTATAAAAAATAATAAACTATTTTAAATAATAGCAAACAAAAAAAGTTGAATATAAAACTACTACCACTATTTGAACAAGGATTTTTGTGTAATTTCTCTTTTCAAGTTCCCCTCTGATTTGTTCAAGACAAATTATCCAGCTGACAGCTATGAATTTAAATACGATGAAAGAGGAATCGGAAGAAAGGTGGGGTTTTGATTATTGGTGCTTTTGATAAAAGTTTCAAAATGCTTCTCTCATATTACATTGCTCGTGACATTTCTAACCGATGTGAATAAAAACTGTTTGTGACATATCTTATCGAAGTGAACAAAAGCAAATTTTTAATTATTGTATTTTGGGAGTTGTTTGAACAAAGCTTATAAATATTTTTGACTATCAATCCAAATATTGGCAAGATGTTTTCAAAGCACTGCCGTAATCCTAACTCTGTCGTAACCTTCACCCTGATGCTAACGCTCTAATATTTACCAGAGCCCTAACCATAGTCACAAACTTAGCTCTCATCATTAACTTAATAATAACCTTAACATCAACCCAATAGTAAAAAGGCGGGAAAATATCTCAACGATATTGTGATGTCTCATCGATGTTATCTTTAAAAGAAACTTAGCAATCAAATAAAGGGAATACGATTTTTTTAAAAGGGGTAATACTTAGTTGATCAGATATTTAAAAACAAAAGATTTTAAAATTGCTAACTGCTATTTAAAATCCGTTCCAGACAATGTTACGCTTACTTGACGAGTGCTACTTATACACCGCTCTCCACCGCTCTTACAACATGCACACAGCCGAGTGGAATGCACGTGTGTTTGTTGGTGCCATCGAAATGCTTGAGCACAAAGTCTTAGAGTAAGTCACGTGACGTACACAAAATTACCTCAATATATGGGCCTAAACAAAATGAAAACTTTTGTTAAGCCTATTCGACTTTAGTATAATTTAGTGCATTTTATTTTATTTTCAGTTTTGAGGGTCTCTATAAAGTAAGGATTGCATACGCTACTTACGAGCACGGTGATATGAAGGGCATGTTGGTTAACAAACACGTTCTACTGAGGACTCTGAAGGTAATTTTTACCTCCACCCTCTTGAGACGTCGGAGTGAACTCGTGACTTTCTGGGGTAGCGAGCGAGACATAGCCGTCATAATTAACGGGGGATGACGGCGATGACGGGCAATAACTCTTTAAATTATAAAAAGAAAAGTTGTTTTAGTTACTCTGCTGTTGTATTGCGTTAAGGGAATGGGAACTATCAAGAAAGCTTAGTCCATAGACCTTAACAGAATACAGAAACTTTTTCTGATAGAATCTACAATTTGCAACAACTCTTTGCAACATTAAAGAAAAACTATGATCATAGTCATAGTGGTAGAGCGCTAGAATGCTAACCCGAAACTCTTGAGTTCGAATCCGGGTTTAAGTCAGTGGAACATCCCTGAGTTCACCCAGCGCTGATGGGTACCTAACTCACGTTAGGGAAAGTAAAGACGGCTGGGCATAGTGATGACCTCATTATCCCTTCATATTCCAAGGGCAAGAAACATATTAACTCTACTTCATCTGCCCAATCAATAGCTAAGTCTAAAGATGAATCTTTACTTAACTTTTTATAATCATAAACACTGTTTACTAATTTCAAATCGTGTTGCATGAAGACGCTTGCATGCTATACAGTCTGACATAATTTACAGTTGTGTAAATTTCGCTAATTTTAAAATGTGATATGACGTCCACAGATGTGTGGTAGGACGATAGCACCGCTGAAACTTGCACATAGGATGAAACATATGAGGAGTCAGTTCGATGAAAGGGGGAGAATCCAGTTATATGAACTCTTCAGGCTGCTATTGTGGTAACTTGAGCATTTGATTCACTTGATTGTTTCCCTTATTACTCTCGTCAGTCCCATACAAATGACAAGGATAGATGGGTATAGAACAGGGGTCGCCAACCTGCGGCTCGCGAGCCGCATGCGGCTCTTTTGATATCAAGATGCGGCTCTCCAGCTCCTTGCACAAATACTAATAATCTTAATAAAAATAAAATATTTGAAATAAAAAAATGTTAGTGGCTCTTTAAAACCAGGGAAATTTTGAAAATTGTAACTTTTGGCTCTTCCGCTTCAAAAGGTTGCCGACCTCCGGTATAGAAGGAAACTAATCAAACCGTAGCTGGTGGGCTGGGTTACATTTAATACGTTAGTGATTGGCCATTTGTAAAAATAAAATACGAAATATTTCTCTGAGTTATACACACTGATAAGGTTAGGTAAGAAGTGTAAAACTGAAGATTTTACTAACTTGCTAAATACATCACAGGCGCTAACCATGTGAATGAAGTTTATGTTGAACACATTTACATCTATAACATATCCCAGCACACCGATATACAGCCAAAATAACTGTGCTAGAATGCCATCACATAGACCAAAAATTCTCAAAACATTGAAATGTAAAATTAACGCCTTAATGTCCAGATAAAACTTGGGTCTATCAAACAGGTGTGACGTGTACACAGCTTCACACATTGAAATGTAAAATTAACGCCTTAATGTCCAGATAAAACTTGGGTCTACCAAACAGGTGTGACGTGTACACAGCTTCACACATTGAAATGTAAAATTAACGCCTTAATGTCCAGATAAAACTTGGGTCTACCAAACAGGTGTGACGTGTACACAGCTTCACACATTGAAATGTAAAATTAACGCCTTAATGTCCAGATAAAACTTGGGTCTACCAAACAGGTGTGACGTGTACACAGCTTCACACATTGAAATGTAAAATTAACGCCTTAATGTCCAGATAAAACTTGGGTCTACCAAACAGGTGTGACGTGTACACAGCTTCACACATTGAAATGTAAAATTAACGCCTTAATGTCCAGATAAAACTTGGGTCTACCAAACAGGTGTGACGTGTACACAGCTTCACACATTGAAATGTAAAATTAACGCCTTAATGTCCAGATAAAACTTGGGTCTATCAAACAGGTGTGACGTGTACACAGCTTCACACATTGAAATGTAAAATTAACGCCTTAATGTCCAGATAAAACTTGGGTCTACCAAACAGGTGTGACGTGTACACAGCTTCACACATTGAAATGTAAAATTAACGCCTTAATGTCCAGATAAAACTTGGGTCTATCAAACAGGTGTGACGTGTACACAGCTTACTGCCCACTGGACCAAGAAACGGCCTCGGGAAAGGATGACTATTTGTTTAAGGTAAGGTTACAATTCACTTAGTTGTTTGATTTTTTTTAGTTTTTTTAATTTATTACCATGAACATTTTTGTTTATTTTTCCCTCGCCATATTTATCCTCTTATTCTATTTCTTACATTATGTTGTTTGTTGTTTTTTTTATTACAAAATGTGTGTATGATTTGTTGACATATATCAGACAATGAAAAAATGTTGTATATTGCTACAACTATATGTTCTTCTTGCATACATCTCAACCATACCACTAGCAAGAGTTAATAGATTACTAGATGCAATTTCAGCTCAGTAAACAAAACGGTCATGCCGAATTATCCAATAAAAATAAAGATTTAGTTTAAACTCACAGCGATCGATTTTTTAATAACTCGTCCGTTTTAATTGAGCGTAACTAAGCCTTGTTTTCCCGTTGTCAAGCTGTGTTTTGTCAGATTAGGTAGTTTCCCTTGGTTAATCAGACTCCATTATCATCTAACGTTGTCTCATCGTAAACAGAGATGATAAATATATCCCAGAAACATGTTAACATTTCTTCTTATACGGCAAGTATAGTGCTAATACAAAGGAGTGGACAC
This sequence comes from Physella acuta, assembly GCF_028476545.2. NCBI lineage: Eukaryota > Metazoa > Mollusca > Gastropoda > Physidae > Physella > Physella acuta. The sequence continues at coordinate 61,941 of NW_026732038.1, forward strand.
AACCACAATTATCCATCCCTTGCAGCACGGGTATTTATTTTTTTTAAACAGAGCTAAATGAATAGAGGAGGTATGTGGATATATATTACCAAAAAGTATGAATCGACTGAAATGGTATCATTGTGATATAATGTATACTCCCTATCTATCATGAAAAAGTTTTACATTTATTTTTAAATTGTCTATATATGATATTTGCTACAACATTATGTCAACTATTTGTGAACTGTTTCAACTGTTGCTATGGTTGTTGATTATGCATTGCCATGGATACTCTTTATTTTTCCTGTGTCATTAGCTAGTTGACCCTCGGCGACTATTCTCACACCACGACCAACGACTGGCCAATCAGCTGAACGAAAAATACTTTCAAGAAGAGCTGGACTATGGGAAGGTGAAGCTGGGCAGCAGGCAGACGTTCAGCGAACCCATCGTGAAGATTGAGATCCGAGAACAACAGGTTGGTTGTAGGAAGCTTCACAGTCACACTCGATGCCAAAGTAGTGTTTTGTTGTTGATTTAAGGGCTCATCCATTTATGACGGGGGGGGGGGGGTCCTACTTTTGTGGACACGGGTCAACTCTACGAGGGGTTAAGGGGCTGCCGGTCATGTCGGTACACAAATCAATATATAGATAAAGTAATTATAAACGTAAACTTTACTTTTCAGACATACACACAAATGAAGGATTAGGAGTATTGGGGGGGGGGGGTTGCTCAAAGTAAACATTGTGTAAATTTGGATGGATGGTATAAAAATTGATCCTTTTTCTTCTTAAGGTTGTCATAAATGGATAACCCCCCCCCCCTCCCACACACACGAAACCCATCAGACAAAACTACATTTTAGACTTCAGCTTTTCATATACTAATAAAGATAATTGTTGTTTTGTTGTTTGTTTTTTTACTTAAAATATATAAATGATTAAAAATCAGCCTTATACTTCATTTGATAAATTTTTCAACCAAGGGAAATAATATTTTAATTTTTAAAATCTACCCAGTCTGTGGTATCCAAACAAAACTACCACCAACTCAAAAATGAAATCAACCAATCAGAAAAGCGTGTGCATCAAGCATCAGTCGGTGGGGTCAGGGCTCGACCAATCAGCGCGCCCAATCTAGAAAATCTGAAAACAAAGAGTGAGAACACAAACCAGAACAATGTCGCTCTTCGTGCTTATGAGAAAGTTAAACAACGTCTTCATTCTGCTCCATCTAGAGGTATGTAATATTAGAATTTGAGACAAGATGGAAACACCCATAGCCAGGATTTTAGACAAAGTGTGAACAACTATAGAAATATTTTGTTGACAACTTTGAGAAAGACAATGTCAGGATTTCAGGATTTCGGAATATCTTTGAATACAACCAATTACACTTTTGTTATCAAAACTGTGAATTTTTTTTTAGAAATGTTACAAATAAATCCTCATATGAAATAAGCCACGTTTTAATTTAGAAGAAGTAAATTAAAACAAATACACAGACCTCGCGTAATTGTCCGCTTCTGATACTGGAATTTCATTCTATTTAGACATACGTGTAACTTATATGATGGTGCCTCTGGTATGGTAATTAGTTACCTGCCGTTTTAAATACCTGCTTGTTTAGGGTGTACAAAGCTTTTACTAGAATAATCTCAGATATTTCGGGTATTATAATATAAAATAATGCTAGTAACATGCGCATTCATAAGGCATACTTATTTCTATTTTTAAAATAACTTTTAAACTCTGCGATCCCTGCTATCGATTTGAATTTAAATTATGTTTGACTAAAAAATTTTGTCTTGATAGAACAAAACAACTTTTCGGATCGCCCAAATTTTGTCAGACATAAAAGGGCCTTCACACCCCGTGTGGTCACCCCTGCAGATATAGAAGAGCTGCAAACAAAAATAGAAGAGCTCAACTTTGATATAACAACTTTGGTAAGTTTTGACATATCGCACCATTGGTCGTTGGGGATAGTTGGGTAGGAAGTAGGTCAGCTGTAGTGCCCGCTGTGGCGATTGAGTACAATTTTGATGTTTGATTCCTACAGGACTGCAGGTGTACGCTACAAGTTGAGGAAGAGATGGACTTTTATTTACCTGGGTACAAGAACAAACCTAAACCTGTCGCTGAAGGTAAATGACCAAATCACACGCCTGTTAACTGTAAGTACTTCTGAGTGTAAATGACCGAATCGTCACTCCTGTTATCTGTAAGTACTTCTGAGTGTAAATGACTAAAATCAAGCCTCTTACGCATTAAACGTGATCACTTCTAAGGCAAATAACCAGCGCCATCCATGTTAGGTTCGTCTGGGACAGCTGCTGGTTCCTGCAGCTAATGTGGCATGAGACACGATCTGGTATCAAGTCTCTGTGCCAGATAAATTTGGTCGAAATAAGGCTAAAAAATCGGCCAAGTGTAGAAATCACTTGTCCCCCAGCGATTCAAGCTGGGTCCTGATGTCAGAACACTTCTTACACAGGTGTTCTCATGTTTAATTATCACTAGTAATTAGTTTTACACTACGACTTGGCATTTTAAATCTCAATAAATCTCAACAATTAAGTATTAATAAAATGTCTATTACTAAATTAAAGCTTGGTTTATGTGGGTCCATTGCTTTACCTAAGATGTTTTAAAAATCAAACGACGTGACCAGATAAACTTTATTTTTATTGCCAGTTAGACCTCCGACACCGGAGCCTATACGAAAACCCCAGCACTGGACTTCTGGTATTATTAAACATTTAGCGTATCCTAGCAACCACATAGCTGAGTCCCATGACAGTGTATGTGATGCCAGGTTGGTTGTTATATGTTGTTGTTGTAAGGTGGAGCATGATGTGTGGAGGTGTACGGTGTTTGGTGTACTTGGTTTGTTTTTCTTTTTGGCCAAATATGTGTTAAATAGTGAAGGTATGCTAAGGTTTTTTAGTAAAGCATAATATTATATCTTGTTTCTCTGACTAAAGTTTGATCTGTAAATCTGTTTTTGTGTGGAATAAGCATTACATATTGATGGCCGTGTTCGATGAGTGATGTTTTATCATTTTTTTTTCAATTTTTTATCGGAAACACAGTCCTGTGAAACTTTTTAATTATCTTAACTATTTTCTTTTAATCCGTCCGATGGTCTACATACAGGTATCGGGGATGGAGCAAAGTCAACAAACGATCTGGTTATCACGTGATAGTTAACACCACAGCATTTGAAAACTCAGAACGAGGCCGACTGATGTGTCAGATGGAAAACACCACTATGTCCCCTGTCCATCGCTTACATCCGGGCTACCTGCTACGCTACACACCAAAAGGAAAATCCCGGAAATCTTTTTCACGTGGAGGGAAAGCGAAAGACAAAAATAAATTTAGTTTCCGATGTTTGAAGAAAACCAAACTCAATGAAATCTTTGAAGAAGACTGTATAGATTCTCAGGAAAATAGCTTGTGAAATGAATTACTGTGTTGGTATTAAACAAGAATTTCGTGGCGCCACTCCTGGTACGGTCACTCAGGGTGTCACACTCAACAACAAAATACTTAATGTACAAAATCCTTAGACGATTTGGTGTCACCCAAATACAGGATTGTGTCATCCTGTATGTCTCAAGATGTACCAACGTTGGTAGATTAACTGAACAAAGCAGATGTTATGTATTGGTGTCGCCCCTTCTATGGTGTCACCTGATGCGGTACACCCCACACACCCCGCCTTGTGACGCCATTTCAAGAAATTATAATGCTAGAGTTTTGACCTTCATCTACCTATAATTTACGCGAGCACCATAAGTAGCCAGTTTTATTGGACGTCCATCAGTTATGAAAGACTTTCACAATCGAATCAATTACATTATTTTAATTAATTAGAGAACTCTCTCAATGAAAATATATATTATAAAAAACGATTTAATTACGAGGTTTACTTTTATCTGTCTTTAGTAAATTATTTTGTATTGAAGTCATTGAGCAATTAGATATTCCCACGGATCACGCAACATTTGATGTGTAGTGCCTTTGCTAATATTTTCAATTCGTTTACAGCTAAGTTTACTGCCCGTTCACGATAGAACCAGCTGTTAAATGTAAAAGTATAATAAGCATAAAATGTAGCGTGCGAGTGCTGTATGCGCATTTTGAAAATGCAAATAGAAACGAGGTAATTTTATTAGCGAAAAAAATGTAAATAAGCAGCGTATATTATAGCTTTTAAAAAGTTTAATTCCACGGCTATCAAACAAAAAGATAACATTATTTTTAAAAACGAAAGCAAAATACAACATAATTGTTTGACTTAAGTAAAGGCGTATGTGGAGCTTTATCTGGGCAACCTACCCATGTTTGAAAAATTGGTTATGGTTGGTTTTTTTACAAATACAAAATAAAAACGAACAACAAAAATATATTTTCAAATGTATTCTATTTAATCCTCCTTTAAAAGGCACGTGACGTGAATAAATTAGAACAAATGGGAAGATGCAGGCACATGAACAATTAACTGTCAGATGCTATCATGTCGACAGCTTGTTAAAAGCATCAACACAATTTACTTCAATATGGCTGGAATGTGTGTGTGTGGGGGGGGGGGGGGAGTGTAGTTCGTGTTCAAAGTTGTCATAAAAAGCCCCCCCCCCCACCCACTAAATATAATTCCAACGAAAAATACCCTCAAATTTTCGTGTAGTCATTTATGAACGACTCAAAATCATGTGTACCATTGATGAAACATTGAAATTTGAATAGCTAAACAGTGCATTATTCTAACAGTCTAAGCAATGTTAGTTTCATTGATTGTTTTGTTGGTTGTTTTTTTTTTTTTTTTTTTTTTTTTTTTTTTTACATAACAAAAATTCAAATAAATTGTTAAATTTAGAGCAATTAAATTACAACCAAGTAATTAAATCTTGAGCTTTTTGTCAAATAACCGAATTAGCATAATTTATGGAATTAAAGCAGTTAAATGAATGATTTAATTCATAGTAGTTAAGTTAAAGCCCAAAAATAAAACATCAGTCATCAGGTTTTTATCTAATTACCAAAATCCTAATTAGCAAACTTTATGGAAAGGTATACGTAAAAACAAAAATCATTTTTTAAAATATTAACCAAAGAATAAAAATCACAGATATTAAAGAAACCATTCCAACAAAGCATTAATATATTTTTATACAAGAATGTAACAAAATACTCATTGTCATATAGGGCCCAGGGGCGTAGCGAGGGGGGTACGGACCGCACCGGGTGACACCATTTAGGGGGGGGGGGGGTGACACCAAGGCAAAAAATAGCAAAATATATAGAGAAAAACTCGAGGGGAATGCAAATCGAAGGTTTGAGCGGGGGGGGTGCAAATCGAAAGTTTGAGGGGAGGGGTGCAAATCGAAAATTTGAAAGTTTGTCCCCGGGAATGGTCTCTATGCCTCTGGGGGGGGGGGGAGGGGTGACACCATTAAGTGCCGCACCGGGTGACACCCGACCTCGCTACGCCACTGATAGGGCCTAGTGCAATATTTCCCCGCTGTCGATTACATTTTGTAATATAAAACACATATGCTCCAATTACTACATGCAACAAAATAAACAGTCCGATTTTATTTATTTATTGAAAGTTCTTACCATTAAAAAGTACTAGTTTTCTAGAAAGAATTATTTACAAAATGCATAGCGTTTGATAGAAGGTAAAGTTTGATTATTCATTGCGGAGCTTGAGATATTTCCTTGACAACACTCTGTATAAATATATCCCAACTGGAAGTCCATTGGACAAAGGCGGCTTCCTTTTCTCTTGCAGACATAGCACTGTACCTTTACATAAAAAACATGAACGTTCTAAAATGTACCTGTCACTGATACATGATGCAATGGGTTAATGCTATATTTCTTTGATTAAACAAATATATATATTTGCAACAATAAAAAAGATTCTATATTGATTTTGACTTGGGGAATGTTTTTTATCTACACACCAGGAATGTATCGAGAAATAGACAACGTTGGTAGAGCTGAAAGCATTAAATAAGTGTTTAAACTTATTCGTTTCATTAAAGACCTCCACACAGTGAGACTGGCATTTTTACAAAGAGCTGCAAATAAAGTGAGAATGTTGTTTGTAACAAAGCGCTGCACACAAAGTGAGAATGTTGTTTGTAACAAAGAGCTGCCAATAAAGTAAGACTGCTGTTTGTAACAAAGAGCTGCACACAAAGTGAGAATGTTGTTTGTAACAAAGAGCTGCACACAAAGTGAGAATGTTGTTTGTAACAAAGAGCTGCAAATAAAGTGAGACTGCTGTTTGTAACAAAGAGCTGCACACAAAGTGAGAATGCTGTTTGTAACAAAGAGCTGCAAATAAAGTGAGAATGTTGTTTGTAACAAAGCGCTGCACACAAAGTGAGAATGTTGTTTGTAACAAAGAGCTGCAAATAAAGTGAGACTGCTGTTTGTAACAAAGAGCTGCACACAAAGTGAGAATGCTGTTTGTAACAAAGAGCTGCAAATAAAGTGAGACTACTGTTTGTAACAAAGAGCTGCACACAAAGTGAGAATGTTGTTTGTAACAAAGAGCTGCACACAAAGTGAGAATGTTGTTTGTAACAAAGAGCTGCACACAAAGTGAGACTGCTGTTTGTAACAAAGAGCTGCACACATAGTGAGACTGCTGTTTGTAACAAAGAGCTGCACACAAAGTGAGAATGTTGTTTGTAACTAAGAGCTGCACACAAAGTGAGAATGCTGTTTGTAACAAAGAGCTGCACACAAAGTGAGAATGTTGTTATTGAAACAAAGAGCTGCACACAAAGTGAGACATTTGTAACATTACTTTTGTGTAGCAACAACACACCTTGGCTGCATGTGCGTCAGTCACAATTAGCATCACGAGCCGAGCATGTAACAGATGTTTCACTGACGCTCATTAAGGGGACGGTATTTCTTAAAACACAGTTGTACAAGAGGAAGCTATTCACTGCAATAGTTTTTTTTTACAAACTGAAGTGAATCTGAGTAGGATACGCAAGGTCTATAGGCCTACAACCCTTTATTCCTCTGAATGTCCACGGGATTAAGTAAGTAGTGTGTAAGGTGGTGTGCAGCTTAGAGACTTGAAGTAGCCATGTTTTGTTTTATTTTTTATTGTAACATTAAATAGGATTTCCTCCAATATAATCAAGTTATTTCTTGTTAATAACATGCTACCGCGCCGTAACGCAACACGTTCGTTGTCTGAGACTACATCCCGCATTTTTTTAAGGATTTCTTTCCATAGCCTTTGTCCATCCAAGAACAATCTACAAGGCAACAGTTGTTTAATTTTTAGAGTTTTCTCTCCAAGAGGGGTTGATGTTCCCAGCTAACGAGCCTATTCTGCCACGGTGGGTGGGGGGGGGGGGGGTCCGAGCGACTTTCGTTTTACTAATCTGACCTCGACCTCCCCCCCCCCCCGCTCTTACTTCTAACAATAACCCAGACCTCTGCCTTGTACAAGTACTCACTGTATGGAGTTGATGGCCAGCTGTTTGAGGAACGCCAAGTCTCCAGATTTTGGTGCCATGGCCATGAATGCCATGTAGAAGTCATGTGACAGGGGGTCAGTGCGGAAGATGCCAGGGTCATCCGAGCTGATGACGACAGGGAGGTTGTCTGCCATCAGCCCGACCATGGGGTGGCTGCGGAGGTCAGATACCAGACACAAAATCTGGCGTAGATCAGATAAAGGTTAGACAAAATCTGGCATAGATCAGATAAAGATTAGACAAAATCTGGCAAATATTAGACAAAATCTGGCAAATATTACACAAAATCTGGCAACTATTAGACAAAATGTAGCAACTATTAGACAAAATCTGGCAAAGATTAGACAAAATATGGCAAATATTAGACAAAATCTGGCAAATATTACACAAAATCTGGCAACTATTAGACAAAATGTAGCAACTATTAGACAAAATCTGGCAAAGATTAGACAAAATATGGCAAATATTAGACGAAATCTGGCAAATATTACACAAAATCTGGCAACTATTAGACAAAATGTAGCAACTATTAGACAAAATCTGGCAAAGATTAGACAAAATATGGCAAATATTAGACAAAATATGGCAAATATTAGACAAAATATGGCAAAAATTAAAAATTATACACAATCTGGCAAAGATCAGACGAAGATCATACACAACCTGGCAAAGATCAAACAAAGATTAGACAAAATATGGCAAAAATTAAAAATTATACACAATCTGGCAAAGATCAGACAAAGATTAGACAAAATCTGGCAAAAATCAGACAAAATCTAGCAAAGATCAGACAAAAATCAGACAAGGATCAGACACATTGCAATTAACAACCTTAAAAAAGTATAATGTTTTCTGTTTCTATTAAAAAGCGATAACGAATAATATTCTCGTTTGGGACTAGGCTACTTCATATTACAATGTAAATTTTATAATAAATCATCGCCTTTATTAACTTAGTAAAAAAGGACTTTTGTCTAGTACTTATGAAAAACACAACTATCAAGGGTAGCTATTTAACAGTGTATAAATTGGTACGTAAGTATTAAAGTTCTGTATGAAAATATATTGAACAAAAAACAGCTTTCTTTCAAATGCAGAAATATTCTCTATTGACCGTTTTCTATTGATAATTTAAAAATTCTATTATTCAAACACAAAAGACCGAATGATTTTCTTTAGCGTTTGCACTAGGGTTAAGTTAGTTAAGTGAAATTTTATTTCTGGCTTGATAATAAAAAAATTAAGTTTCCCTTACTATAGGGCAGATAAAGTAGAGTCGATGTTTCTTTACATTGGCATATGTAGGGATGGTGTGGTCAAGATTATGCCCAGCCGCCTTTACTTTCCCTAACGTGAGTTAGGTACCCATCAGAACCGGGTGGACTCAGGGTTGTCTCAAATCCCCGACCATGTTTCAAACTCGAGACCCGATGGCTAGCAGTTTAGTGCTCTAACACTCGACATTGTCGTCCCACTAGCATGACATGGCAATATTCAAATAATTTGAATGGTATTTTTTTTAAAATCTCCAATGTCTATCTACTGGCTCATCTCACCTGGTTGGATATAGGGTTAACCTCTACAGCGTCTATTGGATCATCTCACCTGGTTGGATATAGGGTTAACCTCTACAGCAATGTTGCTGTCTCTAATGATATCGACGTACTCTGGATGTTTTGACAAGGTAAACCCGTGTCCTACACGTGTTGTGTTCAACAGCAAAACATCGAGAATATCCTGGTCAAGTTCTACACCAAACCATTCTGGTAGGAGAACACAAATTATACCATAAAATTCTGGTAGGGGGAACAGAAATTATCTATATATATATATATATATATAATTCTCTTCTGGGAGACGTTAGAAAACAAGCTGTAAGCACGCCGAGCAGTCCCCTCTTTTCCTCTCTAGGCATATCGCAACCACACCCACATGGTCTGGTGAGCTGTCGCTCACGCTAAATGTTTACATCGTAGAGCCGGGTTTAGTGACGGCTATTGGGGGCAGATAATTTAGTTTAAAACTATTTTATACTTAGGGGAAGTAACTAAGTGGAGGCTGCTTTCACGCGTGGGTGGGGGTGGGGGTGGGGGGGTAGGGGTTGGGGGAAAGGAGGGTTTTAGTGTTTTAAAGCAAATATTTTCAATGGCAGCATTGGTACTGTTGAATTCACAAATTATAAATTACTAAAAAGTAGAAAATAAAACAACTAAATAGCGGCGTATGATACGCCGCGGGTCGGCTCGTACCATAAAATTCTGGTAGAAGAACACAAAACTTATACCACACAATGCAATTCTTTAATGTGGAAAAATATTGGAATGGCAGTAAGTTGACTCCATCAATTAAATACAATTCAATTTAACTTTGTTAATATCGTGCATAGGCTGACAACGTTTTTCACTTGATGTAAAGAAAACATACTGAAATTTAGTTTGGCCTCTCTTGACTTAATATGTAAAAACTACCCCAAACCAGATGTTGTATGGTAATTGCAACGATTTTTTTCCTAGGTAAATTTTAAATAAAATAACAAGCCACAATTGGTCATTAGGAGACTTAAGAATAGTAGGCTGCTAACTACCAATATAGACTTTAAACATCGTTCAGAAAGGTGACAAATGTCTTTGTTACAGATAATTCTATGCTTAATTTTCGGAGGAAAAAATTCCTTTATCATTTCGTTTTATTTTAAGAGTTGAAACAGATAAAACAGTGACTTTTTTTTTGGGGGGGGGGGAGTAGACCCGTATTACAAACGCTGTTCTGGTAGTAATTAATTATGCACTAATGAGTTGAGTCGACCCAGCCTTGACTTACTCGTCTCTCCAGCGTGTAGGAAGTACGGGAGGGTGGCCGGGGGGTCAAGGTTGGTGGGGTACAGCAGAGCGTCCATGTAATACACCACAGGGTTGTAGTTACCGCTGGACGCGGCGAGGTCAAAGCCGGCCACGAAGTCGGGGTATCTCTGGTGTAAATCTAGAGCGGACTTGACGTCTGCCAACATTTGTTCTTTACTTGCTGTTCTGTGGAATATATTACATGCTTATATAAAGGGGAATTAAATTAAGCTAGACCGGCATATGTATTAAACAAATGCGATGTTTTTCTAAAGCGTGGAAAACTGTTACGTTTTTAAGCTTAATCATTTCAAACCACGTTTACAGTAATGATCAAGACACGTAGATCAGCTGTTAGTATTATTTGATAGCGTGAACTCCAAACTATCTCTTGATAGTTAGTTTGGCACATTGGTGCTAAACTCTTGTTGGCATATAAAAGTTAAGTGTATTCATGGAACTCCATTTCCCCTTCCATATCCACATATCTACACACAGCTTGTATGTGTTTTCTGTAAGTAACAGTCTGGTGTAATTAATTGCTTTATTTTATTACAAAATACATGCTTGAAAACTATAACGTAGACAAACACTTTCTATATTAACACAAACAAACCTGTCTCCTGTGATAATAATTTTAGCGCCGATAAAGCCATCGTATCTGTTTACAAATTCTTCCGTCAACCGTTTGAGGATGATGACAATCTGCTCCTTGTCGTAGATTTTTCCGTCGATGTCGTAAACCTTTGGGGCAAATGTAAAAGTCGTAAACCTTTGGGGCAAATGTAAAAGTCGTAAACCTTTGGAGCAAATGTAAATGTTGCAAGCTTTTGGGGCAAATGTAAAAGTCGTAAACCTTTGGGGCAAATGTAAATGTCGTAAACTTTTGCGGCAAATGTAAAAGTCGTAAACTTTTTGCGGCAAATGTAAAAGTCGTAAACTTTTTGCGGCAAATGTAAAAGTCGTAAACTTTTGGGGCAAATGTAAAAGTTGTAAACTTTTGAGGCAAATGTAAAATTCGTAAACCTTTGGGGCAAATGTAAAAGTGGTTAATACAATACGCTAGTTTATTAAAAAAAATTGTCTGATGTTTTCTTTAATACAATACGCTAGTTTATGTATAAAAAATTGATGTTTTCTTTAATACAATACGCTAGTTTATTTAAAAAAATTGTCTGTTCTTTTTTTTAATACAATACGTACCTGACTTATTGAAGATCGCAGCTCCAGGTATTGGACATTATCTGATCTTAAATCCTCCAAAGTCTTTCTGTAGTAATCCATAAACACCGGCAGGTAGGTGATCAATGGCAGCGCCTGGTGACACACAACATGGTATTATGGTATTACATAAGGCGTCATCCATAAATGATGTCACGCTAATTATGACGATTTTTACCTCCCCCTTTCCCCTCCGTCACACGTCGTCACAAAAAGCCAGACCCCCACCTCAGCCTACAACCCCCCTCAAAAATGCAGTTGAATTTTTTTTTAAAACATCGATATTTTTCTAAATCTTGTCTGTATTCTGTAAAAATAGAGTATTTTGATCAATTCCTATTACACTTTATTAAAACAGTTTTCTAAAACGCGAAATAACGTCTAAAATTCGTTTTCTAACATTGCTTTTTTATAATGCAAAAGTGTGACGTCACACCATCTGAACCCCCCCCCCCTCCCCCTCATCACACACCATACAAATTACGGACCCCCCCCTCCCCCCCACGAGTGTGACGTCATTTATGGACGACCCCCTAAAGCTGCGGGCAGAGTGCTAGTTACATATCAGACATGAATGTATTGTTTTCTGTGATGGTACAAATTTCAACTGAATACAAGTTTTTGTAAAAAAAAATATTGTAAGTTTTAATACATTTTCGGGTAATAAATCAATCTTTTGATGGACCCTGGTAAAATTATATATTTTCTATATAAATTATATTTCGTTCGGGGTTCGGTAGACGTTGTTGGGGAGGGGGAGGGCAGATCCCCCCCCCCCCTCCCTGGAGAGATTCCTGGAAGAAACTCTGGTATGTTGACTTACCTGAGCCAAATACCTCGCTATTGACCCTATGGGAAGCTCGTCTGTTTTGTCTGAGCAGAAGTTGTTGAGTTTCGGCACAATATTGTTGATTAATCTGGTCAGAAGAACAAAGACTAACTTAATTGATCTGGTTGAAAAGGTATAGACGGCTGATTTATATGTTCAAATATACATTAAATGGCTGGTTAGGTTGTTCTGGTTTTAAAATTAGTAGTACACGATATAATGTGAATGTGTTGACTAGTTGCTTCAACTATATAAATGGGTTGACAAGTTCTTTCAACTATATGAATGGGTTGTCTAGTTTCCTCGACTATATGAATGGGTTGAGTAGTTGTTTAAACTATATGAATGGGTTGACTAGTTCCTTCAACTATATGAATGGGTTGACTAGTTGCTTCAACTATATGAATGGGTTGACTAGTTGCTTCAAACATATGAATGGGTTGACTAGTTCCTTCAACTAGTTGCTTTAAAAGCTCATCTAGTACTACTGTGTTCGCTACAACTGGAGTATTAGTCTGCTCCAACTAAGTCACCCTCATAAAACACATGAGAACTGTTTATAAATATATATATAGTGACCTTGTTAAAACCCATGAGAATGATGTATCTTACTGCTCCAACAAAGTGACCTTGATAAAACCTATGAGAATGATGTATCTTACTGCTCCAACAAAGTGACCTTGATAAAACCTATGAGAACGATAAAATGACTTACTTCTCATCGAACTGTGTAACATCTGGAGATGACCATCTTTCAGCCTGTACAGATTTCCACTGGCAGTCTACATTAGGATGGTAGGGGACTTGATGAACGACCGATTAAATTAAGATGGTAGGATGGTAGGGAACTTAGTGAACGACCGATTAATTTTGGGTGATAGGATGGTAGGGGACTTAGTGAATGGCCTATATTATTAGATGTTAAGATGGTGAACGATCGATTTCATTAGGATGGTAGGATGGAAGCCATATAGAACTGCTGACATTACCTGTGACGCGTTACTTAGAAATTTGAGCAGTCACGACGTCACAACAATATATAAACGCGTTAGAGTGTGACAATTATAGAATAACAACGTCATTTTCTAATTTTAAAAATAGAAATATAAGCAAATAATTTGCAGGTTAATGTTATCTATGTTTTTTATCTAACTCAAAAATTTTTAAACAAAGTATTTAATACGGGGAAAAAAATTACATTAAAAAAAATGAAAACAAACAGCTATGTGTTCATGTTAAAACAACATCGACATCCGGGTTAAAAGCTGTAACTTTAGTGTACGTAAATTCAGGCGCAACTTGATATGTAATAAGTTTTTGTCTCTATGAAATCATACCCACCTAATTGACTGGGCGGGTCCAAAAAGGCTTGATATCGTATGTCCCCCGCTTCAGTGACGCACATGTATATGTCATCCCTGTATGTGACGTTTGTGATCAACCACTCTGCGCCAACTGACGATATGTCGTGGATGTGTAGGGCGCCACCTGGGTGGAGGGAGAGATAACCAATACTTTTTTATTGGATGCCCTAGACAAAGCCAACAAGAGCAGTTTTTATCTAGAGCAACATCAAACACATCTGGTGCCGGTATAAAATCTCCAAAGATTATTTTTCATATATAATGTTATTGGTTTTTTTTTCTACATTACGTACCACACAAAGTATTGCTCGCATGTTGAATAAACAACATGTAAGCCTACATAAACATACATTTTATGTCGTAATATTAGAGAAAACGCCTAAAATCAAATAACTGTAGTTTGTTCTTGAATGGACAAAGGCTAAGGGTGTAATCCAAAAATAAAAGCAGGCTGATATCGGAGGCAAAGGCATATATGGCGCATAACAAGTTGGCAGGTTATAATTGTGTTGGAGGGGATCCCTTCCCACATTACAATCAAGCAGGGTTTCTTCCAGGCATCTCCCCAGGCAAAGCCCCCCCCCCCCCCCCAAAAAAAAAAATTCTACCGCCCCCCTTCCCCCGAACGAAATGAAATTTATATAATTTATATAGAAAATATATACTTTTAACAGTGTCCGCCCCCCCCCCCCACGAAGAAAGTCCGCCGCCCCCCCCCCCCCCAAAAAAAATTTCAAGTGCCCCACCCCCGGAGAAAAAAGTCTGGAAGAAACACCGCAATCAAGAACAAAGAAGAAGAAGAATGTCAAACTATTTCAATTCGCGTCAATTACACAGCTGTCTGCTGGGAATCACAAAATAAAAATATTTCGTGATTCAAAATGTGAATTGAACAGTGGACAGAGAAATTGTAATAGTCAGTAGAAAAAATGTTGAGCCAACAATCTGTGTTGTAAATATAGAATCACTGGATTCCAATTTATTTATTAAATAACGCGTAATTTTTGTTATAAATATATAATCACTCGATTGAAATTTATTAATTAAATAACGCGTAATTTTTGTTATAAATATAAAATCACTGGATTCAAATTTATTTATTAAAAAACGCGTAATTTTAACGGCAGTGAATTCAAAACTGGTATTTCGAGCCTCGAATGTCTATAATTATGCATGCTAATCGCGAACAAAGATTCAGGCGTCTATACATCTATACGTCTATACGTCTATCTGCAATAAGGTGTCGGGGGGGGGGGGGGGGGGGGGTAGGGGGAAGAACCCGGACAAATAACCTTCTGGTCATAATCCCTCCGGACTAAAAAAAAACGTGTATGGGTGTATGTATGTATATGTAGTTATAGATTATTAATAGCGCTACATATTTGTAGGGTTAGCTTGCACATAAAGCACGTCTGAACAGCTTTAAAAGGCGCTAATAGCTCTTAAATGAGCAGCCAAGCAAAGTCTATCAAGAAATCTGTAAAAATAGTTCTTCAACTCAATAACTATTTTATTGCTTGCAAATTGTAAAATGCCCCCGGGGAACGAGGTTTTACACAATTGATTGTAATTAGTTCGCTTTGAAATAAGGCTCTAAAATCGTACACAATAACAAGGGTTTACATAATTTTAAAAATACACTTAGTTGTCTTAGAAAGAAAAGAAAATTACGATTGCATGTCTATAAATAAAATAAAAAGTGGAACACTTTGGTCGTAAGATGCCAACCATGACGACAGAAGTGTAAAAGGGAACTAAAAATAAACAAAATCTTAAAAATATGTATGGCCCTTTTTATAGATTACTCATTGTTGTAACCATGAATAAACGGCAAGCTTCATTTTATTATAAGTTTAGAAACTGTTATTAAATGATTAATCTTTTCAATATTTGCAGAACATAACCGTGCTATCACTGCAGAGATAATCAAACTAATATATAAATAGATCCGCCATTCTAGTGAGCCAACTCGACTGTAAGAAAAGGTTATTCATTCTAGTGAGCCAACTAGACTGTAAGAAAAGGTCATGACTCTAGTGAGCCAACTAAGAAAAGGTCCCCCACTGAGTCAACTATGTAAGAAAAGTTCCCCTACTCTAGTGAGCCAACTAGACTGTAAGAAAAGGTCATGACTCTAGTGAGCCAACTAAGAAAAGGTCCCCCACTGAGTCAACTATGTAAGAAAAGTTCCCCTACTCTAGTGAGCCAACTAGACTGTAAGAAAAGGTCCCCCAATGAGTCAACTATGTAAGAAAAGTTCCCCTACTCTAGTGAGCCAACTAGACTGTAAGAAAGGTCCTCACTCTAGTGACCCAACTAGACTGTAAGAAAAGCTCCCCCACTCTAGTGAGCCAACTAGACTGTAAGGACAGGTCCCCCACTGAGCCAACTAGACTGTAAGAAAAGGTCCCCCACTCTAGTGAGCCAACTAGACTGAAGAAAAGGTCCTGACTCTACTGAGCCAACTAGACTGTAAGAAAAGGTCATTCAATCTAGTGAGCCAACTAGACTGTAAGAAAAGGTCCTCACTCTAGTGAGCCAACTAGTAGACTGTAAGAAAAGGTCCTCACTCTAGTGAGCCAACTAGAATGTAAGAAAAGGTCCCCCACTCTAGTGAGCCAACTAGACTGTAAGAAAGGTCCTCACTCTAGTGAGCCAACTAGACTGTAAGAAAAGGTCCTGACTCTACTGAGCCAACTAGACTGTAAGAAAATGTCCCCCACTGAGCCAACTAGACTATAAGAAAAGGTCCCCCACTGAGCCAACTAGACTGTAAGAAAAGGTCCCCCACTGAGCCAACTAGACTGTAAGAAAAGGTCCTGACTCTACTGAGCCAACTAGACTGTAAGAAAATGTCCCCCACTGAGCCAACTAGACTGTAAGAAAAGGTCCCCCACTCTAGTGAGCCAACTAGACTGTAAGAAAATGTCCCCCACTGAGCCAACTAGACTGTAAGGAAAGGTCCTGACTCTAGTGAGCCAACTAGACTGTAAGAAAAGGTCCTGACTCTACTGAGCCAACTAGACTGTAAGAAAATGTCCCCCACTGAGCCAACTAGACTGTAAGAAAAGGTCCCCCACTGAGCCAACTAGACTGTAAGAAAAGGTCCTGACTCTACTGAGCCAACTAGACTGTAAGAAAATGTCCCCCACTGAGCCAACTAGACTGTAAGAAAAGGTCCCCCACTCTAGTGAGCCAACTAGACTGTAAGAAAATGTCCCCCACTGAGCCAACTAGACTGTAAGGAAAGGTCCTGACTCTAGTGAGCCAACTAGACTGTAAGAAAAGGTCCTGACTCTACTGAGCCAACTAGACTGTAAGAAAATGTCCCCCACTGAGCCAACTAGACTGTAAGGAAAGGTCCCCCACTCTAGTGAGCCAACTAGACTGTAAGAAAAGGTCCCCCACTGAGCCAACTAGACTGTAAGGAAAGGTCCCCTACTCTAGTGAGCCAACTAGACTGTAAGAAAAGGTCCCCCACTGAGCCAACTAGACTGTAAGAAAAGGTCCTCACTCTAGTGAGCCAACTAGAATGTAAGAAAAGGTCCCCCACTCTAGTGAGCCAACTAGACTGTAAGAAAAGGTCCCCCACTGAGCCAACTAGACTGTAAGAAAATGTCCCCCACTGAGCCAACTAGACTGTAAGAAAAGGTCCCCCACTCTAGTGAGCCAACTAGACTGTAAGAAAATGTCCCCCACTGAGCCAACTAGACTGTAAGAAAAGGTCCTGACTCTACTGAGCCAACTAGACTGTAAGAAAGGTCCTCACTCTAGTGAGCCAACTAGACTGTAAGAAAGGTCCTCACTCTAGTGAGCCAACTAGACTGTAAGAAAAGGTCCCCCACTCTAGTGAGCCAACTAGACTGTAAGAAAATGTCCCCCACTGAGCCAACTAGACTGTAAGAAAAGGTCCTGACTCTACTGAGCCAACTAGACTGTAAGAAAATGTCCCCCACTGAGCCAACTAGACTGTAAGAAAAGGTCCCCCACTGAGCCCACTAGACTGTAGGAAAGGTCCCCCACTCTAGTGAGCCAACTAGACTGTAGGAAAAGGTCCCTACTATAGTGAGCCAATTAGACTCTACGAGAAGTGTGTTCATAGTGTGTTTACTTTCAATTACCAAACTCATAGCTGATTTGTTTTTCTACTAGATCTAGGAAAAAAAACACCCAATACCTTTAGGCATCCGGTGAATAATGTTGTACACCTCCGTATTCTCTATCCGTTCCTTGACGTCCAGGAAATTCTGAGCGGCCAAGAAGGGAACATTCTTGTAGCGGCTGTCCTCGATTTGTTGTGTTTTCTCCTGTAAGTCAACATCACATTGTGTGAGATTGGCATGTAGACAACAGAGGGTCGGGCTGATTTATGAGGGGGATGGTGAATTTGTGTGGTGTGTGAGGATCTAGGTTGTTGTGTTTGTATGGTTTTTTAAAGCTGAAATTGTTGTAATTGGTGGTGCAAGAATCCATCTCTTAAAGACAAGCCCATACGAACATAAACACAGGCATACAGAAGGATTTTATAATATAAAACTCAAACGTTGTAGCCTGAACGTATTCAGTTTGTAGTAACAATGTGCTTTATTAATAAGACTGGAATTAATCTTTCCTTCAATTCTCTACGGTTACATCTATATCAGATAAAACGTGCGACTATCTACCTACTCTGCTGGGCCTAGAGAAACGCCAACTACAAAAACCAGCGACAAATGTTCAGCCAGTCTCCACACAAGTTTAATCTGTCAAGTTATTTAAGTATGAATAACTTTATACGTAGATATGCCAGCTAGGTAGATATCGTTTGTATTGTTATATTTAGAGATCTATTTAGACACCTGGATATCACTACCACTACAAAGCCCTGGACCAGATGTTAAGAACACGAATTACACAAAAACATACACATAACAAGCTGGAGCTCAGAGCGAATCTACTTCAACTACCTTCATGAGGATCTGATTAACTAACTGCTCGTCTGGCGTGAGCGTGATTTGCCCTCCCAACATCCGCTGTTTTTCCTTGAGTAAAAT
Organism: Physella acuta; assembly: GCF_028476545.2. Taxonomy (NCBI): domain Eukaryota; kingdom Metazoa; phylum Mollusca; class Gastropoda; family Physidae; genus Physella; species Physella acuta. The sequence goes on from NW_026732038.1 coordinate 80,735, forward strand.
TTCCTCCCTCAGCTGAAGGTACTCACTGCTGGTCAGACTGTGTGCGACATGACTCACGCTCAGGACACACACTAGCATGGAATAGCCCAACAAATATGGCGACATGCTTCAAGGCGTTGGATTCAAACTTATTTATGAGCAAATTTAAACTCCAGACAAAATGTTTTTTTCATCAAATTTAAACTCCAGACAAAATGTTTTTTTCATCAAATTTAAACTCCAGACACGATGCTTTCTTGATCAAATTTAAACTCCAGGCAAAATGTTTTTTTCATCAAATTTAAACTCCACTCGAAATGTTTGCTTGAGCAAATTTAAACTCCAGGCAAAATGTTTTTTTCATCAAATTTAAACTCCACTCGAAATGTTTGCTTGAGCAAATTTAAACTCCAGGCAAAATGTTTTTTTCATCAAATTTAAACTCCACTCGAAATGTTTGCTTGATCAAATTTAAACTCCAGGCAAAATGTTTTTTTCATCAAATTTAAACTCCACTCGAAATGTTTGCTTGATCAAATTTAAACTCCAGGCAAAATGTTTTTTTCATCAAATTTAAACTCCACTCGAAATGTTTGCTTGATCAAATTTAAACTCCAGGCAAAATGTTGAACATTTCTGTGGAGTATAAAAAAATATTTAAAAAATTAACGAAACAATAAATGTAATCTCTTCAGCTTCAATAAAACTAAAAGCCAAGGCAGTGACATAAACATCCATCATCAATGATTGATACAGGCTACACAAACAAGTCGTGTACTGCTCTTACCACGCGTCCCTTCTTAAGAACAACTAGAATACAAAACTGAGACACCTGGACACCGTTTAAACGTTTAATTACGTTTTTTTTCTCTTTCTTGCTCTTAATTAACGGACTCTCACTATTGATCGGTTTACAAAACTTGAGGTAGGTGTCGTGAACATAATGAGGTAAATTTAAACGATCGAAATGCTGTTGGGTTAGTTTACCATACATACAGAGATTAAAGTGTATTTTTAAAAATCTTTAATGCTTGTTAAAAATAGTATGTTAGAAACAAGCGAACTGTACGCAATTTTATTCTGATCTATGATATAACAACTAATATTTTAAAAATTGTATAATACACCGAAAAGATTAAAATAAAGCTTTGGTCGCTATAGAGATTTCTTACATATTTTAGCGATTAAAGTTTTTTGTTTTTAAAGAAAGCAAGTTTGTTTTATTTATTTTTTATTCCCAATACATTTAAAAAAAAACAACATATTATTACTACTATAAAGGTTTTTAATTTTTTGTTTTCCACTTTTCGTATACATTGTAAATGAAGCTGACACCTTTAGGCAACGACTTTAAAAATTTGCGTTAAGAGCCGATCAGCAGCTTGCAATCTCTATAAGACAATTATCTGCTACGTCTTAGTCAGTGGTCAACGTCAAGTCAAAAAAACACTCAGCCGTGAAATAAAAAAAGCCCCCCCCCACCCCCCCCCCCCCCGAACGAAATGGAATTTATATCGAAAATATATACTTTTGATAATGTCCGCCCCCCCCCCCCCCCCCCCCCCTCCCGAAAATTTCAAGTGCACCCCCGGAGAAAAAAGTCTGGAAGAAACACTGGGCCCATTAAACAAAGTCACCAACGTATTTTTTTAAAGAAATATCTAGTTATGATATATTCATGTCAAACAATATAATGTAAGGACAGCAATAACTTGCCGTCACCACCTGATTCGCGAAATGAAAACAAGAAAAGGATTAATCAAGATTAATATCACGCTGACAACCCCCAGGGTTAAATCTAGCAAGATCACTAACATCAGCAATAAAACAGGGGCTTGCTGTGGTAGAAGATTATGCTCAAGTAACCAAACCTTAAACCATGCAGTATAATTCTTGTTGAAGGATTGATTACTAGTCCATTCTAAAGGTGGTTTTAAAAATATTATGTTTTCTAATGTGCTGGTATCAAAGAGAAAAAAAATTATTTACATCCGGTTTTTAAATTCGTATAAATCCCGTACAGTTGTAGCTTTAGTAAACCAGTTTGTAAGTAAAAATCTCTTTAACTTATCTTGCCACGATGTGTTGTGACAACAGGTCTTTATTTATCTTAGGAAGTCGTCGTTTAACAAAGGAACAGGTTTTTATCTTAAGGAAACATTCCAGCTGTTGGTTGCGCATGCGCCATGCCAATCTTAATTTCATATAAGTGTACTATTTAATTTAATTTGCAATCAACAATTTTAGTGTTGGTAAGACGGGGTTGAGAGTTACGTCCAAACTAAAGAATTAAAAAAATAGTTGACTACTTAGTCTTTATATCACACTTGCATCACATTTAAATATTAATCTTACTCAGATAAACAAACATAAACCGTGTATAATACGTAGGCTTATGTGTTGTATACAATCAAAGACATTAATATTAAAATTATTCAGACTATGTTTGATTAAATAGAATTAGCTGCTGCTATTTTTTAAAGTATAGATTAGGTTCGAATAAACTGACCTAAGTTTCTACTTGTTTTAGTATTTCTGTGTATATGCATGGTTATTTAGATGATAAGTAATCGAGTATATAAACAGGTGGTTGTAAGACATTGATTGAACGGTAACTCCACGTTTGATAGATCATAAGTAATCGAGTATGACGGAATATCGTTTGGTTAAATGAAGTGTTAAATTAAAAGTCGATTACCTGACATTATTAAGACTTGCTTCTAGCAGGTCTTTTTTTTTTTGGCTTGTATTAGTCAATGCAGTTTGGATTAATATTTTTTTTTAATCTCAAATGGTCCTCCGTCGAACTTCTGTAATTTTTTTAAATATTTAAAAATAGTTTTAAATTTTTTTAATGGTGTGTCTCGTGTTATAAGAAAACTCGGCGACGTAGATTTGTGTTGACACTTACAAGTCCACTGAACACAGTTCAAACAATATAAACAATAAAACACAAGCCATTAGGTCCTGCCACGGTCAATGATCAGCCGCTAATCCTTCGATCACTGCCTCACCTGTGTTCAACCATCACCGACCTCCTAACACACCTGCAGCAGACGACAGTTGACGCGCGTTTTACCAACATTACCTGGCGCGGTTTTATTCAAGCAGGCGGCGTGACCAGGGGCAATAAAAAACTGTGAGTTGAATCCTCTCACGGCATAAATTATACACGAGACAAATTACAACACCATTCTGCCAAATTACGACACACAAGTCAGTCAAATTACCACACCATCCAGCCAAATTACGACACACAAGTCAGTCAAATTACCACACCATCCAGCCAAATTACGACACACTAGTCAGACAAATGATCCCATGGATCAGATACATTACCAATTAGGTAGATCCAGTGGCGTTGCTAGGTCGGGTGTCACCTGGTGCGGCACTTGGTGGTGTCACCCCCCACTCCCACCCCCCTCCCAAGAAACAAAGTATATATATATATATATATATATATATATATATATATATATATATATATATATATATATATATATATATATATATATATATATATATATATATATATATATATATATATATATATATATATATATATATATATACTATTATATGTGTGTGTTGGCCTACATAGGCCTATAATTTATATATATTTCACATACGCGTATATGTATGTGTATAAGCTTTACTCACTGCAGACCTAATAGTAACGATGTTTATCTTTAGTCTGTTAATAATACAGTTGGATGTAACATGGTTTTCTTTATAGTTAGAGCGTTTTCCACATAGTGTCACTCCAACCCGCTTGTAATAATTGTCGATTTTTACTTAAACGGCGATTTAACTTTAATTACTCATTAATGGAACTGGCAAAAATAAAAATAAATGTCTGTACATTTTATAATTTTTTGCCTTGGTGTCCCCCCCCCCCCCACTAATTGGGGACACCCGGTGCGGTCCGCACCCCCCCCCCCGCCCTGCCCTCGCTACGCCTCTGGGTAGATCGCATGTTTGCTAACCCAGAAGTCTGTAATTAGTTTTCCCAACACGAGTACTTGGTGCGCCAATTAACGAACCGATGGTAAATCGGCAATAACTGTACTCAAAATGTCACATACGTTAGACTAACATCTATATGGGAAAGCTAAAAAAAAAAAACAGCGTTTTCGTGTTTAAGCGTCAATAAAATAATAACTCATGAAATTACAACATGGAATAGATAAATTGCAAAACGTTTATAAAATATTGTCAATTTCCCAACCCCCAGTTTAAAGTTGGTCTCAAGCCAAAAGGTGGTGAAAACCAAGGAAATAGAATGGTTATATGACTGTTAGAACGGTTATATGATTGTTAGAATGGTGATATGATTATGAGAATGGTCATATGACTGTTAGAATGCTTATATGACTGTTAGAATTGATATATCAATGTGAGAAAACCGACGAAATAGAATGGCTATATGACTGTTAGAAATTCTACATGACTTTGAAAATAACCAATAAACAGAATCACAATAATACAGTTAGAAAACCGACAAAAGGGAATGGCTATATGACTTTTAAAAACAAAATGAGGAAACAGAATTACAATGGCTACGTGGCTGTTAGAATAGCTACATGCTTTTGAAAAAAGGACGAAACAGAATGTATACATGACTGTTTTCTTGTAGTCTGGGTTAAGTTTTTTTATCTACAGAGTAACCCCTTCTCCCCCCCCCCCCATTCCCCCACCTTTTATTCACTGTATAAGTAGCCTCAACAATTGTGTGTTGGAAATCAAGGCGCGGATGTGGCCGAATCTAAATTATATTTGCTGCTATATTTAGATATTTTTTTTAATATATCACTGGCCTTTCTTTTTACACGGCACTCGGGGAGTTAGGGCCAATTTTGAACTTCTGATTATCAGACGTCCATGTTTTTAGAGCTATAAAAAATAGTCTATAATTCGTGAGCTTTAAACCTAGTTGTGTCCCTTCGCTAGGTTCACACACGGTGTTATCGCCGAGTCTAATTGTGTCGTCATACCATTGTTGGCTCTTATGCGCGACTAAAAGTAAGCGTACAATAGAAGCGAGTCGTTTATTTGATGCGGGTCTATAGAAACAACACAGGATGTGACATGTTTTTTCTAAACGGTTACACTTTGTAAAGCTAATGTTTTCTACATAGTTTATACATGAAAATAAGTTCGTAGTATTTGTCTTTAATTAAAAACGTTATTTAAACCTTTTTCAAAAAATAATATTTTAACTAAGGTATTCGTTATTTTTTATATATATAAATTAAAGGCCTAAGTAAAACGTTCATGTTTAAGTCAAATTTAATTAAAGTTTGATATTTAACTCTCACATTGATTTACAACACAAAATAGCAAAGCTTGTGAGGTAGGCCTAAACCTTCTGTTTTGTCCAACTCAATGAACTGGTTGTCAAAATATTTAAACAAGATAAAACGTGCTAAAGAGTGGAGAAAAAAGTGTATACTTATTGAGTAAGATACAGGCTGCTTTTCATGTTCAGATCTTATTGATATAACATCTAGACAAACACGAGTAAAATCAATGTTTATATTCGCGTACAATCGAACAAAGACACTGGTGAAGGAAGGGCTAAATAGTGATCTACAACCAAGCGAACTGCCAAAAATATAAATTAAAAAAAAGTGAAATACAAAATATTTTCCCAAGCGTTACTCCACAAAAGGTTGACAGGGTTGATGTTATACTATTTAATACAAATACGATACTGCGCTATACACCACAGAACACTATTGTGTATTTTATCATGGAAAATAAATCGATCTGATTTTCATTGTTTCACTCTCCCTGGTCATTCCGGTTGACTTCGAGGAAATTTTGAGGACGTTTTTTTTTTAAATATTTGAATTGATAAAATAGTTCTAAACGGCTTTTCAACAGCTTATATTCAATACAAAAATGTTAAAATGAGTGTAATCGATGGTCCCTAAACATCTTTAAGTTTTTAAAATGTAACAATAATTTAATCGCTTGCCATATTTTTCAAAAGATTTTTTTTCCAAAATTTAGTATGATTACATGTACCAGAATATATCGTGGCTAATATACGTAAAAAGAACAACTGTCACAATATGTAATGCACTCTGATTCTTTTGTGTATAGGCCTACTCTAGCTCGTTTTAATAAAGTGATACAATATATAATGTATGAAGTAAACTATTGAGTTGAATGTGTGCATTCTACACAAAGATATAAGCCCGTAATACTGAACAATACTACTTGATTAGTTGATGTGGGTAACATGAGTATGATATTCTTCTAGCATACTTTGAAAGGACTGAAATTCAGTTCGTGTTCATAAGTTAATGCAACTGTTTAATACTCTGTTTCCTTTATGCTTGTGATTCTTTTGCAGTCCACCCAGCTCTGATGGACACCGACACGTTAGGAAAACTAAGGCCGCTGGGCATAGTGCTGACTACACTATCCTCTATATGCCAAGTATGCCGAGGACATTGAAATAGATGAACTCTACTTCATCTGGCCCGTTTGTCATGGACACGAACGAGAAAAAAAAATATGTTGATGAGAGTGTATTACATCCAGTTATGGTGGAAACTATAATTAAGGTACCATGGGGAAAAAACACTTTATTTTCGATCCTTGCATTCACACTTACCAACAAAACGTCAGCATTGAAAATAACAATTCAATGCAGCCTTAGTATAGCGCGCAAGACATGAGACTTTTCTTCTTCTTCTTCGTTCTTAATTTTTAGTGTTGGAAGGGATCGAGCCTCATCTGCCAGAGGATTTGAACTCGAGACTTTTTCGAATTTATCAACGATTTGCTTTCGCCGACTCGACCACGCCTCCATCACAATTAAGGATACGTGTCAATTGGTTATGCGCCATTGAGGCCATTGACTCCGATTTCAGCCTGCTTTTCTTTTTGGATTTTGGATTTGCTTCCATAGCCTTTGTCCAACCAAGAACAAACTACAAGGCAGCAGTTCTTTGTTTTTTTGGAGTTGTTTCTCCTAGAAGAGTGGCTGTCCCCAGCTAACGAGCCTCATCTGCCCGAGGGTTCGAACTTGAGATTTTTCTGTTTAGCAACCATGAGCTTTACCGACTCGACCACGCCGACCCTTACATGATACACAATATATCCCCCTCACCTCAAATACCTTTGACATACATAGCATATCCAAGTCGATATGTTTTTAGTGTTGATGATACTGTGTTAATCCCAACATTCGACTTGTTGAAAGAAACTACTTATAGGTTTATGGTTGACCGAAAACTTTCACTGGATTACCAAACAGACGAAAATGGATTGAATCATGTCTACCATTTTGGTGTAAGGCCTAATTACACAAGCAATGCAAGACGACAGAGACTAAATGAGACATGCTAGATAATAATTCAAATTGGAATAATTAATTAAACTTATGATCCACCCTCAAGTTTACCATCCCTGGGAACCAATCAATTTGCTGGATTTGAAATGCTTATAGAAGCACGCTGACGTTATGGTTTTTCTGTTTAAAAAAAATTAATTAGCTCTAAATTTGAAGCTGACGCTCTTGTTTTTTTTTTCGTTGGATAGTTAATCTAATCTAATTTATTATATACTAGCCGTCCCGGCCAGGCCCTGCTCTGGCTTCTGTGAAAAACCTTTCCGTTAAAGACCATTACCTGTGTGTTTAGTAATCATCATAAACCCGGCATTGCCCACCCAAACCACAACCAACCAAAACAACAAAACGCAAACATAACGCTAACACAATTACAAATACAAACGAAAACAAAAACCTAGCAACAAACCCAACCACAACCACAAACACCAATACAAACACAAAGAAAAAACAAACGAAAACGAAAACCTAACAACAAACCCAACCACAAACACCAATACCAAAAAAAAAAACAACGAAAAAGCAAACGAAAACAAACCAAATCCAAACGCAAAACCAACCAAAAACACAAATACAAACCCAAACAAAAAAAAACACAAACAAAAACGAAAAAAGAAAGAACAAAAACGAACCAAATCAAAACGCAACCACTAACGCAAACCCACCTAAACACAAAGAAAACACTAACGCGAACATAAACGCCCGGGGCAGAATCGCCTGTTTTAGCTTAATGAACGACTATAGTACCCCAACTTATTCATAGTTTTTGCACTCACTTAAACGAACGCGCCTGTTTCAATGTAACGAACAATTATAATACTCCAAGCTTATCCGTAAAATACCTACAACATTTGCACTTGATCAATCCCCGCTAATTATGTAATTATTTTTTTTCCCAACACCAAAACAAAGTAATTAAAAAGTAAATGCTTTTCAACTAATGCAATGGTTTTATAAAGGGAAGTAATTGTGTTTTGCCTAATTTATCAAAGGGAAGTAAGCGCTATAGGACTAAATAAAGACATAATTAGAATTTTTGTAAAAGATGATATTTTTTTTAAAACTTGTGTTTACTGAACATGCCGACAATTATTACTATAATTTGAAAAATGAAAACTATTTCCCAACACTTTTAATAGTAATTTTTTAACTCATAAATTTAGAGAAACGCGCACGATAATTTTCTAACACTTAAATCCATAGATAAGCAGCGACAAACAAACATATGCGTTACAGAATTGAGCTTTATATATTAGATTTTGTGAATGTAAAATAAACAGCAAAGTAAACATTATAAGTAATGCATCATCACTATAGAAAGGTCACTATATATGATCTTCTTCATTAGATTGCAATACAAAAATGTCGACATGATAATGTGTTGGTGATATAAACTGAGTGTGAGGCCTTACCTCTATGAACTTGAAAACTTCCTTCACACTTGACCAGATGTTATGCTACTGTAGATTCGGGACAGGTCATGCGTAGGCCTACCTATGTGACTGCTCCACCGAAGTTCAAAAAGGGTTATTGATTAGCAGTAATCAATTTAATTTCAAATAGAAATGTAATTGAAAACTTGATAAAAAGTTGAAAGCGAAAAAGCAGTAGCATCTGTGCACACTTGAATAATGTAACCCGGGCCGCTGTTTCGTCGAACAACCTGTTCGGTTACCTCCCGTAGCAAACAGAAAACTGTTTCAATATGTCGCATCTTGTGGTGGTGTTTAGTGCATCTCTCAGTGGTGACACAGTGTTTCTCACCCTAAACTGTGAACCTATGAAACTTGGTGATTCGGTGGTGACACAGCTTTTCTCACACTAAATGGTGAAACTTGGTGATACGGTGGTGACACAGCTTTTCTCACACTAAACGGTGAACCTGTGAAACTTGGTGATTCAGTGGTGACAGCTTTTCTCACACTAAATGGTGAACCTGTGAAACTTGGTGATACGGTGGTGACACAGCTTTTCTCACACTAAATGGTGAACCTGTGAAACTTGGTGATTCGGTGGTGACACAGCTTTTCTCACACTAAATGGTGAGCCTGTGAAACTTGGTGATTCGGTGGTGACACAGCTTTTCTCACACTAAACGGTGAACCTGTGAAACTTGGTGATTCAGTGGTGACAGCTTTTCTCACACTAAATGGTGAACCTGTGAAACTTGGTGATTCGGTGGTGACACAGCTTTTCTCACACTAAACGGTGAACCTGTGAAACTTGGTGATTCAGTGGTGACAGCTTTTCTCACACTAAATGGTGAACCTGTGAAACTTGGTGATTCGGTGGTGACACAGCTTTTCTCACACTAAATGGTGAACCTGTGAAACTTGGTGATTCAGTGGTGACAGCTTTTCTCACACTAAATGGTGAACCTGTGAAACTTGGTGATACGGTGGTGACACAGCTTTTCTCACACCAAATGGTGAACCTATGAAACTTGGTGATTCGGTGGTGACACAGCTTTTCTCACACTAAATGGGGGAACCTGTGAAACTTGGTGATTCGGTGGTGACACAGCTTTTCTCACACTAAATGGTGAACCTGTGAAACTTGGTGATTCGGTGGTGACACAGCTTTTCTCACACTAAATGGTGAACCCGTGAAACTTGGTGATTCAGTGGTGACAGCTTTTCTCACACTAAATGGTGAGCCTGTGAAACTTGGTGATTCAGTGGTGACAGCTTTTCTCACACTAAATGGTGAACCTGTGAAACTTGGTGATTCGGTAGTGACACAGCTTTTCTCACACTAAATGGTGAACCTGTGAAACTTGGTGATTCAGTGGTGACAGCTTTTCTCACACTAAATGGTGAGCCTGTGAAACTTGGTGATTCGGTGGTGACACAGCTTTTCTCACACTAAATGGTGAACCTGTGAAACTTGGTGATTCGGTGGTGACACAGCTTTTCTCACACTAAATGGTGAGCCTGTGAAACTTGGTGATTCGGTGGTGACACAGCTTTTCTCACACTAAATGGTGAACCCGTGAAACTTGGTGATTCAGTGGTGACAGCTTTTCTCACACTAAATGGTGAGCCTGTGAAACTTGGTGATTCAGTGGTGACAGCTTTTCTCACACTAAATGGTGAACCTGTGAAACTTGGTGATTCGGTAGTGACACAGCTTTTCTCACACTAAATGGTGAACCTGTGAAACTTGGTGATACGGTGGTGACACAGCTTTTCTCACACTAAATGGTGAACCTGTGAAACTTGGTGATTCAGTTGTGACAGCTTTTCTCACACTAAATGGTGAGCCTGTGAAACTTGGTGATTCGGTGGTGACACAGCTTTTCTCACACTAAATGGTGAACCTGTGAAACTTGGTGATTCGGTAGTGACACAGCTTTTCTCACACTAAATGGTGAACCTGTGAAACTTGGTGATACGGTGGTGACACAGCTTTTCTCACACTAAATGGTGAACCTGTGAAACTTGGTGATTCAGTTGTGACAGCTTTTCTCACACTAAATGGTGAACCTGTGAAACTTGGTGATATGGTGGTGACACAGCTTTTCTCACACTAAATGGTGAACCTGTGAAACTTGGTGATTCAGTTGTGACAGCTTTTCTCACACTAAATGGTGAGCCTGTGAAACTTGGTGATTCGGTGGTGACACAGCTTTTCTCACACTAAATGGTGAACCTGTAAAACTTGATGATTCGGTGGTGACACAGCTTTTCTCACACTAAATGGTGAACCTGTGAAACTTGGTGATTCGGTGGTGACACAGCTTTTCTCACACTAAATGGTGAACCTGTGAAACTTGATGATTCGGTGGTGACACAGCTTTTCTCACACTAAATGGTGAACCTGTGAAACTTGGTGATTCGGTGGTGACACAGCTTTTCTCACACTAAATGGTGAACCTGTGAAACTTGATGATTCGGTGGTGACACAGCTTTTCTCACACTAAATGGTGAACCTGTGAAACTTGGTGATTCGGTGGTGACACAGCTTTTCTCACACTAAATGGTGAACCTGTGAAACTTTGTGATTCGGTGGTGACACAGCTTTTCTCACACTAAATGGTGAACCTGTGAAACTTGGTGATTCGGTAGTGACACAGCTTTTCTCACACTAAATGGTGAACCTGTGAAACTTGGTGATACGGTGGTGACACAGCTTTTCTCACACTAAATGGTGAACCTATGAAACTTGGTGATTCGGTGGTGACACAGCTTTTCTCACACTAAATGGTGAACCTGTGAAACTTGGTGATACGGTGGTGACACAGCTTTTCTCACACTAAATGGTGAACCTGTGAAACTTGGTGATTCGGTGGTGACACAGCTTTTCTCACACTAAATGGTGAACCTGTGAAACTTGGTGATTCGGTGGTGACACAGCTTTTCTCACACTAAATGGTGAACCTGTGAAACTTGGTGATTCGGTAGTGACACAGCTTTTCTCACACTAAATGGTAAACCTGTGAAACTTGGTGATTCGGTGGTGACACAGCTTTTCTCACACTAAATGGTGAACCTGTGAAACTTGGTGATTCGGTGGTGACACAGCTTTTCTCACACTAAATGGTGAACCTGTGAAACTTGGTGATTCGGTGGTGACACAGCTTTTCTCACACTAACTGGTGAACCTGTGAAACTTGGTGATTCACCCGGTGGTCACCCGGTGCTTCTCACAGTGGTCATCAGATAAGCTTAGGAGATCGACACGGAGTTGACGCAAGCTTAAAATCGCATGCTGAACTGAACACTTCCCTCCTCCCCCCCCCCCCCAACCGTTTTTACCAGGTTTTTTTTTTTTAAATTCTATTGTCCATTGGTGAACAAATTGGAATGGACATTAAAATCAATAGAAGGTTTTTTGAGTAGTAACTTTAAGTTCGAAATAAATTCATATATTTGATTGAAAGATGCATTATTTAAATGTATTTAAAGAAATAACTCTTATATAACAAATAAAATTAAATCAATACTTTAAAGCAACCACTAGCTGTCCCCATTTATAAAGCAAAACGTTGTTTTTATTTGATTGAAAGATGCATTATTTAAATTTATTTAAAGAAATAACTGTTAGATAACAAATAAAATAAAATCAATACTTTATGACAACTACTAGCTGTCCCCATTTATAAAGCAAAACGTTTTTTTTTTCAATCACTCGTGTAACTAGAATCTATCTCACCTTTTATTTTTGAAAGCTGGCTCCCAAGTACGAAGTAGCATAGGAAAAAAGTTATCCGTTGCGAAACAAAGGTAGTATAAGGTAGACTAAGTGATACTGGCTCTGCTATGCGATCATAGCTTAATATGAAGAAATAAGAATGAATTGACAAAGATATTTAAGACTCCTGTGTAACAAAACAAAAACGATCCTTGAAGTTATTTTATTTGGAATTAATAGTTAGTGATTTGGCCTTTGCAGATTTATAGGTTGTTTACGATATGACGCTAATTGTTTTCTTATTGATTGAATTAGGCATTGTAAGTTATTGAAATGCGTCTTAATTCTTTTTACAAGCTTTTACATAGTTCAAATAGTTTCAGTGGCGTAGCGAGGTCGGGTGTCACCCGGTGCAGCAGTTAATGGTGCACCCCCCCCAGGGGCGTAGCGACCCTTCCTGGGGACAAACTTAATTTAATTTTCGATTTGCACCCCCTACCCCTCAAACTTTCGATTTGCACCCCCCCCCTCGAACTTTCGATGTGCAACCCCCCCCCCTCAAGTTTTTCTCTATATATTTTACTATTTTTTGCCTTGGTGTCACCCCCCCCTAAATGGGGTCACCCGGTACGGTCCGCACTCCCCGCCCCCCCCCCCCCTCGCTACGCCTCTGCATAGTTTGTGTGTGGCAAACCTTTAATTCACTTTTACCCACCTCTAGTGCATCGATTTCGTTCAGACTTTCCAAATACCTTCATCGATGCTAATGCAAGAATATCTGAATTTTAATCTAATTGGAGAATTTAATTTAAAAATTACGATATTCAAAATAGAAGATGAAATCACTTGATCAGCTAACCGTCGAGTGTGAACTGTTAGTCACGGTTGACTGATTTCTTACCTGATCGTCGACCATAGACCAAGTAAAGGTAGATTTTAGAGATCATAAGCTACTGGTCGGGTTTTAAAGGAAGTATTTTAGTCATAGCCTATGTAGATGCAACTTCATTTCTAATGAATGACTAAAATGTGAAAAATAAAATATATAAAAACCTTTATAATTACAGGATTTCTGCGATTTAAAAAAAAGTTTAAATTCGGAGGGGCGGACGCATCTTGTTCGATTTAGTCAACATTTGTAGTAGTCATAGTATATGGCGCTCGTTCATTACATCTTTTCCCGTTTGTACCTAAGACACACGGGGCAGATGAAGTAGAGTTTATCTGTTACAACGGATAATGTGGTCGGAGTTATGCCCAGATTTTCTTCCAGGCATTTCTTCGGGAGGGCTTTGCCCCCCCCCCCCCCCCCCGAACGAAATTTAGGGTAAAGGAGGGCGTTAAGAGCCACACTTTTTAGCACCTGTACATTTTTAAAGATTTCTACTAATCTAAGAATTTTTTAGTATTGAACATATGGCAAAATTATTCTAACATATCTTACACAATATAAAAATAATAACAAAGTCTATTAAATATACTTTAAATGGGTTTAATTGAACATTTATTGTCATACCCCCAAAATCAGCATTTGGGGCGAAAGGAGCCGGGCAATGGGGCAATAAGTATTATCTCCTAGTTTAGACTAACTCAGCAATAAAAATAATTAATTTCTAATCCCAAAATAGTTAATGCTGTGTACACACACTTTAACTGATACTAGCTATCACTAGGCCCCAATGGGCCCAGTCTACAATTGATACAATTGCAGGTGTACATAGGGCCTAAAGTCTAGTAGTTTACAGTAGGCACATTAGTAAGCCTAGTGTGTAGCTAGTATACTAGTGTGTAGCTGTCCAGAGTTAACATTCTTGTATGTAAAAAGGGGTGGTACTAACTAATCTGCCTTAATGCTTTCCCCTGATAAGCCATGTGTGCTATACATTACATAACATGACATGGAGGTGAGAAATGTTGAGGGGAGAGCAGTGGTACTGGTTTCCCCTTTGTTCTCCTTGCTGGACCCTGAGGGCCATAAATTACATAAGGGGATGCTATCTGGTTGGCTGAGATCTAAGAACTAAGTCCATGCTACCTACAAAGAGATGAAGTTTTATGGTGGGTTAGATACAGGTGGGGGCTGGGTATCATGGGGGTGAGAAATTGTGAGGGGAGAGCAGTGGTACTGGTTTCCCCTTTTTTCTCCTTGTTGGACCCTGAGGGCCATAAATTACATAAGGAGATGCTATCTCTGGTTGGCTGAGATCTAAGAACTTAGTCCATGCTACCTACAAAGAGATGAAGTTTTATGGTGGGTTAGATACAGGTGGGGTCTGGCTATCATGGAGGTGAGAAATTGTGAGGGGAGAGCAGTGGTACTGATTCCTCTTTGGTCTCCACCCTGCTAGACCATGAAGGTCATATATTACATAACATGCCACCCCAGTTTGTCTGAGATCTGTAACTGTAATCCATGTTACCTACAAAGAGATGAAGTTTTATAGTGGGCCAGAAACTGGTGGGGGCTTGGTATCATGGGGGTAAGACATTGTAAGGGGGGAGCAGTGGTATTAATGTGTCTGTTTACTTCCCTGCTGGACCATGAGGGTCATAAATTACATAACATACCACCCCAGATTGGCTGAGACCTAAGAACATTTATTCCTGTTACCTACAAAGAGATTAGAAGTTTTACGGTTGGTTAGAAACAGGTGGGGGCTGAGTCTGCAGTATTGCCCCTTAGGGGTAATAAGTACCTGTACCATTTTAAAAATTACCTGGCTAACATCAGATGGCTGAATTTTTACTTTTTAGCAGGTTAGAATTGTATTTCTATCATTTAGACACAAGTCTGTTTAACAATTAATACATTTTGTGTTAACTATTCCTATACCAGTGTCATATTCAGTGGTCTAATAAATGAGAAACTTGCACATAGGGTTTCAAGAGCCACATAACAGTATCTGTTATAACTTTTCTCATCAGGCAAGCTAGTGGACAAAATTAATGTATTCATGTAGATTTAGTTATTATCTAACAAATAAAACCATTATGGTAATGATTACTCAAGTTTTACTCTGATAATGATAAAAACTTTATAGCATGGTAAAATGGGACAAATGTCGGCCATTTTGTTTTGGCACCAATAATCACTGTGCAAAAAAAATTCACCAAAATAAAACTATTCTAGCCATAGCTATAAAAATAGTGTTAAAATGTACAACAACCAATGCTCTAATACAGGAACAAAGAATGGGCTTGAAAAACTCATTTGGTTTATTACAAAGTGAAGTTTCTCAAGTTATGTCTATTTGGAAAAAAAGTTCACAAAATGGTTTTATGGAGATGAGAAATTTTAGGGAAAGAGCAGTGGGATTAAATCCTGTCTCATCCTCTCCCTATTGGACCAAGTGGGTTATAAATTACATAAAATGAATCCCCTGCTTCTCTGTTATCAAAGAACAGCAGTGGTTGTTACCTCAGAAAAAGATTAGCAGTGTTATTGGGGGTTTTGTGGGGGTGGGGTGTTGATTGGGGCTTAATACCACACGGCTCTTAACGCCCTCCTTTACCCTATATAATTTATATAGAAAATATATACTTTTAACAGTGTCCGCCCCCCGAAGAAAGTCTACAGCCCCCCGAAAATTGTTAGTGCCGCCCCCCCTTCCCCCGGAGAAAAAAGTCTGGAAGAAACACTGATTATGCCCAGCCGCCTTTGTTTCCCTAACATGAATTAGGTACCCATCAGAGCTGGGTGGAATCAGGGTCGTTCCACTGATGGAACCCGGATTCGAACTCGATGGCATTATCTTCTTTACAATAAACGTAGGCGCTGTATGCCAGATGCTAGGATCGCCGCCGTGTAACTGTGAGCGCCAGACCGCACCCTGCTACAGAGGCGCCGCTCCGTCTAAAATTGAATTTTTTTTTAAATGAGGGCTTTCCAAAAGTATTCTCAACAAGTTCCCAAAGTTGCATGGCAATCGGATGAAAGGTGTGTAATGCATAAAAAAACAAACAAATGCACAATACATATAATCCAATTCTTGTCATGGTCTTTCAAGCGGGATCTGCATCACCTTGTCACAGTTGATTGATGTGTCACAAGCCATCTTTGAAAGTATACTTTGAGCTGAAATAATGTTTTACCGTTTTTACAGTATATTATCAAAAACTTCTGTACGTTTCTGTGATACTTATTTGAAGGTGTAAGCAATTAAGGGGATGTGCTCAGTTTATTTCTACTTTTTACAATTTATTATCTAAAGAGTTTTTAATATTTTTACCATGTTTGGAACATGAAAATAAATATTATTATTAGCAAAAAAAAAAAGGGGGGGGGGGGTTCGAAAACTTTTTCGGTTGTCTTGAAAATCCAGAAAAACATCCGCCATTTTAAATTTTTGGGTACTTTCTAACAGCAATCAAATTTATACGGCTTATATTTAAGTATATATTAAAACTTCTGTCAAGACAAATTTTTGAAACAACTACTGGTAAGAATTCTACAATCGCACCCTTTTTAGGATTCAAAAGTTTCAAAATTATTATTTAACAAACTTTTTTTCTATGAAAGCCATCACAATTCCCTAGTGACATGTTTTATTTTTACATAAAGAACAATTACTGAAAATATGGTGGGCATTGTTTAAAAAATAAAACTGAGTGGCTTTTAAGTGATAAATAACTTCGAACTGAGAAAAGCAGCAAAAAGTAACGAAAAGTAAGTCACGATAATACCATTTCTGTTTCATTTGTTACGTCAATTGTAAGTTTTGGTAGTTTTTTTAATTAATGGGGTTATAAAAAAGTATCTTTAACACAATAAATAAAATTTCTCAAAATTATTTTCTTATACAAACTTGGACAAAGTATCTAAATGTGCAGAAAACTCAATATGACAAAAAATCAGAATTTTGGCGATTTTTTAATGTGCACATCCCTTCAATTCAATATTTGAAACTTTGTAAATTTTAAAAAAAATTAATATAGAAATACTTCAGTTTAACCATCTCATAAAATTGGTTTCATAAAATAAAAATTGAAATGTAACCATGAATGTATCTTTTATATAAGCAAACCAGTCACAACTATTATATCAATCTTTCCTAAAACTTAGTCTTGCATGAAAAATTCCAACTGAACTGCAAAAAACAACACTTATGCAATGAAAAATTGTATGTCACCTCACGTCTAGTCATAAAATAATTTTGTGTATGTTTTATCCTTAGTGGACAAATTGAAGTTCAGCCATTTTTAAGTTCGTTAGAAAAATTAATTTTAGGAGTGGTTTAAAATAACTAAATCAAAATGAAGGAACCTCTTAAAAAAAAAAGTGTCAAAACAGTGATACCATCCGTATTATATTTGAAACAAGGAAGATAAAACTATTTTTTACTATGCACATTTTAATACAAATTCATACAAGTTAAAAATACAATTAGTTTTTTCATAGAATGAAATTGAAGAAAACTTAGATTACAACAGGCCTAAGAGAATGACTGAAAGAGTACAAAAATTACAATGTGAAAGTTATGACATTAAACTTTATTCAAAGATCCCTTAACCAAATTGTGGAAAAAAAGTCTGGTCTACAGTTTGAAGACCACCAAAATTCAGAAGCAATTTAGTTTCTAAATACAACCAATTAAAAATCTAGTTCACATACATTAAAACACTCACTATATCATACCAACAACTGTTAATGAAAGCTAGAAATACAAAAAAAAAAGTCAAAGAAAAACATTCACACAAAAGCCAAAATGACTGTAAATAATTAGACAATAGTGAAGTAGTTATACAAAATATAAAAGTTTTATGAGTTAAAAAATGTGACTATGGAACTATAAACAATTAGCTACTAAAAAAGTGAAGGTGGTAGGAATATAAAAATGGCTACCTCCCCGACAGAAAGTTTATGACGTTTGGCTTACGCCAAACTTAATGAAGATCCAGCTGACACACATACTAATACAAATAGATAAATGCATCTGCTAGAACGCAAATCGACATGAAAAAGTGGAAGCGTTTTTGTTACAAGATTTGTACAATAACTAAACTTTAAAAATGTGACTATTTTCTGTAAATAAATATACCGATAAAACTAAAAAAAAAAGCCATGCATACAAATTAATTAGTTCCAAAAGAAAAGGAACTTTTCAAAATGCCCAGTTAAGTATGCAAGGACTTGAGCCAGAAGGACAACACAAATTTATTTGATGGAAAGCCAATTAGAAGTTGTGTCCCTTTTATATTGCTAGTACATTTCTTGATGTTATCTTGAGTGACAATAGTGGGGGGTTAAGGATGAATTATGGTTAGAGATATGACCACAAATGTAGAACAAGTTCTGGAATACAGGTCAGTATAAACATGCATAAATGAGAAGAAAATGATCAACATGCAATGTGCTGGTGGGGGCAAGTGGTCGGGATAAATACCTCAGCAATCAGACACAAATAATCAATTCAGCAATGAAGATACATTAATCAATTACATTTGTTTCTCTTCAAAATTAGTGGAAAATTCTATGCTTCTCATCACATCAGTGGGATTTAAATAAAATCATACTCAAATATTTACTTTAATAACCTCTTAAAACCCTATTAAATTCGAGTTTGTTAAATATAACGGTTTGTTCCAGTTCTTTAGAACAAGCAACAGTTACAAGAACCATGAATTTTTTTTTTTGGTTTGAAAGATGTCTAAGGTTGAATGTGTTGCTAATTGAAGAAAAAGATTTTAGTGACAATGCTTTAAAAAAAAAAACAAGTTTGTTTCCTGAATAGATGTAACCAATACAAGGGTCTTACATTGATACTACAAACTAATCCCATAATCATGCTCCACACAAATACCAGTTGGGCACACTTTTCCAACAAGTTATGAGTGCACCTCCTCTTACAACAAAGCATAAACTTACAGAATAGATAAATGTTAAAAATCTCAGGGAAAAAATGATGATACAAAACATTGTGTCTTAGACTAATGGCAAAAAATGAATTAAAAGAGATTAGTATGGTTCCTTGGGAATAACAGTCTTGAATTCCACACTTGATTGTCTGTTTTTTTTTGTTTTGTTTTTTGCAATGTTCAGATCTCTATGAACAGTTAGAAATGAATTTTTCTGATACATTCAAATATGACACAGTGAATATCCTTATCTGAGACATCACTGACAATAATGTCTGTTATCAAATAATCACATAGCTGTATCACGGCATCAATTTTAAATGTTTTCTCAAAAGTAACCTTCAAAAAAATAAGCACTTTGTCCACTTCGTCCTCCAAACATATTCTCCTGGTCATTTTAAGTTCTGTATAGCTAAGAACAGATACATTTTAAAATTACAATTTAAAAAATACACCTACAAACTTGAGTATGTGCTCTGTAGATAAAAGTTTTTTTTTAAAGTCAGCTAATTCTATTCCACATAGCCTACACCTAACTACACTGAACTCTGATCAAAATTCCATGCTTAACTCAGCCAGGAATTTTAGAAATTGTCTTTAGTAACAACCCAGTGAGTGGGTTGTACTGAATTGGTTGACTTAATAATTGCAGGGACAATCAAGTCACTAATCATCTTCCTCTTCAGATTCTTCATCATCGTTATCTGTCTGTAGCCAGTTTAACCACTGGTTCACCTGCAATGATTTTAAAATTACGTCAGTATATTCAAATATAGATGCAATATTAGAGTTAGCGCAAGGTAATTCAATTCAAACAAACCTGGAAAAGAGCCTTTCCTTTACCAGGGTACTGGTCATTTACTTCTTCCTTCCATCGCAGGTAAACTTCTTCATCAATAACCTCCATGTCATACAAATTGACAAAGAAGCGTAGAAACATTCCTAAAAGAGAAATACCTCATGAAGCAATATAGAAAATGGACATCAATTTGTTATGGTGTCATAGAAACAGCCTAGATACTACATACTAACCAGCCTAGTACTTAATAAAAAAAAAAAGTTGCTGAAATCTAAAACAAGATAAACGTGTCCAGAAAGAGAGGGAAAAGAGGAAGAGATTAACCTTTAGGAAATCCATGTGAGTGGCAGAAAACCTGGACTGCATACAGGGCAGCCATTTGCAGGTTTGCATGGTCTTGTAAAAATAGTTGAAGTACGCCCTGGAAGATATTATACCAAGGCATTAACAGATTTACTCCTTAAAAACATACACACCATATACTATTTGTGTCGCCACCAAATATAAATTTCGTTTAAAAAAACTTAAGTTTTCTATAATTTTAATTTTTATAAAGAATAATGTGTATTTAAAAAATTGTTTACATAATTAAGACCTTAGGTAAATTATCATAAAATGTGAGAATGGGCAATCTATTTCTATGCATATTTTTCACATACAAGCAAAACTGAAATGCTGTGTATCTTAAAAATCAAATCATGTGCTCAAATTTTTCAGTCCTCCAACATCTGCTAAGACTAATGTATTAATTTTGCAGTCTATCACTTATGCCCATGTAATGACAGACACTGCTTTTTTAATTAAGAAACTGATTTCAATATATATTCAATATTTCTTTCTGAAATTCCTCTGTCATCCACCACCTCCAATTCCAACTAGAAAGAGATTTACTTTCAAACATAATTTATATTTTAGCCATTACATGTTCCTCCTCAGCAAGATTACAGACAAAACTACAACTAATAATAAGCATTCATTTTCTTACTTTAAGCTGGTCCAATAAATCTTTTTCTTTCTCCATCAGTGCTTTTTCTGGTGTCACAGTTGCATCTGAGTTTGGTTTAAGTGTACTTTCTGAAGTAATGTACTTGAGGAGGCTGAAATGAAAATTTAAAATAAAATATTTTATGAAAGAAACAATGCGGACTAGAATGGGGAAGTTCCATAAATAATTTTAAAGCAAATAGTGCATACCTGGTAACAAGAATGTTAATGAAGCCAGGGTCAGTTTGTAGAGGTACCTCTACTTTCTCTTTGATCCATTTGTATAATGCAGTAGCAGATGGTTCTGCTGCAATTTGTCTTGCAAGCTCCGCTTGTATACGAAGTAATGGAAACATAAAACTGAGCCCACGATCTTCCAATATTTCCATGAAGCGCTCTTTGTTTTGGTCAAGTTCTGTTGTAATAAATTTTAGAATCAGTAAAAAAAATATTTAACTTAATATAAATGGTTAAACGTTTTTTGTTATCTGCCTAATAAATTTGTAATTTAGCTTTGAGACCATCAGCTGCATCTTACCGGGCAACATTCTTTGTAGATCAAGTTTACTTCTGCTGAAAGTATCAACCAGCCATTCTTTGTCTTTGATTCTGTGCATGTTTTGGAGGCACAGAAGAAACAACGGGTAATGAACACCCCCTTCAAATGGCACAGCCAGGTCGGATAAGGTGACTAAATCTAAAGTTGTTGCCATGGCACCAAACCTTGCCATAATTGATTTGATAAGAGGCACATCAGTTTCCAATTCACTCATCTTGTTACACACTTGCTGAAAACCCTATAGGAAGAAAACATTTTTAATAGTAGGCCTACTTGTAAAATATGAAATGTGCACCTAAATATGTCTGCGTGTAAAAAAAACAAACCTCCATAAACTGATCAGAAGTAATGATGTGCTCAGTTTTCAACTCATCAATTAATCTCATTGATAGTTCCTGCTCTGACTCTATTGAAGGAATGAAAAGCATAGTTAAAATTTGAGAGATATAGTTGTAGTTTCTAGTGTTTATAGTTAGTACACTTTGTGTTATTGCTTTTTTTTTACAGCTCTTAAAAACAAAGATTTGAATGTGTGACAAAAACACTGGTGCCAATTTGTTTTTTCTCATAAAAAATATTAGCACAACCTATGAATTACGATTATAATACTCTACATGTGTTACAATATTCAGTAATCAACCTTGTTATCTAATAAGAATTTTAAAAATACAGAAATTCATTACCAGTCTTCTCAAGTGAATCAAGCATTATTTTTGCAAGAAGATCTGGAATCATCTTGCGTGGGACACTCATATCTTTAATGTCAGCCACAGCATCAGACAGGCTGTGGCTTATATAACATTCTGACAAAAGGTAAGTCTGCAAGAACAAAAAATGAAAAAGAAATGAAGCGCATATTGAACATTCACAGAATTTGGTTTCTAGCTTGAAGGTCTTGAGTTCCGATCTCAATTCAGACTTGTGACTGTAGGATACTCCAAGTCTGCCCAGTTTTGATGGATAACTGACTTATGTTGGAGAAAATAAAGGCAGATCGGCATAGTGCTGACCACACCATCCATTCATAGAAACATGAACTTAACTTCATCTGCCTTATAAGACAGCTAAGTCCAAAGAGAATTTTTTTTTAACTTTAAACATTCACAATGAATGCAAATATTTTATAGTTGTGAAGATTTTCAGGCTTATTACATTGCTACACTACAGATTTAGTAACGTACCAATTTATCAATCATCTTCTCTTTAGTCAATTTCTCTTTCACTGGTGATTTGGTTTTTTCATCTTTTGTTTGCTTGGTTGCAGATGGTTGGTTCTGCTGTTGTTGCTGAAAAAAGTGTAACACACATATAGTTTGTAATACGCATTTAGTTTGTAATACACATATAGTAAAATACACATGTGGAATAATTTCTTAACTTGAGCAATAAAATCTCCAAATACCTGTTTGTCCAATAGTGGGTTAAGCATTTCAGAAATATCTGTGCTTTTCTTGGCTGCAAATCCTGTCTCCCTTGGTGCTGGATTTTGGGCTTGTGCTGAGCGTGGCAGCATTGATGGAGTGTTGGGTTTAAACATAGTGAAATTTTTCACAGGACGAAGGCTTACTTCTTCCTTGATACCATTAACCACAGGTGGAGTAATGGTCAGTGGTGGAGAGCTAGATGGAGAAGGTTGGTTAGGTGCTCCCAGAGGAGCAGATCCAACTGAGCCAGACATGTTGTGGATGCCATTGGTTACAGGTCCAACTTGTGTCTGTTGATTCTGTTGCTGTGCCATACGTTGGAATCTTGGAGGTAAATCTCTGTTCACTCCAGCTAATGAAATAAAAATTTTTACATCACTCAAAAATTCAACAAAATATTAAATTAACAAAATATTTATTCAAAGAAGAATCAGCCTGTAAGGACATCAAAGCCCGTAAATAAAGATAGATTGGGCATTCTGTGAGAAGGGAAGAAGATAATATTGCAAAGAGAGTTATGGACTGGAATCCCCAGGGGAAAAAAGGAAAATGGGTCGGCCAAAGAGAACATGGAGAAGAATGGGGCTCACGCGGGCATAGATAAAGGGAACAGCCCAAAACTACGGGGGGAGGTAAATCAGGAATCCCTTTGCTCCCCAGGGGCCACAAAGGAAAAATGAATAATTGACGTACATCAGCCAAGATCAAGTAATGCAGAAAGCTTACCAGTTCCTTGTTTGTTTTGGTGCTGCTGTTGCTGAAAGTGATTATTTGGTTGAAAGTTTTGCTGCTGGTTGTTGTAAACAGCTCCTCCTCCCTGCTGATTATTATAACCACCTTGATTGTTTCTGCGCTGGTTGTTTGGGCTAGTATTATTGGCACCCTCCTGCTGTTGAGGTTTACCACGCCCTTTATTGTTGAAATTATTTTGGAAATTGTTTTGGTAACCTGTTAAAACAATAATGCATTTTAAATAGAGCAAATAAGAAAGTTTAATGGTGGATTGGATTAAACTTGGGTGTTAAAAAGACTTACTAGGATTCTGCTGGTTGAATCTATTTCTATTCAAATTGTTGAATGTTGAAGGCATGGAAGAAAACGGGTCCATCTGTATAACTCCTGGACCAACACCAATTGCATTGCCTAAGTGAAGTATAATGGGGAAAAATTGAATGAAAATAAAAAAAAAAAAAAGTCGTTGCTCTAAAACAGGGGTCTCCAAACTACGGCCCGCAAAGTCCTCTCATCCGGCCCGCGGAGATGTTTTTTTCCAACAAAAAATCGTTTGTCGGTGATTGCTAAGGAACTTTGCCCAGAAAAATCAAAGAATTGCCTGGAAGAAACTGGTCCCCGAAGTGAAATTTGATAGTTAATGCGGCCCTCGGACTGAAAAGTTTGGAGACCCCTGCTCTAAAATATTGCATTTAAATAAACCAAAAAAGAAAATAACTTACCCATAGAGCCAACTGGCATGCTAAATATATCTCCCATTCCACCTTTCCAGCTACTCCCAGGAATATTTGTCATATTCATTCGAGACTGGAGCAATGATTGGTTGTTTTGATTACCACGACCCTAAATATATTTGTAAAAATTGTGTTATTGAATACTGAAAACTTTTTAATTTAAAAGGTATTCACAAAGTTTGAAACCATGTGTTAAGAAATGTTTAAAACTTACATTAACATTGGCTTCTTGTCTTATCTGTGTGATAGTTTTAGGCCCTGCTTCTGAGGCTATTTTTCTTGGTTTCCACTGTAGAGAATATATTAAGCATAAGAACATCTTTGAACTAAAAAAATTTTTTACAGCCTAAGCATTTTAAAAACCTAAAACAAAGTCAGAAAAACATATTACTTCATTCTCACGAAGCTCTATAACATCCTGAAGCATGAAACGAATGCGAGAGGCCAGGTCGCTATTGGTAGCAAACTGATTTATTCGCTCAAAGTAAGTGTCCATCCATGCCTGTGAAAGAAAAAAAAAATCTCAGCGTACACTAACATAAAATTATTCCACATATTATTGGTGGTAATTTTACAAATTATCCCTAATTCTACAAATGTAAAAAAAATATAATCAACTAACCCGCGCCTTTGGTGTATCAATGCGCGGGCCAATGGTGCGCATTATCTGACACAGACACTCAAGGTCTTCTGACATATCCTTAAGCTGAGCATTCTTTTTCTTCTCCAAAAGTTGCTTGATGCACTTATGCAGAATCCCTTCATGCAACATGTCCAGTTTGCCAAGTTCACCTGAAAGTCATTTTAAAATAAGCATTGTCCAGGTTGCTGTTTGTCTAAAACAATAAATATCAAACTTAATGTAAAGGCATAAAGAATCTTGAACATTAAAAAAATTTTTTTACCGATGAACTTGATGTTGCCAAGCATCTTTTTCTTGACAATGTGGTACTGCTCACATTCCTCCTCCGTGAGAGCCACATCCTTCTTGTCAAATGCTGTAAGATACAAGTCATTTCACTCGAAAGGAATACTTTAAAATGTTAATTATTTCTTTAAATTTAATCAACAATGTTAAAAATTAGGGCAAAATAGGTCTAAGTATAAGACATTTTGAATCCAAATAAACAAATAATTACCTTCTGTAGCATGAGATCTGTTCTCAAACTCATCTTGACACTTGTTCAACAAGAGCCTTCGGAAAGTCTGAAAGAGCATGTTTTACTTAATAACAACTACTAAAAATTTTATAATAGATGGAATTAACAAATTATATAACTTTAAATATTTTTTAACTGGTAAACTTACTGAGACGTTACTAGATGGGGGATCAAAGTTTGGGGAATCCTCACATAATCTATGACACAGCTGGGCATACAATGAGCTGTACTTAGGTTCTTCCAAAGCCTTCTCAAATATCTGAAATGTTTTAAAATACACAAATCATTAAATGTACAAAACCTGCGTTAACATTTTTAATATCTAAATAAAAAAAATAATACCCTTACCAGAAGTATAATTCCTTTAAGGATAACTTGGGTTTCAATCCCTACATTTAGAAGTTCTAAACTCAGCTTATCAAACTTTTCTGGTGTGAGCTTATTAAGAATTCTGAAAATGGAATATAATGTTTAATAATATTTCAATTTTAAATCCTTTGCAAACAGAAATATATGCATGAAGTTTTATGCTTACCCTCTGACACGTCTAAATATCTGGTCATTTTTGTCTTTGGGTTTGACACCATCCCTTGGACCACTGCTGGGTGGTACCCATCGATTGTTAGGAATAGGCGACGATGCGCCTGAACCGGATTTGAGAGTGGGTGGTCTCTCGTCCCTAGAATAAATTTTAACATGTATTAAATAAATAATTATGCAAAAGAAAATTTTGACAGACAATTCATGTTTAACAGTTAACTTACCGTCCTCCTAAGTGTGGAGAAACACCACCCTTGGATGACTGTGAGTCCAGTATGCTGCTTATCTTTGACCGTCAGTTACAAGCTCTTGCACATAAAAAAAATATCACAAGGTAAGCTGTATTTGCTGTGGATCACCTGGAGGGAACGAAAAAGTAGACTTCTATATGCTGTCTAATTCATAAAAATGTAATTTGACCTTTTCATGAATGTTACAAAATTTAAGTTTCCCCAAATTATGAAATAGCTTAAATGACAGCTTACTGGCTCCAACGTTACTTATGTCCTAATCCTATTTTTTAAGGGTAGGTCCCAAAGCACTGGCCAACTAAATAGCAAGCCACTAAAACTACTATAAAATGAGCACAGCTCAATTCACAACCCCAAACTCAAAATAGGAAAAGGATAAAGACTCAAATCAAATAGTGAGTTATCTTATGGTTTAGCTCATGGGCACTTTTGGCTAAGGGGAACAGTATTATCTAGATCTAGATTTATAGAAAAGTTAAGAACTGCTAAGATATTGACTACCAAGTAGCTAGGCCTATAGTATAAATCTACCAGTCTTTCACACAATCTACATGATCTAGATCTACCAGTAACCAGATAATTGATAAGATCAGTAACCAGATATTGATAAGATCATAAGTAGATTCTAGATAATCTAGATCTAAATCTATTTCTATTCTTAAGAAAGAAAGCAAAAGATGAGAAGAGACAAAGACAAAGAGAAAATTCGGATTGAAAGAACTAAGAACTCAACTGCTACTGCAAGTTCGTGTAGAATTTACTTTAATGAACGATTTAAATAAATATACTATCATAAGTTATACGAATACTTTAAAATGTGTCGCAATTAGTTTCAATATTGGTTGAAAACTCCTGCGATTCAAGGCTTGGTTTCTATGACGCAGCACAGTCCAGAAAGAGTAGGCTTTGGAATAAGAAGGAAGTGACTACAGTACAGTGACCAGGCTAGACTTAAATTATCTGTCAATTTTAAAAATTTTCTAGGTTTAATTCTCGAACTAGATTTCTATATCATACTATCTTACTAAATTACGTTCTTACCAAATTGTGTTGGGTCTGATGATTATCACAAAGAAATTAATGTTAAACGCTTGTCGACAGTCGTCAACAAGATCCTACTTCTCTATCAGGATACAACCCACAATGCATGCTATTTTAATGACGCATCATGGGAAGATTCATAGCATTAGAGAACCTACGTAATCAACCCCAAAAAATTTAACATATTAATCGGTAATATTTAAAAATAGTCTTTATCCTTTTCTTATCCATATTCATATTTGTTTATTAGTTAAAAAAAACTATTTTGGAAATAAATTATTTAAAACCGGACTAAAAATAAGATTAGTTATAAATAGCCATGACAAAATGATCTATATTTAGATCTGACTACAAACGCTTCTACGATAGCCTACCTGTCTTAGAAAAATATAATTATTATATTAATGATTAAAATAATAATTCAAAGTAGATCTAGACAATAGACAATAGGTCTACCTATTATACGATTAATATTACAACATTATGTTAGAAATTTCTATTTTATACTTTCGATTTAATAGGTATAGTATATTGCCTCAATTATTATCTGAATAACAGATCATAATGGATTTTTAGTGAAAACACATAGAGTAGATCTAATTAAATGCATTTTTTTTTAAATTGCATTTTGTAACCCCCTCGCTTTATGGTCATAGTTTGTTAAATTGTTAAAAAATTAGAACATCCCCGCGATGGCGTTATACATATCTAACCCCATCTTCAACAAATGCCCTGTGTGGCAATGAAAATGTTTTTTTAAGATTTTAATCCTTGAAATACTCGAACTTCTGGCTTACGGCGCCCATCGTCTGAAAGGGGGGGCGGACACTGGTTAATATAAATTATATTTCATTCGTGGGGGTAATTATGCTTTCGGGGGTGGGGGGGGGGGGGGATTCTGCAAGAAACTCTGGCCTAACTCTTTCATCTTCACATATCATCTCAAAAAGGCAGATTCCCACAACTTACACCCCTCCCATCAAAATTTTGCATTTTTAGTTGTTGTTTTTTTGTTTTGTTTTAAAAAAAAACATTGGTTTATTTTTAAATAATTTTGTAATTTTGTAAGCTCGGTCAACATCGAGTAGGCCTATACAATCCATTTTTATAACAACAAAAAATTTCCCCAAATAAAAAAAAGTAAAAAAAAAAAACAACAGACGTTTGAAAATGGCTAAAATTCAATTTATAATTTTTTTTTTTGCAAAAGAGTATCTTCCCCTCCCTCCTCCCCCCTCATCACACATCTTCACAAAAACCACTATCTCAATTAAAATGTTACGAGCCAACAGCCCACACAAACAATCATATGCAGGGCGCGGAGCCATTTGCGTAGAAAAGGTCGGAGGGTAAAGACGTAACTGGATTGAGGACATCAAAGATTAGCTTGGGGTGCCCGTTTCAAACCCTTAGAGCAACAGAGGACTGAGAAAGGTGGCAGAGAATGAGAGAGTCAGCCGTGGTGCTCCTAAAACAGTAATTAAGGCTGAGCGACGATTGATCAATTGAACATTCTTTAATGTGGTACCGTATTACATACGATGGAATAATATTTGCAAAAGCACAACTATGTTTGATAAACTTACAATCCCCCCTCCCAGCTGTTTAATAGAAGGGCATGATTTCAAATAAATAACACCTGATACCCATTGGGGGGTGGGGAGAGAATGTTTTATTACGATCATATTAACTAATTAACTTGCTAAGGCGGCACTCTAACAAACAGTTTTTCTCATACTCTATAGCTAAGTAGCAAGTGTAGACATATACTGTGAATATACATCCGAATCCTGCCTTCGCTACTGTATTTGTCATTGCTTACACAGTTTCCCTCAATGTTAGCTGTAAAGGTAAGACAGAGGCGTGGCGACCCATTCCGGCACCAGGGGTGGATTTCAATTTTGACCCCTTCCTTCTTTTTCTATCTATAGTCCTTTTGCGAAAAATACGCCCTTCCCCCTCCGGTTGGAAAGGTTTGTGGTGCTTCTTATCAGTTACTACCCCATAACATTTTTCTATTTTGGTCAACAGTTAAATCAATGTGTTATTCCTTCTGGTCGTTTATTTTCGTAACCTTAATTATGTATTATTCAAAACTTCAGCCTAAATGAGCTATTTTAATTATTTTTTACTCCCTTTGACTTCCCCTTCAGGGTAGGTGCCCGGGGCGACTGCCCCACCCGCCCTTCCGTAGGTACGCCGTGGATATAAGATCTTTTGAAAGTGGAAGCGGTATTTGTTCATTGTTTCTTCTTCGGCTGTCACTTCTTGTAGAACTATTACTTTAAAAGAGTATTTTAATTTTACAGTCGAAAATCTCACCATATGACAGATCTTCATTATTTGCACTGATCGAATTGTTAAGGGGGAAATAACTTACACAAGAACTCAAGTTTTACGGCAGGCCTTCTATTTTTAGTTCTATTGACATAAATGGAGATAACTGTTGCAACAGAATATAGATTTAATATCAATTTCTTATGTCCCCTGTTTTTTTTTTTAAACTTTTAGAAAGTAGCAAATTATGAAATATACATTTTAAATATTCTTTAAAAGCAATAATTATTTTCATTAATATAATCATAATTGGTGAATATCAGTATTACTATTATTAGCCTAATCTTTAGGCCCCAATATATATTTTAAACTTGATTATTCTTATGCAGTTAAATGTCAAAATATATACATCTGTGTAATAAATACTTTATTTGCTTTAAATTTTAATCACTTACACTTTTTTTCATCAAACTTTTATTTCTTAGGACTAGACTCTACTTAGTATTACTAAGTATTAGAGATAGACTAGCTAGATTCTTTCTAGAGATCTAAATCTAGATCTTAGATCTATATCCTAGTTAATAGTTTATTTCTAAAACCAGTCATTTGAGAATTATTTAATTGTTACTTTTTTGAATACATAAAAATGACACTTTCATTTATAAATAAACAAAAAAAGACAAATTGTTATTCCAGGACTATTATTTTAGCAGTCTAGATCTAGATCTAGATCAGATCTAAATCAAGACTAGGCCTAGGCCTAGTTCATATTTTGTTTCAGTCCTAGGCTTTCATATACTAGATCTTGATCTCGTACTACTTTCCCATTTATGGAAAAATCTTTAAAAACTTAATGCCTAATGATTTAGAAACTTTAAACAACATAGAAGCTGTTTAGTAAAATAAATTACAAAACAATTTTTAGAATCACTGAAACTAATCATTTTAAAGCTGTTTTCAAATGAAAACAATATTTCTTTGGGATTATTTTGTTTTGCTACGCTCGTTAATATGTCCGTCAAGGTGTTATCAGGTTAAGACTATGGGTAAATCTGTTCCAAATTGCTTACACTTTTTAACTTTTTAGTTCATTCCTATGGTGGAGTCATCCTTGAAACTGAAAAATAATAATAATATTCATAAAAATTATTCATAACTGGAAACTGAAAGTTGTTTACATTTTTCTAGATTCTAGGGGATTTAGACATCTGCATATTTTATTCTTAGGATTATTTTTTAAACTGGTTACAGCCAACCGTTGAGATTTGGAGACTTAAGAATAAACTCCTAAAGGCCAGGGTATGTTTTTTTTTGTAAAATTTTAAAATTTAGTTTTGTTAGGTCTAATAATGTCTAATATAAAAAAAATATAATTAATACCCCCTTGCGGCTTATGTACCTTATTAAGTTATTAGCCTTATAAGTTTGTAGGCCTAATATAATAGGCCTACTCCCAATAATTAGGCCTACTAATAATAGGCCTAATGCCGATACAAATAGGCCTACAATTATAAAATATAGTGTAGTGTAAGTGTAGAGCTAGATTCTAGATCTAGATTTATATCTAGATCTAGATCTAGATTCTAGTACTGAGTAGTTAATAAATGTAGTAGGAGACCTAGACATCTAGATCTAGTCTAGATCTAGGGTAAAGGAGGGCGTTAAGAGCCACACTTTTTAGCACCTGTACATTTTTAAAGATTTCTACTAATCTAAGAATTTTTTAGTATTGAAAATATGGCAAAATTATTCTAACATATCTTACACAATTTAAAAATAATAACAAAGTGTATTAAATATACTTTAAAAGGGTTTAATTGAACATTTATTGTCATACCCCCGAAATCAGCATTTGGGGCGAAAGGAGCCGGGCAATGGGGCAATAAGCATTATGATAGTTTAGACTAACTCTGCAATAGAAATAATTAATTTCTAACCCCAAAATAGTTAAAGCTGTGTACACACACTTTAACTGATACTAACTATCACTAGGCCCCAATGGGCCCAGTCTACAATTGATACAATTGCAGGTGTACATAGGGCCTAAAGTCTAGTAGTTTACAGTAGGCACATTAGTATGCCTAGTGTGTAGCTAGTATACTAGTGTGTAGATGTCCAGAGTTAACATTCTTGTATGTAAAAAGGGGTGGTACTAACTAATCTGCCTTAATGCTTTCCCCTGATAAGCCATGTGTGCTATACATTACATAACATGACATAGAGGTGAGAAATGTTGAGGGGAGAGCAGTGGTACTGGTTTCCCCTTTGTTCTCCTTGCTGGACCCTGAAGGCCATAAATTACATAAGGAGATGCTATCTCTGGTTGGCTGAGATCTAAGAACTTAGTCCATGTTACCTACAAAGAGATAAGTTTTATGGTGGGTTAGATACAGGTGGGGGCTGGGTATCATGGGGGTGAGAAATTGTGAGGGGAGAGCAGTGGTACTGTTTTCCCCTTTTTTCTCCTTGCTGGACCCTGAGGGCCATAAATTACATAAGGAGATGCTATCTCTGGTTGGCTGAGATCTAAGAACTTAGTCCATGTTACCTACAAAGAGATGAAGTTTTATGGTGGGCCAGAAACTGGTGGGTGCTGGGTATCATGGGGGTAAGAAATTGTAAGGGGGGAGCAGTGGTATTAATGTGTCTGTTTACTTCCCTGCTGGACCATGATGGTCATAAATTACATAACATACCACCCCAGATTGGCTGAGACATAAGAACATTTATTCCTGTTACCTACAAAGAGATTAGAAGTTTTATGGTTGGTTAGAAACAGGTGGGGGCTGAGTCGGCTGTATTGCCCCTTAGGGGTAATAAGTACCTGTACCATTTTAAAAATTACCTTGCTAACATCAGATGGCTTAATATTTACTTTTTAGCAGGTTAGAATTGTATTTCTATCATTTAGACACAAGTCTGTTTAACAATTAATACATTTTGTGTTAACTATTCCTATACCAGTGTCATATTCAGTGGTCTAATAAATGAGAAACTTGCACTTAGGGTTTCAAGAGCCACATAACAGTATCTGTTATAACTTTTCTAAACAGGCAAGCTAGTGGACAAAATTAATGTATTCATGTAGATTTAGTTATTATCTAACAAATAAAACCATTATGTTAATGATCAGTCAAGTTTTACTCTGATAATGATAAAAACTTTATAGCATGGTAAAATGGGACAAATGTCGGCCATTTTGTTTTGGCACCAATAATCACTGTGCAAAAAAAATTCACCAAAATAAAACTATTCTAGCCATAGCTATGAAAATAGTGTTAAAATGTACAACAACCAATGCTCTAATACAGGAACAAATAATGGGCTTGAAAAACTCATTTGGTTTATTACAAAGTGAAGTTTCCTAAGTTATGTCGATTTGGAAAAAAAGTTCACAAAATGGTTTTATGGAGATGAGAAATTTTAGGGAAAGAGCAGTGGGATTTAATTCTGTCTCATCCTCTCCCTATTGGACCAAGTGGGTCATAAATTACATAAAATGAATCCTCTGCTTCTCTGTTATCAAAGAACAGCAGTGGTTGTTACCTCAGAAGTAGATTAGCAGAGTTATTGGGGGTTTTGTGGGGGTGGGGTGTTGATTGGGGCTTAATACCACACGGCTCTTAACGCCCTCCTTTACCCTACATCTAATCTAGTCTAGATTCTAGATCTAGATCTAGATCTAGATCTAGATCTAGTCAAATCTAGTCATCTAGAACTAGACATCTAGATCTAGATCCAGATTTCTAGATCTAGCTAGATCTAGATTCTAGATCTAGATCTAGATCTAAAGTACACTTATATTATTATTAAGTACACCGGTAATCTATCGTTTTAGGTACGTAAAATCGCCCGCGACTAGTAATGTGAAAAACAGGTGACTCCTTTTATTTTAATAATAATTTCACATTTTGAGGAGGATTTGTGTTTTGAAAAATACAAAAATGTTCCCTTGTTTCATTTATGTAGATCTAGATCTACATGTTTTTAAACAACAGAATTAAAACTTTTCAGTAATAAGTGAAGACTAGCGATGTTTCTGACAGATGCAACCATGCTCAATTACTATAGTAGCCATCTTGTTTATTTTTTTTTATTGTAAACTTATAGCACAAGATTCAGGGGAAGCCACACTCTAACTTACAGATGGCCGCTTTTTATATAGCAAATCTTGCTTGCAAACACTGCTGTTTAAAGTTAATTTCTTGCCTATATTGATATATTTAGGTTTATTATTCATTTATCTATAATATTTGACACAAATATATCACAATATACTAGGGTAAAGGAGGGCGTTAAGAGCCACACTTTTTAGCACCTGTACATTTTTAAAGATTTCTACTAATCTAAGAATTTTTTAGTATTGAAAATATGGCAAAATTATTCTAACATATCTTACACAATTTAAAAATAATAACAAAGTGTATTAAATATACTTTAAAAGGGTTTAATTGAACATTTATTGTCATACCCCCGAAATCAGCATTTGGGGCGAAAGGAGCCGGGCAATGGGGCAATAAGCATTATGATAGTTTAGACTAACTCTGCAATAGAAATAATTAATTTCTAACCCCAAAATAGTTAAAGCTGTGTACACACACTTTAACTGATACTAACTATCACTAGGCCCCAATGGGCCCAGTCTACAATTGATACAATTGCAGGTGTACATAGGGCCTAAAGTCTAGTAGTTTACAGTAGGCACATTAGTATGCCTAGTGTGTAGCTAGTATACTAGTGTGTAGATGTCCAGAGTTAACATTCTTGTATGTAAAAAGGGGTGGTACTAACTAATCTGCCTTAATGCTTTCCCCTGATAAGCCATGTGTGCTATACATTACATAACATGACATAGAGGTGAGAAATGTTGAGGGGAGAGCAGTGGTACTGGTTTCCCCTTTGTTCTCCTTGCTGGACCCTGAAGGCCATAAATTACATAAGGAGATGCTATCTCTGGTTGGCTGAGATCTAAGAACTTAGTCCATGTTACCTACAAAGAGATAAGTTTTATGGTGGGTTAGATACAGGTGGGGGCTGGGTATCATGGGGGTGAGAAATTGTGAGGGGAGAGCAGTGGTACTGTTTTCCCCTTTTTTCTCCTTGCTGGACCCTGAGGGCCATAAATTACATAAGGAGATGCTATCTCTGGTTGGCTGAGATCTAAGAACTTAGTCCATGTTACCTACAAAGAGATGAAGTTTTATGGTGGGCCAGAAACTGGTGGGTGCTGGGTATCATGGGGGTAAGAAATTGTAAGGGGGGAGCAGTGGTATTAATGTGTCTGTTTACTTCCCTGCTGGACCATGATGGTCATAAATTACATAACATACCACCCCAGATTGGCTGAGACATAAGAACATTTATTCCTGTTACCTACAAAGAGATTAGAAGTTTTATGGTTGGTTAGAAACAGGTGGGGGCTGAGTCGGCTGTATTGCCCCTTAGGGGTAATAAGTACCTGTACCATTTTAAAAATTACCTTGCTAACATCAGATGGCTTAATATTTACTTTTTAGCAGGTTAGAATTGTATTTCTATCATTTAGACACAAGTCTGTTTAACAATTAATACATTTTGTGTTAACTATTCCTATACCAGTGTCATATTCAGTGGTCTAATAAATGAGAAACTTGCACTTAGGGTTTCAAGAGCCACATAACAGTATCTGTTATAACTTTTCTAAACAGGCAAGCTAGTGGACAAAATTAATGTATTCATGTAGATTTAGTTATTATCTAACAAATAAAACCATTATGTTAATGATCAGTCAAGTTTTACTCTGATAATGATAAAAACTTTATAGCATGGTAAAATGGGACAAATGTCGGCCATTTTGTTTTGGCACCAATAATCACTGTGCAAAAAAAATTCACCAAAATAAAACTATTCTAGCCATAGCTATGAAAATAGTGTTAAAATGTACAACAACCAATGCTCTAATACAGGAACAAATAATGGGCTTGAAAAACTCATTTGGTTTATTACAAAGTGAAGTTTCCTAAGTTATGTCGATTTGGAAAAAAAGTTCACAAAATGGTTTTATGGAGATGAGAAATTTTAGGGAAAGAGCAGTGGGATTTAATTCTGTCTCATCCTCTCCCTATTGGACCAAGTGGGTCATAAATTACATAAAATGAATCCTCTGCTTCTCTGTTATCAAAGAACAGCAGTGGTTGTTACCTCAGAAGTAGATTAGCAGAGTTATTGGGGGTTTTGTGGGGGTGGGGTGTTGATTGGGGCTTAATACCACACGGCTCTTAACGCCCTCCTTTACCCTATATACTTCTATTAAAGCCTTGACAATGAGGTAACTTTTTCGTACATTACTAGCCGCGGGCGATTTTACATACCTAAAACGATAGATTACCAGTACACATAATAACTAACTAATGTTATGGTTAGAAATTAGGGTTAGGCATAAATATGGTAGGCCTAGGGTTGGGGTTAGGGACAGGGTTAGCACTGCAATGTGTGTATTTAGTTAACATACAACCAGTAGCTTAACACCCCTTTTTTAAAGAAGATTCTATTATCAGAAACTGGTATAAAAATTCCCTCCAAAAAAACATAAATAAATGTTTTCCTGACATATTTGTATGTTTTGGTTGTGTTAATAATAAAATACGCTCAACTGGAGGTGAACATGAAGCAGGGAATAAAATTCGCTAAAATGGAGTTAACTGTTACAGTGTAGTAGGGCCTAAAAACAATAAAAAAAAAAAATGTAATTTATTGTTTGTTTATATTTAAAATGCTACTAAAGAAAAGTGTAGGTCTCTTCCTATATATTAGTATAGTTATAGAAATCTAGTTATTTAAATAGTATTGTATAATTTATTTTCTACTTTTTAGTGCATTATTACATAAAAGCTTGTTATTAAATGTTTTTTATGAATTTGTTTAGCACTTGTACATCTTTGAAGAATTCTAACTACTCCAAATATTTTCTGTCATTGCATTAAATATCACCATTATTTAGTTGTTGTTTTTTACTTTCTCGTGTACGAAGTATAGAGAAAGTTTTGTAATCGTGCAAAAATTTCAACATTTTACACCTCACTGAGTTGGAAAACATAGTTTTGCTATTGTGTCCATTAGTCTGGTGTTTGTGTCTGTGTGGATGTGTGTCTCTAAACACAATAACTTGAGTACCGTTACAGCTAGGTTTATGAAATTTCTTATATAAGTATTATATCAAATTTGTAGTTCTCACAGTTCTGTGTCAATTTTTCAGTGATTTCCAGTAAGTGGAAGTGAAACTTATTCTACTTTTGGTTTTTAAGATCCTAAAAGTTGAGTACTGTTTTCAGATAGATAGATGAAATTTCAAAAGATGAATTCTCTGCTTTTTGTCAAATATGAGTAATGTCCCTATACAGGAAGTAGTACTTTACGCTATTTCTGATTTATCAAAAAATGCTTTTGAATTAAATGCTAATATTCTGCACTATTGTTCACAAATTGTTTGTCGTTCACTTGGTGCTCAATTCTTTTTTTCTGCGAGATTTTATTCTATTTTAAAAAGTTAGAGTATTTAAAAATTGATTAAAATCATATCTGTATCTCAAGTTACCATCCCCTGTAGTGTTATATAAAAAGTTTTGAGAAAGTTTATGGGAGATCACTCCCGCTTTTTTCTATGGGATTCTATTCTATTTTTGAAAGTTAGAATTTTAAACTTGATTAAAAATCATGTCTATATCCTGCCCGAGTTTTCATCCCCTGTAGCCTGTAGTGTTATATGAGAATATTAGAGAAAGTTTAGGGAATCACTCCCTTCTTGTTTAATACATCTTACATGTCTTGTACATTCAATTCAACACTGTTCAAAATGGTTCAATTTAGCATTTAGGCATATTACATTTTTTAATGTATTCATACTGCCTTACTCTTGTTGTTTAATGAGCAGTTGATACTAGACCTTGTGTTAAAATAGGTAAAATTGCTGTTTTGAGAAAATTCTTGAATGTCAAGTATAAACTGTCTTTATGCTTTCCCTGACAATCACCTATGATGGTGTAATGACATAACATGGTTTTTTAGAGGTTGATGGAGAGCATTGGTACTAAGTGCTCTTTGATCACCTCCCTGTCTGACCATGATGGTCATAAAATGACATAAAATATCTTCAATCTCTGATATTGAAGATATTAATCCCTTTTACCTACAAAGAGATTTAAAGTTGGTTGTTTTGCATGTATAGGGCAATTAAGGATATGTGCCAATTCAAAATTTTCTGGCTAACATCAGATTTCTTAATTAATATTTGCAGGCAAGAATTGTATTACTATGATTTGGAGACCAGACTGTTTAACAATTAATACATTTTGTGTAATAAACCCCTATACTATTGTTACATTTAGTTGTCTAATCAATGATAAACTTGCAAAAATGGCATTAGGAACGCCATTACAATAAATGTTCAAACTTTTTTTCAAAGTGCAAGCTAGTGGACAAAATTAACTGAATCATGTATATTTAGCTATTATCTAAACAATAAAACTATTATGACGTTGATCGATAAAATTTAACTCGAGAATGGCAAAAAAAAACCAACAGAAATTATTTTTTTGACAGCAACAATCGCCTTGTAAAAATAGATTCACCAGAAGATATCTTTTCTAATCATAATTTTTTTAAAAATGGTGTTAAAATGTACAGCAACTAATGGTTGAAGACTAAAAGAAAGAATAGCCAAAAGAAAGAATAGCCTTCATGTGGTTTATTACATTCACAAAGTGAAGTTGCCTAAGTTACGTTATTTGGAAAAAAAATTCATTTTATGGTTTTCATCTACTCCCTGCTGCATCTGTTATATATTTATGAGAAAAAAGTTTGTTTCATTTTAGACACTATTATTAAAACTTTTCTTTTTAGAAACTTAATTTGCTCAGAAAGTTTTATTTATAACTTTAAACAGTAACATTGTGTGTAACAATTTAATGATCTGCAGTTTAGTAGGCCTATATTTGAAATAATTATATATACACGTTTAGCAGTCTATTTGTTCATAAAATCTGAATGTTAATGAGGTTATGAACAGTAGCGTTGGCAAAAAATTGTCCTGTAAAAATCTGTTTCCCTGTCATAAAAGTTTGCCCTTAAACTTTGATTTTATACAGTTTTGCATCTTCAATATTATCTTCTTTTTCCCTCTTGTGCCCAAAACATACAGGGCTGTCACAGAAAGGTCCCACAGACAATTTTCCTGGCTCCTCCACCCTTGGCTCTTCTTGGTCTCCCTTGGCCTTTCCTGCTTTCTTTTTCCTTGAGGTGTAAAGTGCCATTCCTGCGTTATCGTCTGTATTCATTTTTATATGTGCGCCTTGAGCACCATCTCCTTTTTAAATTATTTCGCAAACTCCTTCCATTTCCACCTCTCCTAGTAGTCTATCATTGGAATCTTCAATATACTAAAGTTCCCAGTTTGAACCTGATGGTCCAGGGGGCAAGTGAAGTAGAGTTCACTTGTTTCAGTGACCTTGATCAACACTATGATGAACTGCCTTTACTTTTCATAATATGAGTTAGATATTGACCAGAGCTGGGTGAACTCAGGGAGGATCTACTGAATTGAACCTGGCAGTGGCGTAGGCAGGGGGGGTTAGGGGGTCATAACCCCCCCCCCCCCATAGACCCATCGGTATATAGAAAAAGTATGAGGGGGGTGCAAATTGAAAGTTTGAGAGGGGGGGTGCAAATCGAAAGTTTGAGGGGGGTGCAAATCGAAAGTTTGAGGGGGGGGGGGGTGCAAATCGAAAGTTTGAGGGGGGGGGGGTGCAAATCGAAAGTTTGTCCCCGGGTAAAAATTGGACCCCCCCCCCCCCCCCCTTGAGACGATCCTGGCTACGCCACTGGAACTTGGACTCAAACTCTAGACTTTCTGTTTAGCACTCTACCACTAGGCCACACCGTTCCACCATCCTCAATATTTAAAACTTTTTAATGTGCTGAAATTTGAGGATCTAAATTCTAATAAAACAAGTTGTATAGGGGCCTACATAATGAAGCACTTTGAAATTATCCACTTTTTTATTTATATTCTCAAATAAGTTGTGTTATTTTATATGCCAATACACTTAAGTCTAGTGGTGTCTGTGTGAAAATTGCTGATTAACTTAGTGACATTTAAAATATTTTAACATGCAAGATGTAATGCTTATTTGTCATTTATTTCTAGAAGTCTGTGTACATCTAATCTGTAAAGTTTCTCTCATGATTGCTGCTTAACAGCTATATCTGCAAAACTAAATATATAAACCTACTTTTGTGACGTAATACTATCTGGCTAGTATCTAATTGACATTGCATTTATTGGTCCTTATTTTTAACTCTAGGCAAAATTAAAAAAAACTTCGGTTATTTTTTTGTTTAGCTATGACATTGCATGGTCAGACATTAGAGCACCCAAATTCTAACATACACTTACTTATAATATAACTGTAAAAACTCACACCATTAAAATTAAAAGGCATATAACATCATTTGTTTACTTGGTTTCATGTGTCACGTGGTCCTGGTGGCAGGTGGCTTTCGGTTTCAATGTTTTATATGTAATAGATTAAGAAGCATTTTGTACTGCAGTAGCTACTCTGCTCAAAG
Organism: Physella acuta; assembly: GCF_028476545.2. NCBI lineage: Eukaryota > Metazoa > Mollusca > Gastropoda > Physidae > Physella > Physella acuta. Next base: position 121,168 of record NW_026732038.1, read on the forward strand.
GTTAAGCTCAGTTTGTAATCTATGAGGTTATCTTCAACAGTTGTTCCTTTGTGAGGAGTGTGGTGAAAATGGATTTATTGCTTTCTTGCCTTCCTATACTTTCTGGGGTTTGTACAGTTGAGTATGTGGTATTTAATATATTTACACTATACTAAAACACATTATATTTAGATTTCTAATTTTTAGTCTGTTGTTTTTAAGTATGTTTATTGAGTTTCATCCGCCAACACTAACAACGTAGTTTCACGTTTAACGAATTCGAAATATTCCTGGTGCGTGTGTGTAACGACTTGTTATTGCCAACACAGGTTTTAGCGCTATCTTCAAATAACCGCCTTCCTGCAACGGTCTGTTGGTTTACCGCAGGCCAGATGAAGGTTACTGTTAGCTCGAGTGTGCTAAACAATCTTATGTTCCATTAATTTTCAAGGTTTATTTGGGCTGCATCTAAACTTGTCTAAAGAAAAACTCGGCTATGTATTCAGGATGATTGAAAGAACTCCGAATCTTTGTTCTTCCCCTTTCCGCCCCCTTCCTTATTTTTTCTCTCTCTGAGTCTGGGTCAAGTTGGGATGCGTGCTATACTATCTGGTTATAGTATTTTTGTGTGTGTGCCGTGTATCTGTGTATCATCAGTCAATGAGATAAGTTGTGTGAAACTCGTCACATGTATGTTGGCTTACATAGCTTGTGCTGCATTCGCGCATCACTGTTGATTTGTTTCTGGTATCAGTTATGACATTGTTTGAAGGGATTTAAAAAGCCTTGTTGCTACAATGGGATTCGCTAGAACTTCTAGTTACAGGGTTACCCCGTCGCCAGTGTATAGGTCTGAAACTACTAATAAGGTAGGGAATTACTTACTATGACACCTTCTTGTGGATTAATGAACGGTTCTTTACTTGTGTTTTTCGTCCTGCATCGTTTACGTTATAAATACAAAGAAACTTGTTCTTTATGTGTACTTAAAAATCATGAATGTTCAGATGAAATGAATTAAAAGAAACGCCCGCCATTTTTCTGTAACCAGCAGTGAGGAGGCTATAAATGTCATTGACATCTTAAATAGGCTGTTGACACTGACATTACTATTATTTGGTGATTTGATTCTTTTCAAAGTTAGGAGAAATCTATTGCATAAAATGTGACCTTTTGGCTGTAGCACACACTAAAACATATCATATTAACATTTACAGTATCATTAACCCATTTTATTTATAGCACCATCCTGATACGCTACAATCTGTTAACTATATTTAGATGGGTTTTGACCTCTAGGAATGACACACTTACATAATAGCTATTTTAAGATTAGAATCATATTTTTAAAAACAGTCGTATATTTTTTAAAGTTCTGGGCCTCTATGTATTGTGTATTTCTAAATCCTTTTCAATTGTAGTTTTTCTTAATAAGTACTTGTAACCGTTTCACTGAATTGAGCGAACAATTGTTGAAATATATATTTAAAAGTGAGTGCATCAGAGCACATTGTGCGGTACAGTCGGTATAAACTTTCCGACCACAGCACTCGTATCCTACTTGTGTACTGTAGTGCGAAGAACCAGTGTCCTGACCTGACCTTTATGCCAGGGGAAACTGATCCAGTAACAGACATTGTCACGGCGATTACCCGACCCAGACGCGGGGCCAAGCTAGGGCGACGTTCTGCGCATAAAAGAACTGTCACTTGATGAAAGACTGATTCTCACCACCACCCCACCGTGTTCCCTATACCATACACTTTTAATACAAACTTCATTGGTTTCCAATTTTTGCTTCTGTAAACAGTTGATAAAGTATTATTCGTGCCATATCTTTCTGTCGAACTCTTATGACGCACTTTTTAAGTCCCTAATCTCTATAATACATCATCGTTTGCGTTAGTGCTGTTTTATTTTTATTTTGATGTCATTTTCATCACACATGAACATACGATTAGGCTCACATCAAATAAAGTGTCAAATGAATATGGTTTCTTTAACTCGATGACTGTTATTGTTCAATACACAATCACGTTAGCATGAAATAAGAATTAAAACCTACCTATACACAGCAGTAGGCTCATGGACAACTGTGACCTTATGCAGATAACTCCCTTAGTCAATCACAGCCGATGGTTTATTGTATCGATTGTGCTGTGAGATAACCTACTTTTCTGATGTTGTGTATTGAATTTTTTTTTTAGCATGTCTACGTTTATAAGACTGTAATTAATATTCATCATATGAATCGTTATTCCTTTGCAGTGAATATTTAATTTTTTAAAAGTTTTCCATCCATTCATATCTTACTTTATTCACTGTTCCTATTATATTACGTTACATATTATACAGTGTTTCTTCCAGACTTTTTCTCGGGGGGGGGGGGGCAGACAATGTTGAAGTATATATTTTCAATATAATGTATATAAATTTCATTTCGTTCGGGGGGGGGGGGTGTCTAAGCCCCCCCCCCCCCCTCGAAAATGTAATTAAAGTTAAAATATCTTCGGTTTATCTTACATATTAGTATCGGTCACCCCATTTAGATAAAGCTTTTTTGTGTTAAATGGCGGTTCTTTATGCTAGAAGCGACACGCGGATAAACCCCAGAAGCTGGACCGTCTTTGTACGTTGTCAATCACCTGGTGTGTCAACAATATTCCTTCTTGCACGGGAAGTGGGAGGACGAAAAACAAACGACCTTGCATTTGTTTGGGGGGGAAAATGTTGTTACAACGGTATGATCGAAGGGCCGAGTCGGTCAGAGCATGACATGGGACTAGCGTTGTTGTTTGCTAGCAAACCCTTGCCCGGGGCTGATGCTCATGCTAAGACGAATCCTAATCAACTAAGGTGAAAAGAAAATTGATTGATCCGCTACGCTCAGGTATTTCATTTATTATTTTGCTAAGTTGCCACCTATACCTATGCTAGCCTGTGGCATTAGCATGTTCCTATTATAATGAGTTAGTTCAACATATACACATCATCACATTGACCAAATTTGGTTGTTATCAGGTAAATAACTAGTGTCCCATTGTAGGCCCATATTTTAAATTAAAAAAAAAACTCAATAGTAGTATTTAAATATGTATCGTATTTTAGTTTCCGCATTCTAGATATTAGAATTTATGTCATGTGTAAAACACATTAGACCTCCAATACCCCCCCCCCCCCCCGTGCGTTAACCGCATCGACAAGGCTATATTTGACAGCTCAGCGAGTATCTATTCTAAATACCTACACATTTTTACGTAGTTTAATCCACTCTAAAGGTGTGCATCTTATAAATGTTAAGCCTGTTAATCTAATATTCACAAATAATCTTGAACTCGCCCTTCGCTGTCATTCAAACAGTTGAGAGAGCGCATTTAAGTTAGTGTGTCGTCGGCATGGTTGGTTTTTGTGACAAATCTAGCTCCACTACGTCTTAACAGCTCTAATCATACACGGTTTGTTTAAATGGTAAACATTCCACGTAGTAATGTGTAGATGTATGGACTTACACTATACTAGAGATCTGTTTCAGCATTAATTAACAGATGTAAATCGTATTTCTTCTTTTTTTACCTGTAACTTTCTGCACACAATGTGTAAAAGTGACGTCGGCATTTTTTTTTTGTTTAAGTTATATTTAGACGTAAATATACTTAACATGTGTACGAGCAGAACACGCGTGTTCGATCACTGAATATAGTTCATGGCTTGGTGTAACATGAATGAAGCGTGTAATGAAATGGAGAGTGACTAAACCTGTGGCAATAACAGCAAGCCACAGGGCCGATAACTGCTTGTGTGTGAGTCAGGTGATCTGCGCCATCGTATTTATTATTCCCAGTTATTGCATACATAATGTAGAGGTGTGCACACGCGCTTTTTACTCGAGTTACTGACCCTGTTTGTTGATGGATAAGAATCAACTTATTGGATACATCGGATAGCTTCACAAACATGGGAGGGGTAATGTTTTTATTTATAGTTGTGATAGGTTGTGTGCTCATTTCGTTTTCTTTCTAGACGTGGATATCTGCTTGGTGAATAAGTTTGATGTGGCCATACTGATGTACACAGCTGGTGTTCTCTAGCGATTGTATATGGTGATTCATTTCTGTGCTCTGAACGGTGTTTGGCTAGGGTTATGTTGAGTTGTTTACCTCTGTTTTCTTGGTTGATTTTATAGTGTGACATGTTTCCGTTGTGTGCTCAGAGTTGTCGATGGTTTAGAAAACTAGTAAGCCACTGTAGTTTTAATCATTACTGTTTACTCTTTTTTTTTTGTAGCTAAAAGCTTACTTCCACAAGATACATATATTACTAACAAAACCCTTGTATATTTTCTTCAGAGTCGCCGCTCCAAAATGGCCACAGTGGGAGAAAGTATACAAATCAGCAATCACACGATAGACAAGGTGACCAAGGCAAAAGTCACGTTGGAAAATTACTACAGTAACCTCGTTTCACAGAACGATGAAAGAGAGAGCAGGTATGTATTGTATTTTAAATTAATCTATTTTAACTTATCAGGGTTGCTTTAGTTCAGGCACACTAGTTGACTTGACTGATCTACTAACGCTTTGTTAAAACTCAAGTTGCTCAGTATTTAAACACTGTACAGTTGTGTTACTCAAGTGAACACAGTAGTGTGTTGAGCTGAGGCTTTGTCAAGTGAAGCTTGTGTGACCATAACTCAGCGCTGCATTTTCTTCAGGTGGCAACTTTTTAGAAGTTTACAAAATACTTAGCAATTTAAATTGCAAATTAAAACAGTATTAACGAAGGGGATAAAAAGCTTACAAATCAACACGGAGTAAAACAACAGGCGACCGAAAAGAAAAACAAGCGATTTAGCTGTGTGTAGAAAACTCTCCCTATCGGATGTAGCACTTTGTAGCGAGCTGAGCTGGTGTTGATACGGTGGGAAGACGCACGCCGGAGGTGGCGGTTTGTAGGTTCGCCTCTGATAGCACTGTAAATGTTTGTCTATTTGGTTTCAACTTCTACTGGGCCCGCCCTGGCTTTGGATCGCGTCCTTGAAAACATTTTCCCCATGGTGTAACCTCCCTCCACCCCCACCCCCACCCCCAAAATAAAACACTAATCGATAACACCAGTCGTATTTGTTAGGTTCAAGGGTTTCCTCTAGGCTTAAAAATGTCCACTTGTAGTGTTTCATGTAAACAATAGAGCATTGTAGTCAAAACACTACACATTGTACAGCTACTGTTTCGGTTGTTTAATTAGGCCACCAGTCCACCAAACTGTTGGTGGTGTAGGATTAACCCCCCCCCCCCCCCCATTATTTTCTTTAGGTATATCGATGAATTGAATTACTATACTTGTCCATAGATTGCCTATGTCGTTGAAGTATGTAGGCTATAGAGCATATTTTTCTGGGGTGTGTGTGTATTTGAATGAGTTAGTGTGCATAATATTTTTATATTTAATGTAATTGTTACAGATCTATATATATAAAGCAAAGTGGTCAAGTGCCCGATAGGGCACTTCCCGGCGCCGCAGGCGCGTCAAATTTGGCACGATTGTGCCTTCGGGCGATAGAACACGAGGGCCGGTGACGGTTGGCCGAAAAATATACGGAGAGGGGGTCAAAACTGACCTCGACTGACCGGCGCCTTATATGGGCTATATTACGAAAAAAAATTTCCTCCGACGACCCCCCTTGAAATTTTGTGAGGTGGTAGGAGAACGCCTAGGGGTGTCACAAAAAAACTCGGCATATCTCGGAAAAATCGGGAAGTGGGTCATAACTGACCAGTCGTATTTCCCTATATAATCTTTGTATTTTATGGGAAAAACAGAGGGTCATTTCAAAACGGATTTTAGGGCACTTACCCTCTTTACATCTCGCTAATTTTCGGCATGTTTATAGGTAAATGGCTTGGCCGTACGGCTGACCTGTCAGTTTCACTCAAAGCCCTCGACGAGGGCTAAAAAGTGACCGCGAGTGAAATTCTCTTTATATGAGCTCTATTACGAAAAAAAATTTCCTCCGACGACCCCCCTTGATATTTTGTGAGGTGGTAGGAGAACGCCTTGGGGTGTCAAAAAAAACTCGGCATATCTCGGAAAAATCGGGAAGTGGGTCAAAACTGACCAGTTGTATTTCCCTATATAATCTTTGTATTTTATTGGAAAAACAGAGGGTCATTTCAACGCAGGCTTTAGGGTACTTAAACTCAGTATATCTGGCTATTTTTTTGCATACTCTTAGGTCAATGGCTTGACCTTTAGGGAAAACTGTCGGTTTCACTCAAAGCCCTCGACGAGGGCTAAAATGTGACCGCGAGTGAAATTCTCTTTATATGAGCTCTATTACGAAAAAAAAATTCCTCCGACGACCCCCCTTGATATTTTGTGAGGTGGTAGGAGAACGCCTTGGGGTGTCACAAAAAACTCGGCATATCTGGGAAAACTTCGTAAAGCGGTCAAAACTGACCAGTTGTATTTCCCTATATAATCTTTGTATTTTATTTGAAAAACAGAGGGTCATTTCAACGCAGGCTTTAGGGTACTTAAACTCAGTATATCTGGCTAAATTTTTGCATACTCTTAGGACAATGGCTTGACCTTTAGGGAAAACTGTCGGTTTCACTCAAAGCCCTCGACGAGGGCTAAAATGTGACCGCGAGTGAAATTCTCTTTATATGAGCTCTATTACGAAAAAAAATTTCCTCCGACGACCCCCCTTGATATTTTGTGAGGTGGTAGGAGAACGACTTGGGGTGTCACAAACAACTCGCCATGTCCGGGAAAAATCGGGAAATGGGTCAAAACTGACCAGTCGTATTTCCCTATATAATCTTTGTATTTTATGGGAAAAACAGAGGGTCATTTCAAAACGGATTTTAGGGCACTTACCCTCTTTACTTCTGGCTACATTTTTGCATGCTCTTAGGTAAATGGCTTGACCTTTAGGGAAAACTGTCGGTTTCACTCAAAGCCCTCGAGGAGGGCTAAAAAGTGACCGCGAGTGAAATTCTCTTTATATGAGCTCTATTACGAAAAACTTTTTCCTCCGACGACCCCCCTTGATATTTTGTGAGGTGGTAGGAGAACGCCTTGGGGTGTCACAAAAAACTCGGCATATCTCGGAAAAATCGGGAAGTGGGTCAAAACTGACCAGTCGTATTTCCCTATATAATCTTTGTATTTTATGGGAAAAACAGAGGGTCATTTCAAAACGGATTTTAGGGCACTTACCCTCTTTACATCTCGCTAATTTTCGGCATGTTTATAGGTAAATGGCTTGGCCGTACGGCTGACCTGTCAGTTTCACTCAAAGCCCTCGACGAGGGCTAAAAAGTGACCGCGAGTGAAATTCTCTTTATATGAGCTCTATTACGAAAAAAAAATTCCTCCGACGACCCCCCTTGATATTTTGTGAGGTGGTAGGAGAACGCCTTGGGGTGTCAAAAAAAACTCGGCATATCTCGGAAAAATCGGGAAGTGGGTCAAAACTGACCAGTTGTATTTCCCTATATAATCTTTGTATTTTATTGGAAAAACAGAGGGTCATTTCAACGCAGGCTTTAGGGTACTTAAACTCAGTATATCTGGCTATTTTTTTGCATACTCTTAGGTCAATGGCTTGACCTTTAGGGAAAACTGTCGGTTTCACTCAAAGCCCTCGACGAGGGCTAAAATGTGACCGCGAGTGAAATTCTCTTTATATGAGCTCTATTACGAAAAAAAAATTCCTCCGACGACCCCCCTTGATATTTTGTGAGGTGGTAGGAGAACGCCTTGGGGTGTCACAAAAAACTCGGCATATCTGGGAAAACTTCGTAAAGCGGTCAAAACTGACCAGTTGTATTTCCCTATATAATCTTTGTATTTTATTTGAAAAACAGAGGGTCATTTCAACGCAGGCTTTAGGGTACTTAAACTCAGTATATCTGGCTAAATTTTTGCATACTCTTAGGACAATGGCTTGACCTTTAGGGAAAACTGTCGGTTTCACTCAAAGCCCTCGACGAGGGCTAAAATGTGACCGCGAGTGAAATTCTCTTTATATGAGCTCTATTACGAAAAAAAATTTCCTCCGACGACCCCCCTTGATATTTTGTGAGGTGGTAGGAGAACGACTTGGGGTGTCACAAAAAACTCGCCATGTCCGGGAAAAATCGGGAAATGGGTCAAAACTGACCAGTCGTATTTCCCTATATAATCTTTGTATTTTATGGGAAAAACAGAGGGTCATTTCAAAACGGATTTTAGGGCACTTACCCTCTTTACTTCTGGCTACATTTTTGCATGCTCTTAGGTAAATGGCTTGACCTTTAGGGAAAACTGTCGGTTTTACTCAAAGCCCTCGACGAGGGCTAAAAAGTGACCGCGAGTGAAATTCTCTTTATATGAGCTCTATTACGAAAAATTTTTTCCTCCGACGACCCCCCTTGAAATTTTGTGAGGTGGTAGGAGAACGACTTGGGGTGTCACAAAAAACTCGCCATGTCCGGGAAAAATCGGGAAATGGGTCAAAACTGACCAGTCGTATTTCCCTATATAATCTTTGTATTTTATGGGAAAAACAGAGGGTCATTTCAAAACGGATTTTAGGGCACTTACCCTCTTTACTTCTGGCTACATTTTTGCATGCTCTTAGGTAAATGGCTTGACCTTTAGGGAAAACTGTCGGTTTCACTCAAAGCCCTCGACGAGGGCTAAAAAAAGGACCGCGAGTGAAATTCTCTGTATATGAGCTCTATTACGAAAATTTTTTTCCTCCGACGACCCCCCTTGAAATTTTGTGAGGTGGTAGGAGAACGACTTGGGGTGTCACAAAAAACTCGCCATGTCCGGGAAAAATCGGGAAATGGGTCAAAACTGACCAGTCGTATTTCCCTATATAATCTTTGTATTTTATGGGAAAAACAGAGGGTCATTTCAAAACGGATTTTAGGGCACTTACCCTCTTTACTTCTGGCTACATTTTTGCATGCTCTTAGGTAAATGGCTTGACCTTTAGGGAAAACTGTCGGTTTCACTCAAAGCCCTCGACGAGGGCTAAAAAAAGGACCGCGAGTGAAATTCTCTGTATATGAGCTCTATTACGAAAATTTTTTTCCTCCGACGACCCCCCTTGAAATTTTGTGAGGTGGTAGGAGAACGACTTGGGGTGTCACAAAAAACTCGCCATGTCCGGGAAAAATCGGGAAATGGGTCAAAACTGACCAGTCGTATTTCCCTATATAATCTTTGTATTTTATGGGAAAAACAGAGGGTCATTTCAAAACGGATTTTAGGGCACTTACCCTCTTTACATCTCGCTAATTTTCGGCATGTTTATAGGTAAATGGCTTGGCCGTACGGCTGACCTGTCAGTTTCACTCAAAGCCCTCGACGAGGGCTAAAAAGTGACCGCGAGTGAAATTCTCTTTATATGAGCTCTATTACGAAAAAAAATTTCCTCCGACGACCCCCCTTGATATTTTGTGAGGTGGTAGGAGAACGCCTTGGGGTGTCAAAAAAAACTCGGCATATCTCGGAAAAATCGGGAAGTGGGTCAAAACTGACCAGTTGTATTTCCCTATATAATCTTTGTATTTTATTGGAAAAACAGAGGGTCATTTCAACGCAGGCTTTAGGGTACTTAAACTCAGTATATCTGGCTATTTTTTTGCATACTCTTAGGTCAATGGCTTGACCTTTAGGGAAAACTGTCGGTTTCACTCAAAGCCCTCGACGAGGGCTAAAATGTGACCGCGAGTGAAATTCTCTTTATATGAGCTCTATTACGAAAAAAAAATTCCTCCGACGACCCCCCTTGATATTTTGTGAGGTGGTAGGAGAACGCCTTGGGGTGTCACAAAAAACTCGGCATATCTGGGAAAACTTCGTAAAGCGGTCAAAACTGACCAGTTGTATTTCCCTATATAATCTTTGTATTTTATTTGAAAAACAGAGGGTCATTTCAACGCAGGCTTTAGGGTACTTAAACTCAGTATATCTGGCTAAATTTTTGCATACTCTTAGGACAATGGCTTGACCTTTAGGGAAAACTGTCGGTTTCACTCAAAGCCCTCGACGAGGGCTAAAATGTGACCGCGAGTGAAATTCTCTTTATATGAGCTCTATTACGAAAAAAAATTTCCTCCGACGACCCCCCTTGATATTTTGTGAGGTGGTAGGAGAACGACTTGGGGTGTCACAAAAAACTCGCCATGTCCGGGAAAAATCGGGAAATGGGTCAAAACTGACCAGTCGTATTTCCCTATATAATCTTTGTATTTTATGGGAAAAACAGAGGGTCATTTCAAAACGGATTTTAGGGCACTTACCCTCTTTACTTCTGGCTACATTTTTGCATGCTCTTAGGTAAATGGCTTGACCTTTAGGGAAAACTGTCGGTTTCACTCAAAGCCCTCGAGGAGGGCTAAAAAGTGACCGCGAGTGAAATTCTCTTTATATGAGCTCTATTACGAAAAACTTTTTCCTCCGACGACCCCCCTTGATATTTTGTGAGGTGGTAGGAGAACGCCTTGGGGTGTCACAAAAAACTCGGCATATCTCGGAAAAATCGGGAAGTGGGTCAAAACTGACCAGTCGTATTTCCCTATATAATCTTTGTATTTTATGGGAAAAACAGAGGGTCATTTCAAAACGGATTTTAGGGCACTTACCCTCTTTACATCTCGCTAATTTTCGGCATGTTTATAGGTAAATGGCTTGGCCGTACGGCTGACCTGTCAGTTTCACTCAAAGCCCTCGACGAGGGCTAAAAAGTGACCGCGAGTGAAATTCTCTTTATATGAGCTCTATTACGAAAAAAAATTTCCTCCGACGACCCCCCTTGATATTTTGTGAGGTGGTAGGAGAACGCCTTGGGGTGTCAAAAAAAACTCGGCATATCTCGGAAAAATCGGGAAGTGGGTCAAAACTGACCAGTTGTATTTCCCTATATAATCTTTGTATTTTATTGGAAAAACAGAGGGTCATTTCAACGCAGGCTTTAGGGTACTTAAACTCAGTATATCTGGCTATTTTTTTGCATACTCTTAGGTCAATGGCTTGACCTTTAGGGAAAACTGTCGGTTTCACTCAAAGCCCTCGACGAGGGCTAAAATGTGACCGCGAGTGAAATTCTCTTTATATGAGCTCTATTACGAAAAAAAAATTCCTCCGACGACCCCCCTTGATATTTTGTGAGGTGGTAGGAGAACGCCTTGGGGTGTCACAAAAAACTCGGCATATCTGGGAAAACTTCGTAAAGCGGTCAAAACTGACCAGTTGTATTTCCCTATATAATCTTTGTATTTTATTTGAAAAACAGAGGGTCATTTCAACGCAGGCTTTAGGGTACTTAAACTCAGTATATCTGGCTAAATTTTTGCATACTCTTAGGACAATGGCTTGACCTTTAGGGAAAACTGTCGGTTTCACTCAAAGCCCTCGACGAGGGCTAAAATGTGACCGCGAGTGAAATTCTCTTTATATGAGCTCTATTACGAAAAAAAATTTCCTCCGACGACCCCCCTTGATATTTTGTGAGGTGGTAGGAGAACGACTTGGGGTGTCACAAAAAACTCGCCATGTCCGGGAAAAATCGGGAAATGGGTCAAAACTGACCAGTCGTATTTCCCTATATAATCTTTGTATTTTATGGGAAAAACAGAGGGTCATTTCAAAACGGATTTTAGGGCACTTACCCTCTTTACTTCTGGCTACATTTTTGCATGCTCTTAGGTAAATGGCTTGACCTTTAGGGAAAACTGTCGGTTTTACTCAAAGCCCTCGACGAGGGCTAAAAAGTGACCGCGAGTGAAATTCTCTTTATATGAGCTCTATTACGAAAAATTTTTTCCTCCGACGACCCCCCTTGAAATTTTGTGAGGTGGTAGGAGAACGACTTGGGGTGTCACAAAAAACTCGCCATGTCCGGGAAAAATCGGGAAATGGGTCAAAACTGACCAGTCGTATTTCCCTATATAATCTTTGTATTTTATGGGAAAAACAGAGGGTCATTTCAAAACGGATTTTAGGGCACTTACCCTCTTTACTTCTGGCTACATTTTTGCATGCTCTTAGGTAAATGGCTTGACCTTTAGGGAAAACTGTCGGTTTCACTCAAAGCCCTCGACGAGGGCTAAAAAAAGGACCGCGAGTGAAATTCTCTGTATATGAGCTCTATTACGAAAATTTTTTTCCTCCGACGACCCCCCTTGAAATTTTGTGAGGTGGTAGGAGAACGACTTGGGGTGTCACAAAAAACTCGCCATGTCCGGGAAAAATCGGGAAATGGGTCAAAACTGACCAGTCGTATTTCCCTATATAATCTTTGTATTTTATGGGAAAAACAGAGGGTCATTTCAAAACGGATTTTAGGGCACTTACCCTCTTTACTTCTGGCTACATTTTTGCATGCTCTTAGGTAAATGGCTTGACCTTTAGGGAAAACTGTCGGTTTTACTCAGAGCCCTCGACGAGGGCTAAAAAGTGACCGCAAGTGAAATTCTCTTTATATGAGCTCTATTACGAAAAAAAATTTCCTCCGACGACCCCCCTTGAAATTTTGTAAGGTGGTAGGAGAATGCCTGGGGGTGTCACAAAAAACTTGGCATATCTGGGAAAACTTCGTAAAGGGGTCAAAACTGACCAGTCGTATTTCCCTATATAATCTTTGTATTTTATGGGAAAAACATAGGGTCATTTCAACGCAGACTTTAGGGTACTTAAACTCAGTATATCTGGCTAATTTTTTGCATACTCTTAGGTAAATGGCTTGACCTTTAGGGAAAACTGTCGGTTTTACTCAAAGCCCTCGACGAGGGCTAAAAAGTGACCGCGAGTGAAATTCTCTTTATATGAGCTATATTACGAACAATTTTTTCCTCCGACGACCCCCCTTGATATTTTGTTAGGTGGTAGGAGAACGCCTTGGGGTGTCACAAAAAACTCGGCATATCTGGGAAAACTTCGTAAAGGGGTCAAAACTGACCAGTTGTATTTCCCTATATAATCTTTGTATTTTATGGGAAAAACATAGGGTCATTTCAACGCAGACTTTAGGGTACTTAAACTCAGTATATCTGGCTAATTTTTTGCATACTCTTAGGTAAATGGCTTGACCTTTAGGGAAAACTGTCGGTTTCACTCAAAGCCCTCGAGGAGGGCTAAAAAGTGACCGCGAGTGAAATTCTCTTTATATGAGCTCTATTACGAAAAACTTTTTCCTCCGACGACCCCCCTTGATATTTTGTGAGGTGGTAGGAGAACGCCTTGGGGTGTCACAAAAAACTCGGCATATCTGGGAAAACTTCGTAAAGGGGTCAAAACTGACCAGTCGTATTTCCCTATATAATCTTTGTATTTTATGGGAAAAACAGGGTAATTTCAACACAATTTTTACGTTACTTAACCTCTGTACATCATGCTAATGTTTTGCATACACTTCTATAGATGACTAGGCCGTATGGAAAAACTGTTGGTCAGACTCAAAGCCCTCGACCAGTGCTAAAAGATGACCGCGAGTGAAATTCTCCTTATATGAGATATATATAAATAAATTGACGATCGATCCCCTTAATATTATTTGAGGTCGTAGACCGACCCTGGAGGGTAACAAAAAAACTTTATTCCCGTCGGAAAAAGCCATTGTAGACGTTAAATATGTTTATATATCGTATTTTCTTATATAAGCATAGTAACTGTTTAAAAAAAAAAGTAAACACTGACATACGTCATTCGGTTAATTTTCAAGGGAGGTAACCTTTTTAAATAATTTTTTTTGTCAAATTATTGTATACTATTTTAAACAGAAACAGAAAACGACAAAGTATAGCATTTGTTTAAAAAAAAATAAGTTGTTAATTAAGCTACGTATCATAATTAAATAAAAAATTAATTTTAAAAGTCAATGTAATATAAATTGTGAGATATGCTGTTCACGGAACCTCTGTAGTTCTATTTCCATCTATATACTACTAAAAGTCAAGTTTGTTTACATGTTTGAATATTTATTTTTTTGTTTGTTTGTTTTTTTGTTTGTTTGCCTGATCAAGTATCCTGATATGTTCGGCTCTATCTGGAGCGCTGTAAAATAGTATGTAGGTAGAGAATAATTTTTTAATGCAGACAGACTGTTAATCACAAATTTATTAAAAGACGTTAATTAATTTATTGATTTATTCATTGTTAAATTAACCGTATTTTTTTAAAAATGTTAATACTTTGAATAAACTTTGTGGGGATAGTGACGTCCCTTGATAGTGACGTCAGAGTTTTTTGTTGACTCTTTAGTTAAATTAGTACAATAAAATGGCGGCGTCTATCGAAGAAAATTGTGTTCCCATTCCAAAGTTTAACGCGTTCTAAATCTAATTTTCTGTCGGTCATAACTTTAACAATACGTCCGTTTGCTGTATTTATTACGTTCCACACTTATATCAATTTTCAACTGTCTTTTTTCATTTAGTTTTACAATAAATTTCTCTAGATCTAAAGATCAGCTGTCGAAGGAAATTTATGAATCTAGCCTAGATCTAGATCACTAAACTCAATGTAAATTCTAAATCTAGACTTAATGTAAATTCTACATCTAGAATCTATTTCAGGCCTTAATACATCTAGAATCTATTTCAGGCCTAAATTATTTTATATAAATCTTTGTTTGGCTAATTTAAGATAAAATTTAATTTGAAAGTTACTACTTCTAGACTAGACGCTCGAAATCAAGTTGCATCAAAGTATAGTATAAAAATTCATTTGTGACGTCACGAGTAAATAGCTAAGTTTGTAGCGTAGTCCGCTCTCATGCGAGTGGTACAGGTTCTAGACCAATATGTCAATGATATTTTTTTTTCAATTTTTTTTTTTAGATGTTAATGATAAAGTTGCCTATCTGAACTTGGCAGGATACAGGGCAGGTGAAGTAGAGTTCATCTGTTTCTTTGTCCTAACCATATGAAAGGATAGTGTGGTCAGAGACATGCTCGGCTGGAATCGTTTTTTAAACGATAAAAACATGTTGTCTGAGACTTGGCGGGACACTGGGCAGGTGAAGTAGAGTTGAGTAGGTCACATGTGACGTCAGTATATGAAGGGATAGTCCGAAATCGGTGTTTTCGGTGTTTTTAAAAGATAAGAAACATATTTTTGAATGTGGGCTCTGTTTTTGTGACGATAAGTGACACTGCAGTAGCGTAGCGAGGAGGGGGGGGGGGCGGGTGGGGAGGCGGGGGGGGGGGGGAGGCGGGGGGGGGGGAAGGGGAGGCGGGGGGAGGTGAAGGGGGGGGGGCGGGGTGACGTATGTTGGGGCGCCAAAATGGTTTGGAAAAATAAATTGAAAGGTTGAGGGGGTTCAAATCGAACGTTTGAGTGGGGGGGGGGGAGGGGGTGCACATCAAAAGTTTGAGGGGGGGGGGGGGTTGAAAATCGAAATCTTGGGGGGGGGGGGGGGTTAAAATCGAAAAGTTTGTCCCCGGGCGCCGGGAAGGCTCGCTATGCCTCTGAGTGACAGACGTGATGTTTTTTGATGGATGACCCCCGAAACCCACAGTTATCCAAGGGATGACGGGTATTCTAGTTTTAGTTATAAATTGCGTATTTTCGAAAGCGGATATTAAACAACATACAACATCTTCTCTAAAATTAGCATTACTGTTTAGATTTAAGAACTCCACGCCTCATCCATCACCAAATAATTAGTATTCAAATTATCAAATGTTTTTGAAAACCTAAGCGAAGCTAGGCAGAATGCCTAGTACTGTCATAAAATTCGGTTTGGATTTGTACATTCGCTAGTTTATTGGTCTGCATTTTAAATACACGTGTGCTCAACATGTGTTAGCGATCCTTACAATGTAACGGACATCATCAATAAGGGAGTGTTTCCATAGGTTCTCCTGTCGGTAACCCTACACCACACGTTTTTTTTTTACACGCCCCATGTTACGTTCTGGGTTCATTTCAAATCAATAACAACGCTTCGTGTTTAACTTCACTACTTTTATTCGTCTCAATGCATTCAAGCGTACCAGAACAGCCCTCGTCCCTAACCGCTACTAACCCGCTGACTCTCCCCCCACAATCGTTCACTCGCCCTTTTATACCCGCATTCGACCTTGGGATTACAAGACATAAACACACAAGGGTAACTACACAGTAAGGTGAACTCCACTCACACAGGCACTCTCCCCTAGTTCTAGACTATTCTAACCTATTCTAAACTAACCTACAACTGGCCCGTAACACCCCACCTTTCTGGTACACTGGTACAGCGTTTAAAGTACTAGGTTAGTGGACCAACTGACTGCATATTTTGTCATATTTCAATTTACCTGTAAGCTAACAGTATCCCAATAAAACAGCTTTTAAGTATCTAGGTCAAGATTTTTTTTACTACCCCCTGGTTACAATTTACACCAACCTTTACATTCACGTGCACAAGGAAACGGGAGGGGAGAGGGGGGGGGGGGGAACTCGAGGTTATGCAGTTCAAAAAATGTCTGGCCGAATTTGTCAGTGTTTTTACTCCAAATAAGTTATCTGATTTAAACAAAAGGAGAAAAAATCATGCTATTGGCATCACTTTTTAAAAGACGCTTTTCATACGAATTAGGAAAACGCATTATGATAAATATATCTCTAGAAAATGCAGAAGAAATGACAAGAGTTTACTAAACTCTACTCATCCAAAACTGTGCACAACAATCCGACCACAATAGCTTTGTTGTGCATACTTTACATTAGAACTTGTATGTTTCAGGTACCGTCGATTGGAAAAGACGATGGATGAAGAAGGCCTCTCGGAAGAACAGGTACATACTTGCTTCTTGTAGAATGGCGTTTTTATTTGTTTTAGCTCACTTCAAGTAGAGGTGAAAAACGTGAACAGTTGCTTGCTTTTCTTCTTCTTGCTTTGATCGTTTGTAAAGTCAATATAAGAAACTTTCGTGTGTAATAATCGAACTTCCGGGAGGGTCTCTGTGATCCAGCTTGGTGATACATGCTTTATAAGAATTTTTTTTTTTTATTAAACTCAAAGGTGTGGGTAACACTTTTCCCCCGTTAGTTTTCTTTATGTGGTTTCTTTATTGTTAGAAAGCAAGATTGTTTAAGGCATGGCATGGAATGGGTTTTGCCTTATATTTTTGTTTTGTTTGTAAGCAAGTTCGTTGTAAAGTCAGTGTGGAATTTTTTTTCTTTGCTAGCTGGAAAATATTGTTAAAAAGGCCAGGACAAGTATAAGCACTACTGACTTAATGTTGGTTTTCTGCAGTGTTTCTTCCAGACTTTTTTCTCCGGGGGGGGGGGCACTTGAAATTTTCGGAGGGGCTGTAGACTTTCTTCGGGGGGGGGGGGGGGCGGACACTGTTAAAAGTATATATTTTCTATATAAATTATATAAATTTCATTTCGTTCGGGGGGGGGGGGGCGGTAAATATTTTTCGGGGGGGGGGGGGGGCTTCGCCCCCCCCCCCCCCCCCCCCCCCCCGAAGAGATGCCTGGAAGAAACTCTGGTTTTCTGAACTGTTTTTAAACTAAATCGAACTTTGAGACTGATAAACACTACCAGTCCTAGTGTTGTAGTTGATACTGCGATCAACGTACTATCACAATCTCGAGGCGGGCACAGGTAGGCATGAGTGCTGTGTAGGTTGGTACAAGGGGTGAATACACTTAGGTCAAGACATTTTATTGTTATTAGGACAATCACCTTTCTACTACCTAGTACTGCTGGTCACTGAAGCGTAACCATTGGCCACCTATGCCGAGGTTATGGGAAGGTCACAGTTAACATAAAACCAAGCTCAAAGCCGATGGGTCCCAACCTTTTTGTGGTGGTCGCCCCCACTGATACCATTGAAGCCGTTTCTGATGTGTAATTAGTCTTGCCAGCTCTGCGTTTAAAACAGCCGAGCTATAAAGTGAAAATAGGAGCGTGCTGGATAAGTAGACCAAACATTTCACATCTGTGGCAACATGTGCTTTGCCTGGGTCACTGGGGATTTTAAAATACGGCTTAATTTCTGCAGTTAAAAAAAAATCCATACTTTTATTGTCATTTTATTTTTTAAAAGTTAAGTAATTATAACCTTGACTATATTTTTTTAAAAACAATATCCTTGTTATAGTTTATACTGATATTTGCACCCTGT
Organism: Physella acuta; assembly: GCF_028476545.2. NCBI lineage: Eukaryota > Metazoa > Mollusca > Gastropoda > Physidae > Physella > Physella acuta. Next base: position 139,266 of record NW_026732038.1, read on the forward strand.
TTAGATGGTCAAATTACTTGTATGCTAAGTAGATTGTCTACATTATGCTAATTTAGTATTGTTCGGTCGTTTCGTCAGGTTCAACATATATAGCATTAGAATATCTCATGTTTTGTTTTTTCTCAAAGCTGCTAACAAAATCAATACACAACGTTTGTTCATTAACAGACACGAGCTTAGCATTGTTCGCAACTAGTGCATTGTTCACGTCCGTCTAGGTATACATGTTTGACACGCTAGTGAGCTGCAGTCGTGACCTGCAAATGCACGTCTTATTGTGTGTTGTAGGTCATTCAGCTTGACATGTCATCTGAATGAAAAACAAGCTCAAAAAAAAAGGTTGACTGAAATGGCACGGGTAAATAATTGAAGCCCTAAATGACAGTGGTTGTTAATCTTGTTTTCAAGACCACAAGTTAAAAGCCTTACAATCTTTCTGATCGGCCGTTTAAAAAAAAAAAGTCCTCCACGTACTTTACTAAATACTCTAGTCTGCACAATGGAGATTGAAATATTCTTTTAAGTTAACACTTTTTAAGTTAACACTTTAGGTGTATGTATCTAATTTGCTGAAAAATCAGTTTTCTTCAATATTAGCGTTTTATTTTAGAACGCTCTAATGTACTAGTAATGTAGTAAGTAATTTAAACGAAATTTTATTTGAAGAAAAAGCTGAAGTAAATAACCATAATATTTGTGAATGTGTAAATATTAGGCTCTTGGTTATGTTTTTATTTATGCTCTTGTGTGGAAACTTGTACGTATAATATGTATAAGACATACACGTATGTTGGCATGGTAACGCTAATTCCCCTGCACAGTTTTGACCATATTTGTGAGTCACCTGATGCTATACGGTGTCTAAATGCCTGTTGAGTGTATGTCAACATTCCCAGGCGCTCCCACATGTCTTAACGACAGGTGCTACAGGTGGCTGTAGCCATCAAGCTGGTGATTACTGAAGCATGGAGAACTATTCTATTGGGTCAGCACTAGAGCGAAGCCTTTTTTGGTTGGTGTTGTTTAAAGCCGAGGAACAATTCGCCCGAGTAACTATTGTTAGTGCGTTTAGATAACTTTACTGACTCAGCACTTTAATTATTTTTTTCTGGTGCTGTTTAATTAGGATTTGTGAGTAAAGATGTAGAATAAATTGAGGGAACGGTTAAACATATAGTAGATGGCTTTCCTTGAGGCTATTTTTTTGTGTAGTACGCGTGTGGGAGTTTATTGAAATGGAATCAGCTTTAGCGCAGGTGTACTTTTAGTGCCGGTAGAAAGTCTGTTTCACCCCCTCCCCTCCCCTTTATAAGCAACTCCATCAACTGTTAGTATCAGCTTATCTGTCTGCTATTTCTACTTGATACCAGAGATCACTCGAAGCTGTCTGAAGTATTTTCTTGTGTGCTTTATTAACATGCCCTCCAAGCTTGATTTGTGAAGTGCTCGGTGCTGACCCCGTCGCGCCGTTAGACCTGAAGATGGCGTTTAAAGGTCAAGCCTTGTGATTTTACTTCTCATTATCTTAAAGCCAAAGCAGCACTGCTCTTTAGCCCCCCACCCCCCCATCCCACGCCCACACAATCAAATTTCCTTCCGCCTCGCATACCCCTGCTCGCGAGTACAATTGGTTTAGTACACGAGCTAAACCAGCACCTGGACGTATGAACCAACCACTGCAGACACAGTGGCGTGAGTTCGTTTCCTGTTTCTATTTATAGCTTCAAAACAGAAAACAGATTCTTATTCATCAGCTATTCTCAGCCCTCTTGAATTATGTACTACACTCTATAGATTCTAAATCATTGTATTAGGGTGATGTATTTTAAGCATCACTAATACTTTTGATCTGCCGAATACTCATGTTGTAGATACACTCGCCTTCCACTTAGATACTTCGCGATCAGCATTTTGAACACTGTTTGGTTAAATAACTGATTAAAACCACTCGTCTTTGTTGGATATTTGTTTCGTAAACGCTTACAATCACTTTAATAAATTAATTAAGATCACCTGCCCGTTCATTCTGATGTTGTCTGTTTAATCCAGTATTAAAATGTTGTGGTATGCTGGGCCTACGTCTGTTTGTAACAAACATGTGTAGATGGTTAATGGGTTATTGATTCCTCATCCTTGGTACAGGGCTAGCATTGTTCAGTTTAAAACACTTGGCTATGGGTGTCTAGTTCCCCTACAATAGTGCAAGGGGAGGGGGGTATCAGACATGGTGACAGACCACTATAATCCCTTGGCTTCTGGTAAAAATAAAGGCAACAAGATAGACTGTAGACATACATGCACATTTTACCACAGTCAAACACAGCTATTAGTAAGAAATGAGGACTGATGCAGGTAACGTTAACAAAGAGGTTAGCTATCATAGTAGCTTAAACAAGGGTCTTTTACACGCGGTTAAGCCACACAGAGCTATTTAGTTTACATCCACTTGATAAAAAAGTTGTAAAATTATTTTTATAAAACCAACATTGACCGTGCATTGAATATTCTGTACATGCTAGGCCACTTGCGCCTTGTTGTAAATATGATCTTTATCTAGTATATCCGCGTTGTTTTGACATTTTGGACAGTTAAAAATAGTTGACATTCAAAACGCTAGCTTCTTTTAACATTGTCGGATCACATGAATATCAGATAATGTATTGTTGTGACATCAGCTCGAGTGTAGAGTTTCTGTTAAATTTGGCGCCAGCGTGCAATAAACTTCAGGGTATCAATTGCTTAGTGTCACAGTTGTAGTAAACACTCATTGAAATGTAGGCTCGTTTCACGGGCTCTAGTGCTAAAGTAACATAGTGAAGTTAGGTTATGCTAGTTTGGAATATTTAGTAGCCAACATACAACAGCAATAAGTAGACCTATAAAAATCCATGGTTGTCATAAACGCGTACTTTGTCATTTTTGTATCAAATATGTTAGCCGTTCAGTATATATTAAGATAATTTATCGGCATGTTTATCACAGATAGCTGCCATCAGTTTTACTCTTGAATGTTATTTAACCCTCTAACCTTCTTTGCTCTTCTCTCAGTTGATTTAGAATTTCTCTTAAAACTTGTTATATCTGGTGACATTTGATAGCAATTCTTCCAGCAACCCTGCTTCTTGTTCTATCCCCCCCCCCCCCCACACACACGCACACACACACACACACACACACACACTATCGTATCTTATTACTTAAAAAATCGCAAGTTCTGTCCCTGCTTTCCCAGTAAGATATTTTAAAGTTTAATTTATTCTGCTATTAATGGGACTGTAAAGCCACGAAATCCGGTATTCATGTTACAACTTGAGTCAGTTAAATATTTTTGTCCAACCAGATTAAAGTGATAGGTCCGCCAGTTTGTATCTTCTAATCTGATTGCAACTGTTTTCACCTTGTCGTATTTTGTTGTGTGGCTGACGTCCGCATTAAGATGTGAAGATGCCTATCTGTCGTCTTCAAGCCTTGCAAAATTGCTAAAAAGATCATGTATGCGTGTTGGGTTTTCTATTTCTGTTTAGCTTCGTGTATAGTTTAGGCTAATGGGTTTATTGTCACATTTTAATACGCGCTAAAATATTTCAACAGCATTCAATTAATAGCAATGTTTTACTAATTAATGGGGTTTTCACGAAGCTTCTTGTCTGTTGATCTAACTATAACCATTACGTGCTTGTGTAGATGCATGCTGTGCGGCAACAGATGAATATTACATTGCCACACATAATAAAAGTTGCATGTAGTAAAATGTAACTAAAGCGATACTAGCAGTTAGGGGACAGCCTCGTGTAAAGTTGTCCTTCACATTCTGCCAAAATTATAGTAGGATCAAATCATTGAAGAATAAAACCGATTTTTAAACCAAATGACTTAAAACATTTGTCTTCCCCCGATTGAGAAGTATTTCGTGATTAGAAACCTATTACTATGTATCTCTCTGTAACAGACTTATAGTTTGGTCTTTACTTGACAATCTGGGCACCGTTTGTCATGGTTCTTGAGTCACCGAGCATCATCGTAACAAGTGGCAGCTCGCATTGTCTGCGTGCGTGACTCATCTCTAAACATGCACGCGCTTAGTCACGCTGTTAAAACAGCGACACCATACCATCCTAACATCTCAACTGGCTTCGTCTACCCTGTTAAACTATTGCTGTATGTTCCACATCTGCACCCCTTTAATCCCATTTGTATGCAGGAATGATCCCACTCAGGGGAAGCTACTGTACTATTGTACCATAATATGATGAGATATAATAACAAAGTTTGGGCTTCTTTTATGAGACGAAGAAAAAAAGTAATTTTTGTTTTTTGTTTACTGAACTACTAAGTACTATGTGATGGCATTAAGCCAAGTTTATATCTATAGTCTTGAATAATTGTTTTCTTTTGTTGACAGAAAAGTGAACGGCGGCAGCAACACGCTCTAAAAGAAACAGAATTTCTTCGACTTAAAAGGTCAAGATTGGGCGTGGATGACTTCGAGTCACTAAAGGTTATAGGGCGAGGAGCTTTCGGGGAGGTAAGTTTGTTTAACTACTTGAATATTCGTCCCGTCCTAAACAGGAAGATTAACTGGCGTAAGGGGGAAAAACAATAGCACTACTTTATTCTCTTGAGAAAATCTATGAATAGATGAATGTGTTCCTTTATTTAGCGGCTTACATCATCAGGTTTGAGCTGAAAATAAACTGTTGCTATGTAATTCATTGAATGGCAGAGGCAACGTTAAGGAGAGGGCCTGAACAAAAAGACCTCATGTTGAGAGAATACTTAAACACCATGTATTTAACGCTAGCTCTAATCTGAACCATCTCTCGACAGCCATTCAACTTAAGTATGTTGTAGATGCTAATGTATTCTATCTCATTGGTTTTACGGCTCGAGGTTGCAAATTGTATGCAGTTGTATTTATCTGACCCTTAAGTTTGTAGAAACTAAGAGAGGTTTTTTTTTTCTTATACATAGACATTCCAATTTTGTTGTGTTATGTGTATCTCCTGGACTGTTAATTCAACTATTCTGACATGTACTGCTGTTGTGGTAGTCATTGAGCATGACCCAGCACAAGAGGCTAATAATGTACACAGAGTTTCTTCCAGGCTTCCCCCCCCCCCCCCCGAATGAAAAGTAAATTATATAGAAAATACATACATCTAACAGTGTCGTCATGTCCCCCCGAAAATTTCAAGTGCAATCTCCTCTTCCCACCTCCCCCCAACGCCCCCCCCCCGGAGAAAAAAGTCTGGAAGAAACACTGAATGTACAGTAGCTCATGTGTGGCTAAACGTATTGATCAAGCCCATGTACACAGCCCCCACCAACAGCAGCAAGCAGCCCCTAGAACCTTCTCATTAACTTAACCTTGTAATATCCTTCTTTATTGACAAAACATTGCGAAGACATGTTTAGATAGTCACGAGACATCGGTCTTTGTTTTGGATAGAGGTTTGTTTTGTTGACAAAGACACGTCAATCCTTGTTTTTTCTCCCTTGTTAAGGCGTGCCACCGATGAATCAGGGCGTATCTTACCTTGATGTCTATTTATCAACTTCTCACCCTGTTTACATGGCGTGCAGGATCTAGTTGACACGGTCTGTCTGTTGCGTCAAAATTAGTAGGCCTGTTGAAGTTAATTATTCAGAAAACGTAGTCTTTAACTTCTTAATAGACTTTTATGAAAAAATGTCATTAGGGTCTACATTATGTCATTTTAATCAGACAACAGGCTATGATTCATCTTATTTAAGTTTTATTATTCTAGATCGCTAGCTGATACACAATTTTATGATTTAATAGTTATGTATTGATCGATAGTTTGTCAAAACGTTTGCCTAAATGTTTAAACTAGACAATGGGAAACAACAACGGAACTAATTCGACAACTCTAGTTGACAGACCCCAGACACATAGATTCACTACAACCCTATGCATTTTACATGGCCGTTCTAAGGGTAATGGGGGGAGGGGGGGGGTGGATTGGCGTTGTGTACAACCGTTCCAGCGGGAATATCGCTCTAATATTCAAATAGATATAATCTCCCCGTTAGGGCTGTTGTGGTCAGATCTGACCGATTTTGGATGCTTGTACACACTATTGCTATGTTAAATCTTTGCATGAAGCAAAGATTATATAATTATATGACCCACATCTGGATCGACCGATGGTCTGAATGTAAAACAAAGTTTTTAGAACTAAGTTTAAATGGATTATGACAGGTTATTAAAATTTGAAGGAATATAAAATTCGCAATAAAAACAGACAACTTGAATATGTTTTTTTTTTAAAAAATTGGTTTAACTTTCTATAATAGGATTCAGAGCTTATTGACACATTTCTTTCTGGGGAAAAAGTTTAAAAAATATTTTCCGTACTTTAACTCTTTAAAAAACATAACTTACCTACTGATTAAATTGTTTTATTGGCCATTTCGTGGATTTCAGTTTAACACATTGTGTGTCATTTTGCAAATAACGGATACATTATTAAATGCATTTGAATGCACTGGCCAATTAGATTTGCAACTTGGTTAAAGCCTTTCATTTTATTGATTGCATCGACATATTGATTGCTGACTTGAATCCATGCGTTGGGGAAAAAATCAATTGTTTTTGTAATGTGATAGTTCCCATGTGATTAGTAATGGGACCAAATATTTTAGTAACTAGAGACCACCATAAATAGTTTTTGGCGCAACAAGAAACGTTGACTATGTCAATAGTAACTGCAATAAAGATTTAAAATAACCTGAGAAGTTTGATGCTAGTTAAAGCTTGCATTAGCCATTGTCACACCGTGTTTATCTAGTCTTGTGACATCACTACCCAGCCAAGTGGAACATTTAGTTGTCACTGTAGTTGAAATATGGACAAGTTGAAAGTTTTAGAGATTGCATTTTTAACACATAAAAAAATATGCTACTGAAGCCTTATCGTGTAGTTTTAAATCAAACACCGTATTTCCTGTTCTATTATTCGACACCACTTCAAGATTTCCTGACTTGGAACGTTCCTTTTTCAACGGTTCTATGATTTCGTTTTGACTACCTTTAGGTTGCGAACCTTGACAATGGTGTCTTCATCCTTAAACCTCGCCTGTGAATGGTTTCATTTCAGGTTAAATACGTTGATATCTTTTGTTTCCTGTCAGTTCGATTTGTACTGATCTAGAAAACTGATCCAACCCAGCCTTGCTCTCAGTATTGACTATTTATTTTTAGAACCAGTGATCTGCTTGATTTAACGTTGATACCTAATGTTAGCTTTGGGTCACGAAATTTCAACATGCAGCGCCAGTAAACCTGGCCTAAATCGGGGGGGGGGGGGTCTTGTATGAAATAACGTCAGTGTTAAGACCTGGTGGACGTTTGGCTTGCACCATTATCAAATACGGGTTAAAGTTTATCAAAGCAAAATTTATTAGTGTTTGCAGCAATTTATCCTCTGGATTGATAATTAAAGCCCTGTAGCATGCCGTATCTAGTTTATGTAGTTCTCTACATTTTTAGTTGCTTGATCACCGCATGGTGAACTTTTCATATTAAATTGTTCGGTAAAACAGGGCCGTTAAAGAGGCAGTGTTGTAGTACAGTAACCCTACGAATGATACCCGCGAGGGCCCAGGGTTACCTTCGACGGTAGTCGTAAAGGCGTAGTCGACCTGGTGGTGATTGTTGAAATTACAACATACCTACACATGGGAACCTCACGAATTCTCCAATCAGTTGTAAACTTGTCAGTCAAAGGTTACATTGATTCGCAAACCCGATCGTTTTTCTTCCTCGTAGCTCTTAACCATGTGTCCTTGTGTTAGACTATGTTAGGTAGTGACATTATATTCCCATTGAAACGTCTAGTTTAGTGTTTTATAATATAAGTATTAGCGTGAATGTAGTTGGAATGTGCTCAGTAATAAAGTGGTCATTAGCCAACAGCAGCACTCAAGCAGGCTAACTTGGCTGTAATCTGATTGAGATAGTTATTAATACCTGTGCAGCTGTTAATCAAGACATGCTTGGCTGATCACGTAAACGTTGGTGTGGTTTATTTAACGTGCTTGTTATTTGTCAGCTATTGACGTCATTAGGGTGTAGGTATTGACACAGGCTTGTATACGTGCTTGTAGATAGTTATGTACTCTTCGGCGGCAAAAAAAAAAAATCCGGTTTTAGCTGGGCAGAAATTAGTTTTCATTTTTTCTTTGTGTATTTGGTTGAATGACAGCCTTGACACACCTTACATTAGTACTCTTCAAAAGTTACATCTAAAAAATATAAATGTGATCCATACGTCTATAGTATAACCTTCTCTGACCACCTAACCATAGTTTAGCTATTTTTAGCACTCGTGGGTGTCTCCACAGCCCATTCTATTAAACAAATTGTCCTATGGTCGATAGTTTTGTTGTTGGTGTGGCTTTAAAACGTTCTCTTATGATCGATATTGTTATTAAAAAACGTTTTCACGTTCGATATATTAAATGAGAACCGGGCACCTAATGGTGTTTAAAGGCTATTGTTTCTTAAGTAAAGGTTCAGTGTAATCGGGAGCCTACTGGGTGGTTTTATAATATATATATATATATATATATATATATATATATATATATATATATATATATATATATATATATATATATATATATATATATATATATATATATATATATATATTATATATATATATATATATATATATATATGTATATATACATACACACATATATACACACACAATTCGATTCCCCTGGTTATAGTTTTAACTCAAACATCATTCAGATAAAATAATTGTTGGACGCTGAACTTGAGAAGAAAAAAAATCGATTTTTAGGGGTCCTTTTCTTAATGAATCTAATCGATAATTCCATATCGAATTTTCCCCCGGTAGAACAAGGTGTTAAATGACACTTTGAGTACACGAAACCTTATTTTACCTCCCGGGTTAGCTGGTGAGTCTCCTTGGAGAATTGTACAGATCTTATATGAAAGCAAGGAAACCTGTCCTTAGTTGAAAGTGTATATGAATACCCCAAAACTATTAGATTCTTCAATATGACTATTTATATGTGGTCACCGTTGTAACATCTTAATAGCTGACTTGATAAGACAGCTTATGCTCTGATCTCATTCTTAGGTTGATCACTTTAAAATAACTGTTGTCGCATTTTAAAATGTTTTTTATACCATCAATACCTAGTTGATTGGTGAATACTTGTGTCTTGGACGATTTATATTTTGTTGGTCACAACTCTTGTTGGTTGAACTTGGACTGTTTTTATTTACAACTGTACCCTACTTTGGTGACATGCTGTTATCCCACCACTACCCACTTTTCAGGTCCGGTTAGTACAGAAAAAAGACACGGGTCATGTGTACGCCATGAAAATTTTACGTAAAGCTGATATGGTGGAGAAAGATCAGGTAAGACGAGACGTCCATTTGATACATACACGTCCATTTGATACATACACGTCCATTTGATACATACACGCCCATTTGATACATACACGTCCATTTGATACATACACGTCCATTTGATACATACACGTCCATTTGATACATACACGTCCATTTGATACATACACGTCCATTTGATACATACACGCCCATTTGATACATACACGTCCATTTGATACATACACGTCCATTTGATACATACACGTCCATTTGATACATACACGTCCATTTGATACATACACGCCCATTTGATACATACACGTCCATTTGATACATACACGTCCATTTGATACATACACGTCCATTTGATACATACACGTCCATTTGATACATACACGCCCATTTGATACATACACGTCCATTTGATACATACACGTCCATTTGATACATACACGTCCATATGATACATACACGTCCATTTGATACATACACGTCCATTTGATACATACACGTCCATTTGATACATACACGTCCATTTGATACATACACGTCCATTTGATACATGCACGTCCATTTGATACATGCACGCCCATTTGATACATGCACGTCCATTTGATACATACACGTCCATTTGATACACACACGTCCATTTGATACATACAAGATAATGATTACTATTTAAATGAGGAAGGGTGTTGTGAACTTGAAGCTTTTACTAACTACACAGACTACTGCTATTTCTCCCGTATGTACCAACAGATAGCCCACGTCAGAGCTGAACGTGATATTTTAGCAGAGGCGGATCATCAGTGGGTGGTCAAGATGTATTACTCTTTTCAAGACACAGGCAGTCTGTACCTTATTATGGAGTTTTTGCCGGGAGGTAAGTACTGTTGAAACGGATGGATGTGTTTGATACACAGCTGGATAGTGAAAACTTTAATCTCTCCTACCAATCAACTGTTGAAGAAATACGCATTTAATATTGGGTTTCCAAACTCTGTTGAAGTTGGGGTTGGTGGATGAAAGAAAGTTGAGTTTCTTATTAGATAAAAATGTATATTGGTTATGCTATCCAAGTTGCCTTTGATATTAAGCATATGCCAGTCAAGTAAGTGGCCTTTGATAGCAAGCAGCTGCTAGTTATGCTAGGAACCTTAAAAATCAATTAGATTGATTTGTACTTTGTTCACACCACTTTGATGCCTTCTAAAAAACGTTGGGTTTGTTTAGTGTGAAAAAATGTATAGTGTTATTTGTGTTATTAGTCTTTGGGTACTTGAGATGAGCAATAGAAAAAAATAACACTAGCACTGGGCTAGTTGTTCAGACTTATTCTACTCAGTCTGCTATTGTTAGGGCATGAGCTAAACACACACACCGAGCAATGAAACTAGTCTGCTGGTGAAATTTTGTATGTCTTAAAAACTGTAACCATCGTCATAGCAGCTTTGTACAAAGCTCTTATACCAATACTGTTACACACAGCAAATGTGTATCGATTTTTTACCATCACGATTTGTTGCCTCAAATCAATATTGGATGCTTGCCGTCAAAGGTAGATGTCACTTTGATTATATTTTCTACCCGCTCCCTCCCCTTCCCCCAGTTAAACTACCGATTGTCATGTTTAGTTATGATATTCAACAGTCCGCCTCCCCCCCCCCCCCCCCATGAATTTGAATCAATACGCAGCATACTTTCTGTAATGGTGTGTACACTGACATTTACTTGGCGGACTTCTCTGTCTATAAGAATATACGCAATAAATTTTGAGTAGAGCGCATTTGAGTCATTACTAGATTAACACACGTGTGGTATCCTAGCTAGCCTGAATGTTGAACAACAAGACAGGTTTGCTTCCCCTTGAAATAATAGACGGTTGCCCCTCAGGGTTATCAGCCGTCCTTGTAGCCCATGGCCATGACGTAACACAGCTGACACGTATTCCATTGGATAGTTTTCATTTATTAGAAACGTTTAGATCTAAACCCTAAGGAAAATTGAAAAAAAATTTGCATTAGCCAAAATGTTGAATGTAGGTTTAGATTTATTACTTGCTTGGTGAAACCACTGTGTCATACAAGTGTAAGGACCTCGGGTCTGCTGCGTACGGGCGGTATTTATATAAAAAAAATTACACTACGTGGGTGTGAAAACTGCTGCGACAAATCACAGAGGATGGTTAAATCACATTAATACTCTTGAAATCACATTGATACATGTGAAATCACGTTAAAACATGTGAAATCACGTTAAAACATGTGAAATCACGTTGATACACGCGAAATCACGTTGATGCACGTGAAATCGCGTTAAAATAAGTGAAATCTCATTGATACACGAGAAATCAAATTGATACATGTGAAATCACGTTAAAACATGTGAAATCACATTGATACACGTGAAACCACGTTAAAACATGTGAAACCACGTTAAAACACGTGAAACCACGTTAAAACATGTGAAACCACGTTAAAACACGTGAAACCACGGTAAAACACGTGAAATCACGTTAAAACATGTGAAATCCCATTGGTACAAGTTAAACTGGTGAATTTAATTAGGTTAAATAGCTTTAACTTGAGAGGCAAATAATGCTGACCCACTGGACATAGCAGGGCAGAGGTGAGCTCCACTGTAACTGGTGGGAGAGGATCAGAGTTAGTCACCTGATTGCTTGTCATTAGTGCTGCCCTTATACACGTGTGGTTTTTTTTTTATAAATATTATTGTAAGCTGTGTGCTAAATAGCTGTACACAATGTAGTTAAATGTAAAGAAACATTGAGCAGTATTGCCCATTTTAAAACCAGCATATCCACCTCTACATTGTTTTTCAGAAAACAGCAAGCTGTCGCCTCTTTTATTAAGCTTGTATAATGTTGTCTCCTCCCCTTCTCTCCCCTGCTCCCTAACCAAGCCAGCATGTGTCTGTAGATGTGTAACTGATGTGCTCTGTTACTGTTTACACAGTTTGGTATTTTAACCAAGCATTGATTTTAGTTTCACTGCAAAATGGTTTACTGTTTATGTGCCAACTTAGAAAAACTGAACAACTAATGTTTAGCACAGGTACACTTTGTACATCAGTTAATGAACAGACACCTGTACATCAGTTCATGAACAGGCACCGTCCAAAATACATTGCTCTGTCAAATACAAATGGGTATGTTTTGTAGTACTCTGTTGTTAGGAGATCAGACAGGATCCCAATGATTTACATTCTCTGCTACCAACCTTATCCCACCAGACTGTGTTTGATAAGAAGGGGCTATTAGTGGTAATTACTGGTCATTTGGCTGGTCACCAAGTTGACATGAATGCTCTATCTCCAAATCTCCCCTCTGGCCATGCTCTAGTATTAGTGGCAATAATCATCAATCAAATTGTCTGGGATTTCTTCCCTGTGGACCAGTTCTTTATGTAGATTGGTGACTGTAATTTTCATTAGTAATTACTGTAATGACTTGTCTTAACTCTGCTGAATTCTTAAGTTCACTGGTGATATAATTAGTGTGCTGCTGGTAGGTGTCCATGTTCCTGTCATTTATTTTCTAAAAACAAAAAAGCATTTTATTACTAGAGAAAAATAAGTTTGTAAATATTGCCCACCCTCTTACACACAATACTATATAGACCTGTAGATGACAGAAAAACCTATAAAAATTGCTACTTGCAGCTGCTTGTAATGACTGCTAAAATATTCAACTGCCTGTAATGACTGCTAAAATATTCAACTGCCTGTAATGACTGCTTGAACTAATGTCGCAATCCATTGTTTCAGGGGACATGATGACACTACTAATGAAAAAAGATACACTAACAGAGGAACAAACCCAGTTTTATGTAGCTGAAACAGTGCTGGCCATAGATTCTATACACAAGTTGGGCTTTATACACAGAGACATCAAGCCAGATAATCTTTTGTTAGACAATAGGGTAACACTTTTTATCAATTAAATATGAGAAACATTATTGAATTATAATTATTTTTAACTGTATTTTATTCAACCATTATTGTATCAGAAAACTTGACGTTTGTCCAATTTTTATTATAATAACACAATCTCAAAACTTTAGGTTCAAGATCAGACTAAATGTGACCCAGTTAATCAAACTTATGTCCTGCAATGTTTTGTTTCTTCTATGACAGGGTCATATCAAGTTGTCAGATTTTGGTTTATGTACAGGCATGAAAAAATCCCACAGAACAGACTTCTACAAGGATTTAACATCGCATTCTAAAAGTTCTAACTTAGGGAAAGATTTTTGCAGTAAGTACACCTTGTAAACAAGATCAGTTTATTTATAGCCTGGTGAGTCACACACAGCTCTGAAGTTTGTAGCCAGTCCACAGATGTTGCCTAACTTGAAGTACACAGCACATTGTATTTTGGCCAAGAAAAAAAATCTGAATTATTTACAGGTTTTTATTACACATAATACATGGATATTTATATTCCAGACCTGTCCTATTTTAAAAATCTATTTTTAAAAAGTTAAGAATAAATGTATCATTATAAAGGTAACAATATGAGGGATCATCCATTTATTGTGTCCATGCTGAAGGGGGTCCAAAAACAACTGGACTTTGGGCGGGGGGTTGTGGATGTTTACATCTTCTAATTGAATGTCAAAATAGCTATTCTGCAAACGCAAAGAATGTAGCTTGGACTTCTTAATTAATTTATACATTTGAACTATTGCTCTGATTTAATTAAAATAAAACAGCTCAGCATGTAATTAATCATGGTATTTACTTGTACACAAATCATTCCTCTGTGGTAAGCACAGTATGAAAAAAAGGTCACTGAATTCGATGTGGCCTTTTGACTTATAATGCCGCATTTAACCGTTGAAAATAAAATTTTAAAACTTTTTTTCCTTTTTAAAAAATAAATGTATAATACCCTTGGTCAGGTACAAGTTCTTTTCATTTGAAAAAGATTTTTAAAGATTAAATGAATCGCTAGGCTTATTTTTACACTTAGTACCTTGGTACCTGAATTCCTGATGAGTGAAAATTGCCCAAATGACCACAGCACTTCACATGCAAAGGAGCATTAGGATACAACAGAATTACTTCTCAGGGAGAAATACAAGGGAGATAAAAAAACAAACAAAAAAGTGCAAAATGTTGTTTGATTCTATAATTGTATTATTTTATTTTTATTTCTCAGATGGAAATCCAATGGACTCTAAAAGGAAAGCAGAAAGCTGGAAAAGAAATAGGAGGGCATTAGTATGTTGATTTCATTCTTTATTCTATTGATAGTAAAAATCCTCAGCTTAAATATTTCCCACCACCATTTATGTCAGGGTGCATGCTCTGATACTTGTAAGATCCAAAAAGCTTTTTAGTAAACATGTATATAGTTACAGTACTAACAAAGATACATGGACATAACAAACTAAAATGCCACCTACAGCATAATTTTAATTGATAACTGTTTTAATTGTATCTGTACAGGCCTATTCAACAGTTGGAACACCAGATTACATAGCACCAGAAGTTTTTATGCAGAATGGTTATTCCAGCTCTTGTGATTGGTGGTCACTTGGTGTCATCATGTATGAGATGTTGATTGGTGAGTTTGGTCCATTTATCACCCAGAAATGCTAAATCACAGTTTTATTTGTAGTAAATTCACAGTTTCAGAAAAGTTTATAATGAGAAATAAAATTGGTAAAAATGATTTGGAGTTTCCTAAATTTTGTGGAGACCAAATTATGTGAAATATACCAGACAGTTTTATTTGGTATTCTGTTCTTTTTCCTTTAAAGCGGGTTGTATGCAGCTTATTCATCTTTCTATATTATTCTTTTAAAATATTTGAGTTGTAATTTGTTTAGCTCAGCTATTTAATGGTCTTGTTTTTTGGCAGGTTATCCCCCATTCTGCTCAGAAAACCCTCAGGAAACATACAGAAAGGTGATGAACTGGAGAGAAACTCTTATCTTCCCTCCAGAAATGCCAATCTCTAATGAAGCCAGAGATCTCATCAAAAGGTTAACATTTTATCAAATGCTGACTAATTTATAGTTTGTGTCTCTGGCCTTCGTATTTCTACAAGAGGGTTGCATTAAAACTTTATCATTTTAGGTTGTTTTTAACTGATTAAAAAGTAAAAGTAAAGTTTCCCTTTTGTAACAGTTAAATGTAGATGAATGTATGTTTCGACTATGTATCTTAAAAAGGCAATATGAATATAAAAATATAGGATGGGTGTGCGCTAAGGAAAGGAAGCAGAGAGAGGTAGAGAGAGCGCGAGGAGATGACGAAACTGAAGTCGTGGTTCTAGTAGTGTAGCTGCTATATTATCTGATATCAATAAAAGACTGTAAAATCACCAATAATGTGGTTTGCATTTGCCTTTAGTTTGTGCCATGAACCGAGTCATACAAAAGGGCTGTGACACCTTTCAAACCTGACGGTCTATGGGGCAAGTGAAGTAGAGTTCACTTGTCTCTGTGACCCTGGCATATAGTGTGATCTGCACTATGCCCAGCCGCCTTTACTTTCCCTAACGTGAGTTAGGTACCCATCAGAGTTGGGTGGACTCATGGACGGTCTACTGACTTGAACCTGGATTTGAACTCGATCCATACGGGTTAGCAGTCCAGCTCTCTACCGCTAGACCACCCTGTCCCACTTTTAACTGATTAGTTTAGTTATAAATTATCATGCCGTAGGTGTAATGCTATATTGTGCCCTTTTGAACATTACTTTACTTAGTTTTATTGATCACTTGTAAATGAGAGTTGATAACTTTACAGATTCTGCTGTGATCCGGACCACAGAATTGGTGCAAACAGTGTTGAAGAGATAACCTCACATCCATTCTTCAGAGGTGTTGACTGGGAACACATTAGGTTTGTTTGAACATCTATTTTTATTCACTTCATAACAAAAATATTTTATCATGTTTCTGACAAAACTTAGTAAAAAAAATTCTTATTTTTTTTAGGGAACGACCAGCACTCATACCAGTTGATGTCAAAGGTATTGATGATACATCAAACTTTGATGATTTCCCTGAAATTGACCTGAAGCTTCGTAAGTTATTATTGATTTTGGACATTTTGCTACAGTTAGTGTTAATGACTCTAGAGATATATTATGCGCTGAAACTACTGAGTCACATGTAAAAACTATTATTGCATGGCTTTCTTCAGTTTCATAAGATTTTGAACATTACTGTTGTGATAATAAAGCAATTAAAAAGCCTTTACTATTTACACATTATCCAAAGTATTCTATTCAAGGTATCCAATGCTAATCTGAAGTTTGCTGTAACACATACTTTGAGAAAAGTTAACTTATCTTTCTCATAGTTTTGTTTAAATCATAGCTGATGTATTACTTGATCATCTTTTGTTCTAGTGTGCAAAGCTTATGAAATTTAGAATTTTATAACATACTTGTTATGCCCATTAAAGATGTTTCATTTCTGTTATTCTTTCTAAAGATATCTAAATATTTTCATTATAGTTTAGAATTTGCTCTTACTACACCCTTTGCCGTATCTATATACATTTCATAAACTCACAGTGCTAATGCCATGGATCAGCACATCTGCAATACAAATAGCTTTAAAATGTTGTGTAATAAAAATAAAAGGTTTTTTTTTTTAATTTTTCGTAGAAATCAATAAATCATAAGGATTACTTGGGGTTAATGAAGTTAATAGACTAAAATCGGAAACAGAACTTAAGATTATTAAACAAACTTTAAAATTTCATGCACTAGTTCAAAATGTTTTACTCTCCCAATTTTCAGCTGCTTCCCAACAAAATGAAGAAGAGTTCAAGGATCCTAAATACAAAGATTGGGTTTTTATCAACTACACGTTCAAAAGATTTGAGGGCCTTACACAAAGGGGACCACGACCCCCACTACATAAAAGCTGAGAAGACTATGGCTTGTAGTATGTGTGTTGATGCAACTCTGTGGATTGCTCTGGATTTGAAACTTTTTCTTTTTACCACAAATGTTGAAATATTAGATGGCAATGAACCTCAGTCAGCTGATCCTGCAGGCTTACTTTTTAAATTGGCCTATTTCACTAGTTTGTGTACATTGAAATTGTTAAATTTGAAATCCACTATAAATTTTGTTTAACATCTAAAAATGAACTTGTATGCTAGTTACAGTTGAATAGAAGTTTCATATTTTGAAGACTATCATTGTAAAAAAAAACAAGTTTTATAATAGTTTAATGCATGGTAAAATAATTACTAAAACGAACACACTTCACCAAGGCAGTTACTTTTAGTTTTAAGAGTTTTTCAAAAAGCCTGAAGTCAATATTAGTATTTTCTTACATTAATAAGCTGTTTAACTGATAACCTGAAGTTTAAAACTAGCGAATGGTCTGGTAGAGATTACTTATGTATGTCATCATTTGTGGGCTTTGTTCACTTTGTACTGCTGGTAAGAATTTTTATGTCAATTTGCTTTTAAATCTTATTAGAATTATGTGGGTTTATCTTATTTCTTTCTTTTGTCACTATGCATCAAACTAAAGAATTATTACTCCTTCTGCCTCTTGATATTTTTAGTTTCTGAAGCTATTCTAGGGGTTAGTGTTGTACAGTTGTATGATTTGCTTGATATTTATCAGATTTTTTTTAAAAATAGAAAGTTATTTTCGTGTCATTAAATATGTAATGTTGAATGTTACTGCTTGAATGCTTGTTTTTCTTGCCTGAAAAACGAATGTACCACAATCTAGGTATTTAATAACCACAATTTCACCAAAAATATTTTTTTATCAGTTCTTTTAACTAGACCTACCTAAAGTGTACTAAAATATAATTAATACCATGAGATGTAAAAGAGGGTTAGCCCTAGAATATCTCGAATTATAAAAAGTTATATTGTTGATTAAAAGGAAAAAGAGTAAAAAAAAATATTTAAAATTGAACTATAAACCATTTAGTTTTTTTTGTTTGCTTTAAAGTTAAACACTGCTTAAACTGCTGTTAAAAACTTTCTTCAACCTAAATAGTTCATAAAAATCATCATTTTTGTGTATACATTTTTTCCCTTACATTTAGCTAGACAGCAAAAAGTGTTGTATCATGACCTAGATATTGTACAAGTGCATCCAATCAAGGCCGGGTGTGTAGTTTACTACTTGTTGTATATATGCTCTTGTTAACACACCCTCTGTGATAACTCTACATGTTTAATACAAATCAATTTTCAAACAACTAACTCCTTCACATGAACACAGCCATGAACAAGTTGATAACCTCAATCTTGACCATGAAAAGAAATTGTCAACATGAAACCAACCCAGCCCATACAAAAATTTTGTTAGTGTTTTTTCTTGCTTCTTTACTAGCCTCCACCCAAATGTATTTCTGTGATTGTCTAAGTTTAGCGTGTATATTTCCCAACATTCCATTTTACTCATGTTTAGTCTAATCTGCCTTTCATGCATGGTCTTGAATTCTAAATATCTAATGGAAAAGGTTATAAATTTAAAAAAAAAACAATTTTCTACAAAAATAAAATTTGCAGTTAAGTAAAAATTTGAATGCTGATTGAGTATTATCAAGTTTTTTTTAATTAGAAACTTAATTTGTTGTTGACAACAAAAATGCTTTAATTTGGTGTGGAAATATTCTTTGTAATTACTGCTACTCTATGTAAACATAGGGCTACAAGTGTCACTTCCTTAAAATGAAATCCTTTAACGTCAGATGTGTTTATGCAAATGCTTCACTTGACTGTATAAATGTATACTGTGCTTGTTTTCTCACTTCATGTTGCATCTATTGGCTTGATGTCAATTCAGCATAATTTTTGTTTCCTAAGTATGATTTTTGTCTCATAGTCATTACTTGTAACTTCACTTTGTTCATTATTCATCTTTTTGATTGGGAATTCAAAATTTGTTTTGTGACAACTCTCTAGTGAATTAAAATGAAAGCTGAGACAGCATTGATGGTGGATATTTAGAACCAGGTATTTTTTTTCCTAGTAATATTGTATTATAACCACTTCTGATAAGTAACCGTCTTTCATTTGAAATGAACTTTGCTAGCTTTGGAACAAATAATTGTTTTTGCATTTGTTTATTGGTTTAAATCTTAACCAAAGTCTGCACATCATCAATTTCCAACTGTTTGTCCTCTACTTACATGTTGATAAATGTTCAATAAGAAACTTTTATCCCAGCAAGTCAGGTAATTCTGTTTTTCCCCTATTTGTGTTGTTGCCTCCCTTGTGTGCTGCATTATGTAATGGCTTTGTGGCGAACCCAACCAGTAGATAATATCCGACTTTGGTGTGATAAATATTTCTGGAATATTTTATTTGCTAACTAGAATATTATCTGTACATAAGAGATGTTCAAAGCAAATCGTTGTGAGACTGTTTATCTTGTGAGGTTATTGTTTTTAAAAAAAAATTGAAGTAAAAATGAAATTGAATGGTGGTAAATGTTGCAGTCAACGGGAAAGAATGTTTGTCATTTCATACCAAATTTGCATATCATTAAATTATTCTTTTGCGGAAATGTGTTTTTATTTGTTGGAGTGATAGGGATTGCCGCTCACTGATATTAATGCACAGAAAAACACTGCTCACTAAAGTTAGTAGGCCTACATTAAAAAAAGGCTACTAATGAGATCAATTAGCGTCTCTAAAAGATAAATGATTAGGCAAATTTATCCAGTACATAATAAAGCTTCTAATAATTGTACGCACGTATCATTTCTACTAGCGATCATTAAGAGTAATAGGTGTTATTTTTAAAAAGCATTTAAGTTTTAACTGGGGTGGGGGAGGTTTTTTTTTACACCATTCTTGTATAATCAAGCGTTCTGAATTACAGGGAGGGTAAGTAGGCTTATCTGAGTAAAAAAACAGACCCCGCCCCCTCCTTTTTTTTTTGACAAAGACTTGTACTGTTTGCAGTATCTGCGTATAGTGAGCACCAAAACAGTAGTGAGGTGTTACATTACTGTGGGTGGGCACATAGCCCATTGTATGTTCACGAACTCTCGAGAACAACTTGGTTATAGGGGGCTTTTGCCTTGTATCTTCCAGGGAAGGGACGAACACTTGCTGCTTTAAAGACTACACATTTACATCAATCACATTAGAAATAACAATTTTTTTTTAAAATTGTATAATTTATTTACTATGTAAAAACAGTTTGTATACACATATAAAAATCTGTAGTAACTGTCAGTGTAAAGTCATTGTAAAAGTCATAAAAAGTAAAAAAAAATAATTAATAAATTAGTAGAGTAAGTAGATATTTCGTAAACGTCATATAAAAATAATGTATACTTTTTTAAAAAAAAAATTTTAAATAGCAAAAAAATATTTTGAGACCAGGATGATTGAATTGTTTGACCCTGAGCTCCAGTCTATTTTTTCTTATTGATATGTTTGGATACCAGGTCTTTGAAAAGGTTCCTGTAAGGCCCTAGGTTGTTTCGGCACATAGTGCCGCGCCACCAGGCTTGTATTCTTGTGGCGCGCTTGCCCTCAAAGATCTTCCTCTCTTGTAAGTCGTCAGCTTTTTTCTTGATACGTCTGAATAGGATAAATGAAAGCTTTAAAATATATAAGTTGGATAACGTCTTGTGTAGGTCTTGGGTCTTGTCGTGGTAAAAAAAAAATGGATGCTTTAGTTCTTGTATTTGGCTTGGATCATGTCATTAGGCCAAGATGCTGTCTCTGACGTCTATGTTGTCACTAGCTCAAATGTTGACCTGGATCTTGTCACTATCTCAGAGCTTGTCATTGATTAAGATTGCGTCACTATCTCAGAGCTTGTCATTGGCTAAGATTGTTTCAATATCTTAGAACTTGCCATTGATTAAGATTGTGTCACTATCTTAAAAATAGTCATTGGCAAAGATTGTGTCACTATCTTAGAAAGTGTCATTGACTAAGATTGTGTCACTATTTTAGAACTTGTCATTGATTAAGATTGTGTCACTATCACAGAACTTGTCATTGACTAAGATTGTTTCAATATCTTAGAACTTGCCATTGATTAAGATTGTGTCACTATCTTAAAAATAGTCATTGGCAAAGATTGTGTCACTATCTTAGAAAGTGTCATTGACTGAGATTGTATCGCTATCTTAGAACTTGTCATTGACTAAGATTGTGTCACTATCACAGAACTTGTCATTGACTAAGATTGTTTCAATATCTTAGGAACTTGTCACCGACATCTTGTCATTGACATCTTGTCACGTTAGCTCTTGCTTGTCAAAGAACTATTTACCTTCACACACGATCACTCAGCTAAAGCGCTTAGGAATGTTCACACTAAGACACAAAATCTGAGCAAAAGAGAAGTATCTGATGCCTCACAGGTTGGTCAACTCACCTGATGCCTCACAGGTAGGTCGACTCACCTATCTGATGCCTCACAGGTAGGTCAACTCACCTATCTGATGCCCCACAGGTAGGTCAACTCACCTGATGCCTCACAGGTAGGTCAACTCACCTGATGCCTCACAGGTAGGTCAACTCACCTATCTGATGCCTCACAGGTAGATCAACTCACCTATCTGATGCCTCACAGGTAGGTCAACTCACCTGTCTGATGCCTCACAGGTAGGTCAACTCACCTATCTGATGCCTCACATGTAGGTCAACTCACCTATCTGATGCCTCACAGGTAGGTCAACTCACCTATCTGATGCCCCACAGCTAGGTCAACTCACCTGTCTGATGCCTCACAGGTAGGTCAACTCACCTATCTGATGCCCCACAGGTAGGTCAACTCACCTGTCGTCGTCAACAATCTCCTGATAGTCTACAATCTTTTCTCTGAGGAAAGCTATTCTCGCCAGCGCTTTGGCTCTCTCGGTCTTGAGCTCGTCCAGTTCTGCCTGCAGTCTTGAATTGTCTTTTTCGAATTTCTCCACCCAGAAGCTGAGAACTTTCTGTCGGAGCAGTTCGTTGTTAATGTTACAGTATTGGATTATTCAAATCTTTGGATTAATTACTACTCCGGTCCAATTTTATGCAGTGTTTCTTCAGACTTTTTTCTCCTGGGGGGGGGGGGGGGGCACTTGATATTTTTGGAGGAGCAAACTAAATTTTCCGGGGTCGGGGGGGGGGGGGGGCGAACACTGGTAAAAGAATATATTTTCTATATAAATTTCCATTTCGTTCTGGGGGGGGGAAGCTTTTCTTTTGCATGGTCAGTGTATTATACACGGGCCTTGCGCCTACTCCTTTAGCTCAGAGGCCAAGTTTAAACTGCCGTTGGGTGTGCCCTTGCAATTACAGCTGACAATCCGACCCAAAACACTGACATTACATTTAGGATATTATTACACGCTGTTTTAGAAGAGAAAAAAAATGTTTGATATTTTAAAAACTACGTCTGCTAAAGTGGCATCTACGGGGATAATTAGGAAATTGCTGGTTTGCCATATTGAAATGCGCATCCTCCAAGATATAAAGTAGTATTTGAGACAGATAAACTCTACTTCATCTGCCCCATGTGTCTTGGACAAGATCGGGAAAAGATGATGATGATTGTCAACATCCTACGGGAGGAATACGGCTGAAATGTTACAACGAAAGAAAATTGGCTAATTTTATATTAAAAACTGTTATAAACTGTTATATACACCACTACCCATAGCAGAGGCGTAGTGACGTGGGGGGGGGGGGGGTACAATTGTCCCCGGGCGCCGACCCAAGGGGCTCCAAAATAAGTTGGAAAAAAATTAAAAGCTCAGTTTAGCTGCAGTTTTGAATTATAAATATAAAAATATATATGGGGGGGGGGGGGGGGGAATGTAGCAAAATTGAAAGTTTATCCCAGGGCGCCGGTAGGGGTCGTTACGCCTCTGACCCATGGCAGGTTGCCATTCACCAAGGAGACAAGCAACGTGTAACACCCGGCTAAGTGACGTCGTGGCGCACCTTTAACTTGTGATGCTGACGCTTGATAATCTTCATCATGCTGTCGTGGCACGAGATCTCGTTAAACATCGCCCCCTTGACAGCCTTCAGTTTCTCGGCCATTTGGCCCTCGTTTATACTGCACATTTTCCTCACTCGTTCGACCATCACACGGCCTTTTAATAATAACAGATAAAACTCAATATATATAGATCATATATATATATATATATATATATATATATATATATATATATATATATATATATATATATATATATATATATTATATATATATATATATATATATATATATATATATATATATATATATATATATATATATATATATATATATATATATATATATATATATATATATATATTCGTTGTGTATGTTTGTGTAAAAGTATGTATCTCTTTACTAAACATAATCGTCAATATTTGTCTTGGATATACGAACCAAAGTTTTTGACATATTCAGCCTCAAGGGGTTTTCTAAACTGCAATTCTAGGATAGAGTTTTTAACTTGAACAATCTGGGCATCCAATGCGTCGATTTCTTTGAGTTTTTCTTTCTTTAATTGGTTTTTTTCTTGCTGGAAAACAAAAGGGGGTATTTATTGTAGGCCACTTCTGATGTAAAAATGCAGGTTTTTACTTACAAATGTACATTTTTTCACATGTAATTTCGACAACCTAACTGATAATCAAGAATGGCAGACAGACACGGACGAAATTGCAAAGCCAAGTTTCACAGCTCCGAAAGAATATAAATCGTCAAAATTTGTCAAAATCTCGATTTGGATTTTTCGCACTATTACAATACATTCCTTATATTCCGTGTAATGTAAATAGATTTAAAACGGCGAAAACTGAAAACAAAAACCCATCCTATACTTTTTGTTCACGATTACATTATTTCCTCTATGCTCTGCAAGAAAGTAAAAAAAAAAAACAACTAAGTTTCAAAATTGAGACAATCAAATTGGCGTTATAAGTAAGTTATGTTCTGCTACAGCAGTACTGTCTTGTATTGTACCTTCAGGAATTTGATCCGTGCCGTGTCGTCTATGATCTTCTTAAACATTGTTAGCATATGGATTTTTTTATCCTTTTCATCGTTAACAACCTGGGCCAAGTACTCGTAGGAGTTATTCTGTAATTCAAAACGAATGTTTAAATACAATTTTTAAGAGCAATAACGTAATCCCACACAGAAGCGTAGCGAGGGGGGGGGGGGTCGGGGGGTGCGGATCGCACCGGGTGACACCATTTAGGGGGGTGACACCAAGGCAAAAAATAGTAAAATATATAGAGAAAAATTTGAGGGGGGGGGGGTGCAAATTGAAAGTTTGAGGGACGGGGGGGGGGTGCAAATCGAAAGATCGAGGGGGAGGGGTACAAGTCGAAAATAGAAAGTTTGTCCCCGGGAAGAGTAGCTACGCCTCTGGGGGGGGGGTGACACCATTAAGTGCCGCACCGGGTGACACCCGACCTCGCTACGCCACTGATTCTACATACAGTATATCATTTCAAAATCCCCCTAAATTTAATCATCGCCTTTACCCGTCAAAGCCCAGTGAGTCAGAATCGAATCTGGGATTCGAACACATTTATAGGTATTTTAAAAACTATTTTCGAAATGCCACCATGAAGTTTTATTTTAGACAATTCAAATGTCTTTAATTAATTGAATACGGCGGTGCCTCAGTTAACCAATGCAAATTGTATCCGATATGGATCTTCCACGGATACTTAAGTTAACCGAAACGAACATTTCTTTAGATCTACTATACATGCTGACAAAGTAAGTTTCCAACACAAGTAACATTGAGAAATTTCGTATCAAACAAACGATCTAACGTTTTGCCTACTAGTTTTAGAATGTCAACAGATGACAGTTGTAAGCAACAAGTCACTCATTAAATCTAGAGTTGACAGAGCTGATTGATGCTCAACTAGTTTATTTTATCATTTGTATTATACAATCGTTATGAATAAATCGCCATAGAACAACTGAACAAATGTAACAAAATAATGTCTAATAAGTATACCCTTAGTAAGTTGTTCATTGTTTTCGTAATAATCAGCTCAAAAAACGCTCGATCGTACTGAAGTTTGCTATCTTCTGAGTCGAATTTCTGTCCCTTTTCTTTCGCCTATAAATATAAAAAAACCAAAAAAACATGCTGGATACATCTTTCTCCGTCTTTATCTTTGCTGATAATGTACACCGAAAAGACGCCGTTAAATTTTGGTTATTTAAACACAAACTAAACCTCGCCGTGTTTAGCCATCAACTTTCTAACATGATACAAACGCCGACACCATTTCTTTTAGCCACATGAGACCTTTAGAGATCGAGAACGTAAGTATATAGCACATCAGGGGGGGGGGGGGGCATATGTCCCCGGGCGCCGACCTTAGGGGGGGGGGCGCCAAAATGGGATGGAAAAACAAATCGAAAGTTTGAGGGGGGGTGCAAATCAAAAGTTCGAGGGGGGTGCAAATCGAAAGATTGTCCCCGGGAAGGGTCGCTACGCCTCTGTAGCACATAAAGATAGGCGTCTGTTTATCAGTCTGTTATACTATGCTATTTTATAAGGTAGAAAGTGATATTCTTAATTCCTACTTTGCAATGTTTCTATACTATAAGAATAGTCAAATTGATAGCTTTCACCCCTGACTAACACGAATAGGCTAATTTCTATAGAACCGATTTGCTCTTAGCCTAACAAAGTAAATATCAGCTTTTAGGTACTAATATGTGGAGTGGCTAGGAATATGGGCGGAGGAAGGTGGAGAGGTTCCTAGATAGTTTTTATTGTTAAATTGTACGGGTATGGGTTACATGTGCGTCATATAATATGGACAGGATTCTATACGGCGTATAAGCACAAAGCCCATATGCTCTTGTTCCATGTAAATGTAGCCATATTGTTATACTACTCAAGTATACAGAGATATATTTGTCTACACAGAATTCATGACAGGAGTCGCCCAATATTTGAGGTTACTACTTTTCGGATGTGTATTAAATATATATTAAAAAAGTGGTTAAAAATCGATCGAAATAAAGACAAAAACTCACTATATAAAATTACTAACATAAGAAAATACGCGCAGAAATAAGTGGGGCTAGAAATCTTGTAAAGTGTAAATCTAGCACTGGATCGTGAAGGTTTCAATGAAAGTGCCGAAAGAAAAGTGTGGCGTAATCGCATAAATTGCGATAAATGTTCGCGGTTGGTAATTAGACTTATACACAGAGGGTACTTACAAATGTCTCTAAGTCAATCTCCGTGTAGGGTTGTTTTCTAAAAGCGTATACAAGTTTTCTTGGAATACTTGAGCCGTAGTGTTGTTTCACCAAGTAGTTCTTGTTCTCGTTGGATATCTGAAACACCAAACAATATTCACAAATGCGCCGAACAACCCTGGACATATTTAAGTAACACTAATAGATAAAATACACGTCTTCATCTCACCATTTGACCTATACGTCCTGTTTTAAAAAACCGCCGATTTCTCGCGTGCTCAAATATGATTGATTGCTTGGCTCGAACATCGATGTACCTTGATTTATATGCCGACGTCAGGACTTCTAACTTGTCAACAAATTCTTCCAATAATATGACAATATGCAGGGCTTGAGGTGCCTCCAGTCTGATGGGGTAAAAAGGAACAGTTTTCTTGTGGTAATAAAATACGTTCCATAGATTTAAAACATAACCAGTGGCGTAGCGAGGTCGGGTGTCACCCGGTGGGCATTTAATGGTGTCACCCCCCCCCCCAGAGGCGTAGCGACTCTTCCCGGGGACAAACTTTCAATTTTCGATTTGCACCCCCCCCCCTCAATCTTTCGATTTGCAACCCCCCCCCCCCCCTCGATTTCTCTATATATTTTAACTCTTATTTTGCCTTGGTGTCACCCCCCCTAAATGGTGTCACCCGGTGCGGTCCGCACCCCCCCCCTCGCTACGCCTCTGAACATAACCCATATACCTAAATAAATAAAATGGTCCACAGTATGATAGACGGCTGGATTATTTCGCCTTTGATAATAAGACGTAAAGCCTGGACAGTAAGTTGGGGAGAGCCAGAGGTTACCCATGTATCAGTTCCCCTCCATCCAAACAGCTGATTCAACTAAGGGCGAGGCGTTACGATGACAACCTAACAGTCTAGTAATTCAATAATACTTAGCTCTTGAGTTCGGATCTTTGTTCGGAAATGTGATTGTAGGACGTCCATAAGTCTACACAGTTCTGATGGGTAACTGACTTATATTGGGGAAAGTAAGTGGCTGGGCATAGTGCTGACCACATCATCTCTTCATAGGCCGAGGTTAAGAAACAAATGAACTCTACTTCATCTGCCCACTGGATTGCTAGGTCTAAAGAGGAATCTTTCCGGGAAATAGGAAAATTTACCGGTGGACCGTCCGGAGTAGTGTTACAATAGGCATATTTGTGGCTTGATTTAAAAAATAAATTTGCTGTCAAACGAACACTGGTCTAACACCAGCCCATTGTTCGCGTCTTCCATGTTACCATTTCCCTCATCTCACCCATGCCCAGTAGAGTAAGATGCATGCACAAGTTATAAAGAAACAAAAACTTAAGTCGTACAGGACACTTTCCTTTATCCCGGGCCGCTTGGACACAAACAGTTCATCCCAGCCAAGAAGAGGCGTAGCGATTGGGGGGGGGGGGGGGGGGGAGAGGGGGGCATATGTCCACGGGCGCCGACCTTGGGGGCGCCAAAACGGGTTGGAAAAAGTAATCGAAAGTTTGAGGGGGGGGGGGTGCAAATCGTTTGAGGGGGGACGTACAAATCAAAAGTTTGAGAGGGGGTGCAAATCGAAAGTTCGTCCCCGGGCGTCGGGAAGGGTCGCTACGCCTCTGCAGCCAAGTTAGATAGATCTAAATCTAGATCTAGTCTAGTAGTACATACAGTATACAAACTTACAGAAAAGGACGAGTTTCAACTTCTCCTTTTCTCAAAGAAACCTCATCAAAATCAGTCAAAGAAACAGCTGCAACCAAAGCTATTTCCGCCTCTTTAGGCGACGAGCTTCTCTCTTCTACAGACATGATGCTATCTTCTGCCGTCTAGCACGACATTAGAAGTACAGCACCAAACAAAGCCATCGACTAACAGACAGGAAAGAACAGAAAATAAGAGTCGGAAGTGACGTTGGTATTTTCGTACGAATAGGGATTTTTAAAAAATAGCGAAACACAAATTATTATGAAACAATTATTGAAATGATTAAAACCACGAAAGTAAACATGAATAAAAATTGAAAAGATAAAACAAAAAGAAAACCACATACATAAAATAAGCGTGGTTTTTAAGAGAAATAATTAAATATTCAAGCATTTTTAAAAATCGAAATTAAAAAAAAAAACGGCCTCAAAATATTGCATGAAATCAATTCATAATTACCTCGCCTTTTAAACGGGTGAGCTAAACTAGTTCTCTTATTTTGAAACAGTTACAACAGGTTATATAACACGTCACTTTTTAAAATCGTGATGCTAGTAGTGGCGACCAACAGTTATACAATTAGCCTATACGTGCTCTTTGCTGCAGCCGTTTAGATAATAAGATCATATACTTGATCTAATGACAGAATAAAGATCTGCTTATACAAGAGAATATAATAGAATGAATGACAACCTACCACCCTTAATATACTCCACAGCTATTTCGACGTTACGCAAATATTCAATAGACGCAGTTGGCACTTACAATTAAGATTGTAGACATTTATGTGACTAAATTATTATTGCTTTTTTCGCCTTCTAAATATTTATTTTTAAAATATCGCCTTATTAGAAAAATATACTTGATTATCAATAACAATAAATAACAAAAAAACTCTAAAAATATTAAAAACTAGAACCGAATAATAATAATAATAATAATAATAATAATAATAATAATAATAATAATAATAATAATAATAATAATAATAATAATAATAATAATAATAATAATAATAATAATAATAAATTATAATAAATTATAATAAATTATTATAAATTATAATAAATTATAATAATTATAATTATAATTATAATTTTTTTTAATTTATAAAAACACTCGTTGATCTTATCACACGTAAAACCTTATCAAAAATACAGAATAACGTATTAATTAAAACATAGCGATACTTTTTATAATAATATGGTGTATGATCTTAGAATGTGAAATCTTATACTATTTTGAATATCCAAAACTTTAAAAATTAGCGACAGAAGCTTTAAAAAATGGACGAAAGGCGTCATTGATCTATTTTTAAAAGTTTTGATTACAAACATCATTGTCTTAAATTTAATAAAACGTCTAATTAAATGAAACCCAAACCTCATATCGAATCATGATTATACGTAGATCTAAATAAAAAGAACAAACAATTAAAGTCGACTCCACCCCGAAATGTTGTACGTTGTAAAATGTTAATCTTAAACAGATGATTTAGCCAACAGCTTCCAGTCATGTATTGGATCATTTTGCCACAATCTGTCCACACCTTCGATTGCATCCAAAAATACTCTTTCTGCAAAGGTATATCAAGTAAGTTAACACACATATTATGCACAAACCTATTCCACGTTTTAATTAACTATTTAAAGTAGAGCTTTAAAAAGGTATTCCTCTTGACGAACCGCTGGATAAAGATAACCTGTGGAAAAACACATAAAAAATACCACCCCCCCCCCCACCGACCGACCTAAAAAAATAACCAAGGGCCATTTTCTTCAATACTCTTTACACCTGCACACAAATCCCCGCCTCTCACAGACGTCTCCGCGACTGCCAAACCTTCCCCACCCCGATTTTAAAAATATCGTTTTTCGTTGATCTTTATGTGTCGACATGATTAATAAGCAGAGATGACAGGAACAAATATCGCAGACTAATTATCTCAAGACAAAAATATATCAGACTAATTATTTAGTTAAAATGATCCTGAAATAAAATATCGTTAAATATTTGAAAGTTTATATCATATTACAATTTTTTTGAACTAAGACAAACGTCATTACAAAATATTTCGAGGATGAAAAGACAGATAGAAAGTGGCTTATCAAGTACCCAGCTAATCTATTAATATATTGTTAAGAAAAGTTACCCAAATGTTTGCCTTTTTGAAAACAAATAGTTCGGAAAATCGAATAAAAATAGATCAATTGGAGTAGTTGTGTTTGTGTGTAATACAAAGTAGATAAATTTTAAGATTGATGGACAAATAGTTAAGGCCAATAAAACGAAATATAATAATGTAAGCTAATATGCGGTAATTGAATTTCATTTAAAG
Organism: Physella acuta; assembly: GCF_028476545.2. Taxonomy (NCBI): domain Eukaryota; kingdom Metazoa; phylum Mollusca; class Gastropoda; family Physidae; genus Physella; species Physella acuta. The sequence continues at coordinate 169,900 of NW_026732038.1, forward strand.
GGTTTTGTAAATCAAGGAAGATCTATATCTTTAAAAAATTAAGTTCGTTGTAAACTAGATATTATAAAAGCATGAAATATTTCAATAATATTGTAAGTAACTTTCAGAATTTCTTATAATTTCAAAACCAAATATTTTAACTTAACTAAAACATTTCAATGGGCATTTTTAATCAGGTATTGTATTATTGAGCTATAGCTTGAGTATATATATATATATATATATATATATATATATATATATATATATATATATATATATATATATATATATATATATATATATATATATAATTCTTGTCTCATTGCAGGCTTTAGAACGTAAGAAAATGAGAATTATGATATTCGTTACAACATTAATAATTGGTTTACTTCCGATATGTTCAGGTAATGGTATGTTATTTTTGCATTTAAGTTAATTATTTATAATTACCAACACCAACCACCACACCTGCACCTACAACCACACCTACACATGTACCTATAAATACAAACAACAAATACAACTACAACTACATCCACACACAAACATTCATAGCTACAGCAAACGCTACAGGTACACCTTGCAGCGCCCGCGCTCAAAACTACACCCTCAAACTATTCCAAATACATACCCATAACCATACACAAACCAATACATGCAACCATTTCATTATACTTCACACAATGACTACATTTGCTATCTCTTTATTTAAAGTGTTTCATCTAAAATCTAAAGATAAAATTAAATTTTATTTATTTAATAAAGAAAAGCTTTATGGACAACTAAAGATGAATGTCAGTGAGGAGATTCAATGGACAAATGCCAGCAAAGCAATCAATGGATTTACTACTTCGGGAAGAAAAAAAGGAGAAATTGGAAAAATGTTTTCAAACTTAGCAGAAAATTTGACTTTAAATAAAGATGGCTATACCGATGATGATATGCGAGATAATTTGACTCAGTCGAAAATAAAGACAAAATCTGACTTTAGCTCTTTAATAAACACGATTAATATAAATGGTAATAAAGCACTTCGTTCGGTTGAAAATTTGACAAACAACGAGAAATATTCTTTGCCTCAAAAGGTGCAAAACATATTTGATGACAAAACGTTGTGTAGAGGCATCAATAATAGTAGTTTTGTAGGTAGTAACAATATCGTATCTAACAAGAGTGACTTGATTGATTGGGAGGTCACTTTGAATTCCTTTAAATTATCAGCAAGTAATTATCCATGGGTACCTACCCTGATACAAGGCATAAATCCGATGACATTATTTCTTAACCAATCAGAAATGAAAATGAGATATGTGGAACACGGAAAAAATTGGAAAAAAGATTTTACGGTTGGTTGTTTCCTTCTAAATCAAAGCACATGGGAATCCTGCAATGGCTTGTGTGGAAAGCTGCGCACTTCTCAGCTGTTTGGCAGCAGATACCCCTGTCATTGCGACAATCTGTGTTGGGTCTACGGCGACTGTTGCTCTGATTACTACTCGGTCTGTCTCAACATTGATATATACCACAGCTATTCTGATATTTTAAATAAAGAGCTAAGCAGATTGACATCATACTGGCAGTTAGACAGATATTATCAAGGCCTACAATTGGCTATACACTCAACTTGCGAATTTGATCAAGATGCTGGGTACTTTATGACAATGGTTTCAAAATGTAGTGAAAATAAAGAAGTACAATTAAAATTCGAAGTTCAAATGAGAAATTTGAAGCGTTTGTCTCATGAGTACACTAAAGATGAAGTTATTTCAAAATGTCAATTTAATACAACAACAACAAAAGAACAAGTTGTCGCCTTAAACAGACGTACCTTCGTTTTCTTTAAAAATATCTTCTGCGCGCTGTGTAATGGTTTTCCTGCAGATGAATTATCTTATCTAAAATACAGAACGCAAGTTAAGCGCAGTCTTCACTTGTCCGTTTTCTCAGCTATTAGCGAGGGAGCAATACACAAATATCCCCGCTTTTGTTATCCTTCTAACGATAGCAACATCTTGCACGATAAACGTAAAGATTTTACGAATGGAGTCGATGAAGAGTACAGTACTAGATTATTATGCGAAAAATACCAATACGTATTTCAAGACAACATACCAGAATATTTGCAGAAAAATAGACATTGTTTGTATGCTTCAAATCTAAAAGCACACACTCAAGTTGTTAAGAATATATCATATTTAAAAAAAGATTTTGCATATGCTGGGAATGAAAGCTTCTGTTTGATATCGAAGCAGAATGATATTTTTAAAGACGTTGTTACATTTCGTTCACTGTTTGATATATTCCCAGCAGCAACAAATGAACTAGATTCCCCAGTGCACACCCAGAACAAACTTTGTGGCCCGCGACAAATCTACGTTCCTTTCTACGGAGAATGTTTTAATCTCTACTGCCCTGCTGGAATGAATTTTATAGGAAACGGATGTAGCAATGAAGACATTAGCAAATCCAAAAGTAAGAGGAAAATTGTACACGAGTATTACTCAAATAAACTCAATGACTTTCTATTAATTTCAGGTTCTAGAAAAACTTTATTCAGAATTATGATCGAATTTAATAATTTTTTGAATTTTGAAGCCACTGATGATTCTATTACTGAGCCCAGTGAAGTGAATCATAAGGTATTGGATAGAGTTCAAATAATTAAAAAATTGCTAACCAGAAAAAATATCTTTAAGGGATTCACCGGAAAGGCTATATCGATTCCAACTGAAGTGCTAAAAACAGAATTAATTCTTTTTCACGAACTACGAAATGCTCTTCTTCGAAAATTTTACAAACTATTTTATGTAGAAGAGTTTGATCATGAGAGCAACGATATTCCTTCTTCAACCGATTGTTTCATTCCACTTCAAACAAACTTACCGTTATTCTCATTGCCTTATTGTGAGATCAGAAATACATTTAACAAAGACCAGAGAGATCCATTTGAGTGTTGTAAGAGGTTTGCTGTTCCTCTGTTGTATTATAATATCCATTCGGTAAATAATAATACAGAAGATAATAGTAATGCATGCATAGCTTACGTTTTTCAAATTCAAAATATCAGCAATTTCGAATTGATTTTAAACACAATTGAAGGTTTGCTAGCAGATATTATCTCCTATTCGATAAATTATGCTTATAGAGTTAGATCTCTCTCCCTGACTAACTTTAATGAAGGTTTTATTCCAACCGAGAAAAATGAACCTACAAGAAATTCAAACTCTACATTACACAATATGAAAAATGTGTGTCCTTTAGGTTGGAGAGTGCACCTCAAGGAGATACCAATTGAAGTTGATCTATCCGGATTTTACGTGACAAACTTTGATTTAAACATTAGTAAATACATTTGGTTTCATCTCAATTTCTCATTAGAAAAGTTTAGAGCTGAAAATGTCGTTATTATTTGGTGTGAGGTAAACTTGAATCTTTCAAGATGTCCTTCGTCCCCTTACATTAAAATAAATCAATCAAAATTCGTTGTGGCTGGAGAAAATTTGTTGTTGGTCAATGAACCTGAACGGTTGGTTCTGATTGAACAATTAAAATCAAAGTTTGGAAATGATAATAACATGACACTACAAGATATAAAACACCAACTACAGCAGTTAAAAAATATAATTATTCTAGACCCTGGCTGGTTTGAAGTTGTCGGCGATGAAGCTTTTGTCTGCTGGAATTTTGGGGATGTGTCTCTGGATAACTCAAAAGCAACTAAAATCTCAGAGCTAGAAGAGTTAGTGACGCTAGTAACGTCCCTTGTTTCAATTAGTGCATTGGTCGTTGTTCTTGTCGTCTATTCTCTAGTGTCAGAATTAAGAAATTTACCGGGGAAAATTGTCATGGCACTCTCGTCCACATTACTATTGGCCCAAGTTCTCTTCTTGTGTAGCGATCTACCCAAAGGACTGGCTTGTGAAATATATGCTGCAATCCATCACGGTGCCTGGTTGGCCTCGTTTTCGTGGTTGGCTGCCATGTCTGTTCACCTGGCTTTAACTATATACAACAGATTATCTACAATTATACAAATATTGAACACGTACACTTATTTTGCTCTGTGTGTTTTGTGCTGGGGCTTGCCGGGATTTGTAGCGTTCATATCGTTTTGCCTAGACTGGTCTGGATATGCCAACATGGGCTATGGACTCAACGGAAGCTGCTGGATTGGATACACAAAAGCATTGATAATAAATTTTGCCATCCCAGTGTTTTGTCTGCTTGCTGTGACATGGAGCAGTTCCATCGCCATCTTGATTGCTATCAGAAAAAGTTTTCGATTCAGAAACGCAAACGTACACCGCCATCATGGCAGACAAGTGCTGCTGTGTATTAACCTCTCATTGCTCCTGGGTTTCAGCTGGATACTGTATTTCCTAGCACTGGCCGTGGACTCAACTACTGTTTGGATAATTCACAACATCATGAATGGATCAGAAGGATTGTACATTTTTTTGTCTTATGTTATGAGAAAGAGACTCTTTGTTTCTCTGACTAAAAAGTGGAATCAGACGAGGCACACGCGAGAACAAACCTAGGTTGGAGAGTCTTGATTGATGGCAATAAATGTCAAGTCACATTTAGAAATCAATTAAAATAGCATAATTTCCAATCACTCATTATTTATTTTGTATATTCAACCTAACAATAAACTGATTTGTGAATGAAGTAAACATAAGGTCATCTAAACACTCTTTTGTTAAGTTTTTGCTGTGTCGCAGTAGAAGAAAACAAAAAGTCTAGAGTAGAAAGTTTATTTTGTGACAATTAGCATATTAATACTAATTAACTTTAAAGATTTTGTTTAGAATGTAAATTAGAGTACACAACGTATTTAGTTTTATATATATATATATATATATATATATATATATATATATATATATATATATATATATATAATATATTTTAATGGCTTATGTTAAGCATCTCAAGGTAGAATAATATAAGATTAAAATAGTTATGCACCCTAGCGACTCTTCAACGTTTTCAGAATATTCTATGTACTAACTAGTGAGTGGTTATTTCATTTTTAAACGTCATCTGTGGTTTTGCTTTCAGCTTATTAACCACGTATTGCCGATAAACAGAGAGTCCTTTACATGCATTAAAATATAAAAATATAGGCCTACAGATTTTTTTACTTCTTTATTTTGAAATAATGATTGTGAATTAGAGCATCTAATATATAATGTTTAATTCTGTATGTTTTTTTGTAAGATAATTGCAATGATTGTCGTGGATACTTCAATGGCTTTAAGTGTTAGATTATTATAGTGCTCAAGGTCTAAATTTATGAGTTAAAAAATTACTATTGAAAGTCTTTAAAAACAATTTTCATTTTATATACTTAGAATAATAATTTTCAATTATGAAAAGTGTATCGACGTTTAAAAAATTCAAAAATTGTGTCTGAAATGTATTTGCATTTTGTCCTTTAGTTCTCATAACGTCCCTTGATTTGGAAAACACAGTTACTTCCCTTTAAAGAACCATTAAATCGGGCGAAGAAAGAATTTACTTTTTATTACTTTGCTTTGGTGTTAAGAAAAAAAAAATAACACAATTAGCGGGGATTGATTATGTGCAATGTCGTTGGTATTTTAAATACTGCCTTTTATTTATTCTATACACTGAACATACTGTTTACTAATATTTTTAAAAAAAATCAATAACATTTAATAAGCCAGGTCATACAAATCCTATATGTTTATTTCTTTCCATTTACGGATAAGCTTGGAGTATTATAATTTAGTTCACTAAATGGAAACAGGCACGCCCGCCCTTGCCCCTGCACGGTTCGATTTGGCGCCCTGGGCTATCATGTGAGCGCTATGCTGCATAATTTTGTTTTAAAGAAAGGTTACTATAGTCTTTAAGTGAATCGAATCCGGGCGTCCTCCGGCACCCCGACAGGGTGCTATTTGGCGCCCCGGGCCTTCCCGCGTACGCTATGGTATCTACGTTCGCGTAAGTGAGTTCAAAAGACTATGAATAATTTGGGTACTATAGTCGTTTACTAAGTTGAATCAGGCGGTTACGCCGCACGTCGTCATGGTGCAATTTGGCGCCCCCGGGCTAGACTGTGGACACTTTGAGTTTATCTTTGCGTGTGTTTTCTTTGTGTTTGAGTTTGGGTTTGCGTTTGTGGTTGTGTTTGCGTTCGGATTTGGGTTTGGGTTTGTTTTCGTTTGCTTTTTTTCTTTGCGTTTGTGTTTTCTTTGTGTTTGTGATTGGTTTTGTGTTTGCGTTTGTTTTTGTGTTTTCGTTTGTGTTTGTATTTGCGTTTGTGTTTATGTTTTCTTAGTGTTTGTGGTTGGGTTTGTCTTTGCATTTGTTTTTGTGTTTTCGTTTGTGTTTTTTTTTGGTAGTGTTATGTTTGCGTTTTTTGTGTGTTTTGGTTGGTTGTGGTTAGAGTGGGCAATGCCGGATAAATGTTGATTACCAAACACACAAGTTATGGTCCTTTACAGATACGTTTTTCAGAGATGCCAGTGCAGGGCCTGGCCGGGACGGCTAGTTTAGAAATAAAATTCACTCATTATGCCTGGTTTACATAGAAAGAGACTAAACATGTTTTGAACTGTTTTCTTCGCATTCTAATGTAAGTAAGTAAAGTTCTTCCTTAGAGCTAGCGATCCAATGGGCAGAGGAAGTAGATTTCATATGTTTCTTGACTGCGTCATTTGAAGGGATGGAGTTCCAGCTGCTTTTACATTCTCCGACGTAAGTCAGGTACCTATCATAGCTGGGCGGACTTAGGGACATCATACAGACACATGTGCTAACCAAGTTTCAAACTCAAGACCTTCAGGCTAGCTGACCAAAACTCTACCATTCTATCGGGACGGTCTCAGGCGAGTCAAAGCTGAATGACTCATGGCAGCCCTATCTCACCAATGAGCTTTATTTCACCTAAAGTCCTTAAAAACTTGCTTTTTAGTGAACTAGACGGAAAAACAAAATAAATGTGGTGTATCCACAAACAACCGGATCTATACCTAAATTTGAGTATAAGCTATACATAAGAAAAAAACATCGACGACCCTTAAGCTGCTTCATGAGGCCGTAGACCGATCCCGGGGCTAAACAAAAACAAACGGTGTTTCCTTCTAGAAAACCTAAAAATAAAACCAAAAAATAAAACGTTAAAACTGACAAGAAGCCGTATTCCCTTATGTAAACTTATATATATATATATATATATATATATATATATATATATATATATATATATATATATATATATATATATATATATATATATATATATATATATATATATATATATATATATATATTAACAAAATATCTAAGTGACATCATATCTCACGATGAAAATCTACTGGCATGCGATCTCACTGACAATATATTCCAGAGACCAAAAATCTCAGCACAACATATACATCAGGACAAAATAAATCATGGAAAAAATATCACACTCTTAACATCTCAGAAAAAACTATCTCATGACAATATACCTATAGTATTTAAGATAATTAAAATAAAATAAAAACCAACCATAGATTATTTTAATTTTAAAATTTTTAAATTTGTATTTTAATAGTATAAATAAACGTAAAAGAAATCTAAAGCGTACTAATCCCTGACAAAAGACACTTCTCCATTGAACTCAATCTTAGCTGACTAGCTATTGGTGTCCAAACTAGCCTCGCAGCCATTGCCTCGTGTTCAACAGACCACCTCGGGGAGTAAACATTTTTTAAAATTCTTTCATAAAATTTTGAAGGCTGGTGACGACTACAAATTTACTGACATCTTTACAAAGTGCATAATAAAATAATAATAAAATAATATTTACAATAAAGTATATTTTTGAAATTAAACATTAAACCTCCCGATTTGAAGCAGCAAACCAATTTTCTATTACATTGTAGAATTGTTTATGGTATAATGCACTTCTTTTATAGCTGGGTATCATAGTGTATGATTGCGTCATTATTAATTTCACTTAAAACCTCGGTTTCTATTGACATAAGCATAAAGGAAAGAAATATATTAAATAATTTTGTGTCACATTTGCATTGTAAAATTTTATCATTCTCAACTGGAACTTTCCAGAGTTCATGTCGTGAATCTTTACATTTTCTTGGGCATCTACATTTCAATAGTCTCAATGTTATCTGTGAGTTCAGTGAGTATTCTACGTCTAAGCTCCAAATTGGCCAGTATGGGAACTCTACGGCTAAATCGGCAGATGGCTACTATCACCTTGCATTGACCAGCCAATAACCAATCGTTTTTCTCGATTTCGAAATTTGGCTAATTATTTTGCGAACTCGAATGGGGCGATTGGCCAAAGTCGAAATAAAGTCATGAACAGATTTTGGGTGTTTGTTAATCGTTGGGAATGGTTGAGTACCAACCCTAAAACTCAAACTGATGTAATATACAAAAAGAGGGTTGAATACGTCTTCTCTTGATAAAAATATTGACTGAGCAGATGTCATTTGAAATGTACCTCCGTTTTTGTAATAAAAGGCTGACAAAGTACATAAATCATTAAATTGAATTTATTATTTTAAAATGAAAATCAACCAATGAAATGAAATGTCACATTGTCACATTAAGATGTGATAATTAGGTTTTGTTAAAGAAATGTGTAACTCAAGAAAGCTTTTTTTTTAAATATTATAAAGTTCGATTTAAGTCCGGTATCTTTATAAAAGCAGGGAATCATACTATTGGGTAGTATTTTGTAGGAGTCTTTATATTGAAAAACTTAGTTCGCCATAATAAGCATGGTCATTCTTTAACAAGTAAGTGAAATCATTTATGTCCCATTTATTATTTATATGAATAAATAAATAAATAAAGCCTATGTGAAAATTTTAAAATAATTCGGTCGGTAATAGTGTTGTAATTCAGAGGCGTAGCGAGGGGGGGGGGCGGGGGGGGGGGGGGACATATGTCCCCGGGCGCCGACCTTAGGGGGGGCGCCAAATTGAAAGTTTGAGGGGGGGGGGTGCAAATGAAAAGTTCGAGGGGTGGGGGGTGCAAATCGAAAGTTTGAGGGGGGGGGGGTGCAAATGAAAAGTTCGAGGGGGGGGGGGATGCAAATGGAAAGTTTGAGGGGGGGTGCAAATGAAAAGTTCGAGGGGGGGTGCAAATCGAAAATTTGCTCCCGAGGGGGGCGCCAAATTGAAAGTATGTCCCCGGGCGCCGGGAAGGGTCGCTACGCCTCTGTTGTAATTATTTGTTCACAAGTTTCCGACTATGATGGAAGAAAGTCAAAGAAATCAAGTTAAAAATAAATTGATATGCGCATGTAGAGAAATCAGAAATAGTTAAACTCACCGAAAATCACTCGTACTTTTGAAAATTTGAAAGTGGAATAAGTTCCACTTCCGTTTACAGGAAAAAGGTGAAAAGTTGATAAAGAACTACAAATTTGATATAAAACTTAAATATGAAATTTTGTCAATGTCGCTTTAACGGTAATCAAGTTATCATGCTCAAAGACAGAAAGACACACCGACACACAGGCAGACACACAGACAAAATTGCAAAACTCAGTTTTTCCAATCCAGGATGTTGTAAAAAATTAAGATTTGCGAAAATCTCGATTTGTTCTTATTTTCACGATTATAGTACTTCATCTATACTGTGTATATGAGAAAGTAAAAACAAAACTTGAGATACGCTATATTAGGCTAATTGTCAACAGAAACACCAGCCGTCGTGACAGTTGCTCTGGTTGTTGCTCTTACCCTTTATACCACATCTATTTTCGACATTAAACATCTATCTGAACTAATTCAAATAGCTTCTTTCGCCCTCTTAATATTTTTTTTTAAATATCGCCTTTTGAACAAAATATACTTGATTATCTAAAACACTAAATAATTTTCGAAAAAGCTCTAAAAGTCCTTACAAAAATTAAATAATAATAATACAAAAAATAATAATAATAAAAAAATAAATAAATAAATAATAATAATAATAATAATAATAATAATAATAATAATAATAATAATAATAATAATAATAATAATAATAATAATAATAATAATAATAATAATAATAATAATAATAATAATAATAATAATAATAATAATAATAATAATAATACAAAGAAAGCTAGAAGAGAAGGTAGGTCAGGGGGAAAGAGAAGGGATAATAGACTTTAAAAGATGTTTTTTTTCTTATAAAAACACCCGTAGATCTGATTACACGTGTAGCATTATCAAGAATTCAAAATTACCCTTTGATTAAAACAGCGATATGCCATATGATCTTAAAATGGGAAATCTTCTATTATTTTGAATACCCAAAACTTTAAAAAATTAGCGACAAAAGCTTTAAAAAAAAATTCATAAAAGACGTTTTAATAACAAGCTTTTATGTACTATTTCACTAAAAAGTAGAAAATAAATTATACACTACTATTTAAATTACTATAAAGAAAAGCGTGGGTCACTTTAGTACCTATTGGATACCTTTACTAATATTTGAGAAGAGACCCACGCTTTTCTTTATAGTAATTTAAATAGTAGCGTATAATTTATTTTCTACTTTTTAGTGCAATAGTACATATAAGCCTGTTATTAAAACGTTTTTGATGAATTTTTTTCCAGTACTTTACATGTTTTATTTGCAATAGAGTTACATGACATTGCCCGTCTATTGAACGTGTTGGCACAGCTATTGAACCTGATGGTGCAGCTATTGAACGTGATGACGCGTGTGGTGTGGTGGGATAGACATGCCTACTAATTCGGTCCAAATCTTAATTAATTCCCAAAAAAAAAATTAAAAAATTAATTAGGCATCCAATTAAGTCAAATTTAATTTCAGATTGCATTGTCTTCATGTCTTGACCCACGTGCCAACTGTGAACCGTATCGGTCAAGTCTAAGTGTCCGAATTTTCGCTCCAGCGTTTCGATCTAGACAGACTGACGACAGACTGACGACAGACAGAGGAAGTGAGTTAAATAAAAGCTTGTAAAAATGGACGAAAGGCGTCACCGATCATGTCTTTAAAAAGTTTGATTACAAAAATTATTCTGTCAAATTTAATAAAATGTCTAATCAAATGAAACACAAACATCATATCAAATTATGATTATACGTAGGTCTAAATAAAAAGAACAAACAAATAGTCCACTCCACACCCAAAATGCTTGACAGACCTTTTTTCTATACGTTATAAAAAGTGAATCTTAAACAGATGTTTTAGCCAACAGCTTCCAGTCATGTATTGCCACAGTCATTTTGCCACAATCTGTCCTCATCTTCGATTGCATGCAAAAATACCTTTTCTGAAAAGGTATATCAGGTAGGTTAAGTAAACAAATATAATGCACAAACCTATTCCACGTTTTAATTAACTATTTAAAGTAAAGCTTTAAAAAGGTATTCTACTTGACGACCCGCTAGATAAAGATAACCTGCGGAAAAACACAAAAAGAATACCACCCCCTCCCCCCCCCCCCCCCCGCCCAACCTAAAAAAAAACAAGGGCCATTTTCTTCAATACTCTATACACCTGCACACAAATCCCCGCCTCTCACAGACGTCTCCCCGACTGTAAAAACCTGTCCCATAACAAAAATCTTGTTTTACCCAAATCCCATCTTTATTTGTGTTGATATGATTAATGAACAAAGATGACAAGACCAAATATCGCTGACTATAGACAAAAATATACCAGACTAATTATTTAGTTTGGGTGATCTTGATATAAAATATATATAAATACTTTAAAGTCTTTGACCCATTACACATTTTCTCAACTAAGACATTTGTCGTGATTAAATATTTCAAAGATGAAATGACTGAGATAAAAAGTGTCTTACCAAGAACCAAGCTAAGCTAAGCGCGTTTATATCTAACTTGCTGTCCCGGGAGGCCCTACACTGGCCACTGTGAAAAACCTATCTATAAAGGACCCTGACTTATGTGTATATTAAGTAGCATATACCCGGCATTGCCCTGGTTTAGGAAATATATTACTTTTTTTATTAAATGTCTATATGCAAATATGGACACATAACCCTAAACCTAACTGTAACTCTAGACTTAACCCCAACCACAAACATAAACGCAAACGCAAACACAAACGCAAATACAAATACAAACACAAACGCAAACACCAAGGCAAACAAAAATGCAACCGCAACCGCAAACACAAGCGCAAACACAAACGCAAAAATAAACACAAACACAAACGCAAACAGAAACAAAAACGCAAACACAAATGCAAATGCAAACGAAACGCAAACACAAACCTAAAATCAAACACAAAAATACAAACAAACAAAAACGCAAAGGCAAACATAAGCGCAAAAACAAACAATAACGTAAACACAAGTGCAAACACAAATCCAAAAGCAAACACAAACGTGAACACAAACGAAAACCAAACCCAAAAGCAAACAAAAAAGCAAACACAAACATTAACGCCAACGTAACGTAAACACAAAAGCAAACACATGCACAGACGGAAACACAAACGAAAACACAAACATAAACTCAAACACAAACATAAGTGCAAAAAAGTAAAGCAAACATACACACAAACGCAAACGCAAATCCAGAAGCAAAAACAAAACTCAAACAAAACCTAAAATCAAACACTAACTTAAAGACAAAAGCAAACACAAACATAAACACAAACGTAACGCAAACACGAAAGCAAACACAAACGGAAACAGAAAAGCAAACGTAAACACAAACACACAATCCAATCACAAAGCAAACAAAAACGCAAACGCAAACAAAACCTAAACCCATAAAATATTTCAGAAAATAATGCGAAATTGAACGCGAACATAAAAACTATATTAAACGCAAATAAAAACGCAATAGTGTTTACAGTATAGCCCGCGGCGCCAAATCACACTCTGCCGGACGCGCCTGATTCAATTTAGTTATGGACTGTAATACCCCCATTGAATCTGCAAACTTGTAAACAGTTCGTTCGGCAGATAAAATAAATAACTAGTAGTATTTCAAAGACCCGTGTTTTACCTACCACAAAGAATTTAATCAATCCATCCTAATATATATAACTGTTATTTTTTCCAATATAAATACAAACACTGATTATTTTCATCTCATTGCAGGCTTCAATACGTAACAGACAATAATGACATTCATTACAACATTAATTATTTGTTTGCTACGCATGAGTACAGGTAATGGTGTGTTAATTTAGCATTTGGCTGAAAATTATTCATAGCATCACAACACCAACGCCAACACCAACACCAACACTAATACCAACATCACCATTGTTATCACCTACACCTAGACCTACACCTAGACCTACACCTAGACCTACACCTAGACCTACACCTACACCTACACCTACACCTACACCTACACCTACACCTACACCTACACCTACACCTACACCTACACCTACACCTACACCTACACCTACACCTACACCTACACCTACACCTACACCTACACCTACACCTACACCTACACCTACACCTACACCTACACCTACACCTACACCTACACCTACACCTACACCTACACCTACACCTACACCTACACCTACACCTACACATACACCTACACCTACACCTACACCTACACCTACACCTACACCTACACCTACACCTACACCTACACCTACACCTACACCTACACCTACACCTACACCTACACCTACACCTACACCTACACCTACACCTACACATACACCTACACCTACACCTACACCTACACCTACACCTACACCTACACCTACACCTACACCTACACCTACACCTACACCTACACCTACACCTACACCTACACCTACACCTACACCTACACCTACACCTACACCTACACCTACACCTACACCTACACCTACACCTACACCTACACCTACACCTACACCTACACCTACACCTACACCTACACCTACACCTACACCTACACCTACACCTACACCTACACCTACACCTACACCTACACCTACACCTACACCTACACCTACACCTACACCTACACCTACACCTACACCTACACCTACACCTACACCTACTCCTACACCAACACCTACACCTACACCTACACCTACACCTACACCTACACCTACACCTACACCTACACCTACAGCTTCACCTACACCTACAGCTACACCTACACATACACATACACCTACACCTACACCTACACCTACACCTACACATACACATACACCTACACCTACACCTAAAACTTGATCTACAAATACAACGACACCTACAGCGACAACGACAACGACTCCTTAAACTACAACTACAACTACAACTACAACTACAACTACAACTACAACTACAACTACAACTACAACTACAACTACAACTACAACTACAACTACAACTACAACTACAACTACAACTACAACTACAACTACAACTACAACTACAACTACAACTACAACTACAACTACAACTACAACTACAACTACAACTACAACTACAACTACAACTACAACTACAACTACAACTACAACTACAACTACAACTACAACTACAACTACAACTACAACTACAACTACAACTACAACTACAACTACAACTACAACTACAACTACAACTACAACTACAACTACAACTACAACTACAACTACAACTACAACTACAACTACAACTTCAGCAACACCTTAACTACATCTACATCACAACTACAACTACAGCTACAGTACTACAACAACAAAAACAACATCCACACACAAACATCCATAGCTTCATCAATACCTACAGATACAGCTTCGTACACGCACACTCTCAACCTGTTCCATATAGATCTACATACCAATACTCATAACCCTACTCAAAGCTATGCACGTAACCACACCATTATACTTTGAGCTGTGACTATATTTCCCATTTTTTTAAAAAGAAGATTCTTCGAAAATTTTTAAAATAAACCTAACTTTTTTTTTTTATTTAATAAAGAAAAGCTTTATGGACAACTAAAGATGAATGTCAGTGAGGAGATTCAATGGATAAATGCGAGCAAAGCCAACAATGTATTTACTAGTTTGGAAGGAAACAAAGGAGAAATTGGAAAAATAATTTCAGAGTTAGCAGAAAATTTGACTGTAAATAAAAACGGCAGAACAGATGATGATATGCGAGAGAATTTTACCAAGCCGAACTTAAAGACAAAATCGGACGTTAGCCCTTTAATAAACATGACTAATATAAATAAAGCGTTTTGTTCGGTTGAACATTTGACAATCAACAACAAAAAAGGTTCTTTGCTTCAAAAGGTGCGAAATATGTTTGATAACAAAACGCTTTGTAGAGGCATCAATAAAAGTAGTTTCGTAGGTAGTAACAATATCGTATCTAACAAGAGTTAGTTGATTGGGAGGTCACTTTGAATTCCCTAAAGTTATCAGCAAGTAATTATCCATGGGTAGCTACCGGGATACAAGGCATAAATCCGATGACATTATTTCTTAACAAATCAGAAATGAAAATGAGATATGAAGAACATCAAACAAATTGGAAAAAAGATTTTACGGTTGGTTGTTTCCTTCTAAATCAAAGCACATGGGAATCCTGCAACGGCTTGTGTGGAAAGATGCGCTCTTCTCAGCGTCTACGGCGACTGTTGCTCTGATTACTACTCGGTCTGTCTCAACATTGATATATACCACAGCTATTCTGATATTTTAAATAAAGAGCTAAGCAGATTAACGTCATACTGGCAGTTAGACAGATATTATCAAGGCTTGCAATTGGCGATACACTCAACTTGCGAATTTGATCAAGATGCTGGGTACTTTATGACAATGGTTTCAAAATGTAGTGAAAATAAAGAAGTACAATTAAAATTCGAAGTTCAAATGAGGAACGTGAAGCGTTTGTCTCAAGAGTACACTAAAGATGAAGTTATTGAAAAATGTCAATTTAATACATCAACAACAAAAGAACAAGTTGTCGCCTTAAACAGACGTACCTTCGTTTTCTTTAAAAATATCTTCTGCGCGCTGTGTAATGGTTTTCCAGCAGATGAATTATCTTATCTAAAATACAGAACGCAAGTTAAGCGAAGTCTTCACTTGTCCGTTTTCTCAGCTAAAAGCGAAAGCGCGATACACAAATATCCCCGCTATTGTTATCCTTCTAACGATAGCAACATCTTGCACGATAAACTTAAAGATTTTACGAATGGAGTCGATGAAGAGTACAGTACTAGATTATTATGCGAAAAAATACCAATATGTATTTCAAGACAACATACCAGAATATATGCAGAAAAATATACATTGTTTGTATGCTTCAAATCTAAAAGCACACAACAAGGTTAATAGGAATGTATCATATTTAAAAAAGGATTTTCAATATGTTGGGAACGAAAGCTTCTGTTTGATCTCGAAGCAGAATGATATTTTTAAAGACGTTGTCACATTTCGTTCACTGTTTGATATCTTCCCAGCAGCAACAAATGAACTAGATTCCCCAGTGCACACCCAGAACAACCTTTGTGGCCCGCGACAAATCTACGTTCCTTTCTACGGAGAATGTTTTAATCTCTACTGCCCTGCTGGAATGAATTTTATAGGAAACGGATGTAGCAATGAAGACATTAGCAAATCTAAAAGTAAGAGGAAAATTGTACACGAGTATTACTCAAATAAACTCAATGACTTTCTATTAATTTCAGGTCCTAGAAAAACTTTATTCAGAATCATGATCGAATTTAATAATTTTTCGAATTTTGAAGCCACTGATGAAACTATTACTGAGCCCAGTGAAGTGGGTCATAAGGTATTGGATAGAGTCCAAATAATTAAAAAATTGCTAACCAGAAAAAGTATCTTTGAGGGACATACGGCAAGGACCATATCGATTCCATCTAAAGCGCTTAAAACAGAATTAATTCTTTTTTACGAATTACGAAACGCTTTTCTTCGGAAATTTTTCAAACTATTTTATATAGAAGAGTTTCATCAAGAAGCATTTAATATTAATTCTTCAACCGATTGTTTCATTCCACTTCAAGCAAACTTACCGTTATTCTCATTGCCTTATTGTGAGATTAGAAATACATCTATCAAAGACCAGAAAGATCCATTTGAGTGTTGTAAGAGGTTTGCTATTCATCTGTCGTATTTCAACATAGATTCGGAAAGTAAAAGTACAGTTGATGACAGTATGGCATGCATTGCTTACGTTTTTCAAATTCAAAATATCAGCAATTTCGAAGTGATTTTGAACACAATTGAAGGTTTGTTAGCAGATATTATCTCCTATTCGATAAATTATGCTTATAGAGTTAGATCTCTCTCCCTGACTAACTTTAATGAAGGTTTTATTCCAACCGAGAAAAATGAACCTACAAGAAATTCAAACTCTACGTTACACAATATGAAAAAAGTGTGTCCTTTAGGTTGGGGAATGCACCAAAAGGAGATACCAGTTAAATATGATCTATCCGGATTTTACGTGACAAACTTTGATTTAAACATTAGTGAATATATTTGGTTTCATCTCAATTTCTCATTAGAAAAGTTTAGAGCTGAAAATGTCGTTATTATTTGGTGTGAGGTAAACCTGAATCTTTCAAGATGTCCTTCGTCCCCTTACATTAAAATAAATCAATCAAAATTCGTTGTAGCTGGAGAAAATTTGTTGTTGGTAAATGAACCTGAACGGTTGGTTCTGACTGAACAATTAAAATCAAAGTTTGGAAATGATAATAACATGACACTACAAGATATAAAACACCAACTACAGCAGTTAAAAAATATAATTATTCTAGACCCTGGCTGGTTTGAAGTTATTGGGGATCAAGTTTTTGTCTGCTGGAATTTCTGTGATGTGTTGCTAGAAAATTCTAAAGCAACTAAAAGCTCAGAGCTAGAAGAGCTGGTGACACTAGTTACGTCCCTTGTTTCAATTAGTGCATTGGTCGTTGTTCTTGTCGTCTATTCTTTCGTGTCAGAGTTAAGAAATTTACCGGGGAAAATTGTCATGGCACTCTCGTCAACTTTACTAGTGGCCCAAGTTCTCTTCTTGTGTAGCGATCTACCCAAAGGACTGGCTTGTGAAATATATGCTGCAATCCATCACGGTGCCTGGTTGGCCTCGTTTTCGTGGTTGGCTGCCATGTCTGTTCACCTGGCTTTTACTTTATACAACAGGTTCTCTACTATAATAGAAACGCTAAGTAAGCACACATTTGTAGCACTGTGTGTATTATGCTGGGGTTTGCCGTGTTCTCTAGCTGTCATAGCGTTTTGCTTAGACTGGTCTGGATATGCCAACATGGGCTATGGACTCAACGGAAGCTGCTGGATTGGAAACACAAAAGCTTTGATCATCAATTTCGCCATCCCAGTGTTTTGTCTGCTTGCTGTGACTTGGAGCAGTTCCATCGCCATCTTGATCGCTATCAGAAAAAGTTTTCAATTCAGAAACGCTAACGTACATCGGCTCCAAGGCAGACAACTGCTGCTGTGTATTAACCTCTCATTGCTCCTGGGGTCCAGCTGGATACTGTATTTCCTAGCACTGGCCGTGGATACAACAAGTCTCTGGATAATACACAACATTACCAATGGATCAGAGGGACTGTACATCTTTTTGTCTTATGTAATGAGAAAGCGCCTTTTTGTTTCTCTGACTAAAAAGTGGAGTCTATTGAGACCCACTAGAGAACAAGCCTAGCCTTAATTTCCATTGCTTAAATTAATAAAGAGCTATGAAAGGCTTACAATTTTCAGACTACACTTATTAAAGATTAATTTTATACTAAAGAAATTATAAAGAATTATAAGTAACTGAAATATATTATCAATAAAATTATTAGCATGGGAATGTTTCTTCTTCTTCTTCGTTCTTAATTATTAGTGTTGAAGGGGATCGAGATTTATCTGCCAGTGGGTTCGAACTCGAGACTTTGTTCGAATTTATCAACCATGAGCTTTTTGCCGACTCGACCACGCCTCCAACACAATTAAGCGTTACGTGTCAACTGGTTATGCGCCATTGAGGCCATTGACTCCGATTTCAGCCTGCTTTTCATTTTGGATTTGCTTCCATAGCCTTTGTCCAACCAAGAACAATCTACAAGGCAGCAGTTGTTTGATTTTGGAGTTGTCTCTCCTAGAAGAGTGGCTGTCCCCAGCTAACGAGCCTCATCTGCCCGAGGGTTCGAACTCGAGACTTTTCGGTTTAGCAACCATGAGCTTTACCGACTCGACCACGCCGAGCATGGGAATGAATATATCTGAGTTGTAAAATTTTATATATTTGTCTGTGAAGTAAATAGAATAAACACAACAATAATTATTTCATGTTTCAATGGCTGAATATTGGGTCGGCTTGGTCGGGTAGGTAAAAAACACACTTGATAAACAGCAGAGTCCCGGATTTAAACCCCCGGGCTGGTAAGGTTCGATAGCTTGGAACAGCAATCTATTTAGTGGAGAAAACTCCAAAATCAAACATCTTGAAGTTTGGATGGACAAAGGCTATAGGAGCATATCCAAAAATAAAAGCGGACTGAAATCGCAGTCAATATAGTATATGGCGCAAAATATGTTGACACGAAACACTAAACTATTTTGGGAAATCCATTCCAACATTACAGTTTTAAAAAAAAACCGGGAGTGATCTCCCCTAATCTTTCTCGAATATTCTTATATAACACTACGGGAGATGGCAACTCGGGATAAAGACAACAGTTTAAATCCATTTTTAATTACTTAAACTTTAAAATATAATAGAATCTCGTAGAGAAAAGAATTGCGCACCAAGTGAACGCCAAACAAAATGTTTATAATAGCGAGGAATATTATTAGTACTTTATACATTTACATGCGTTTTTTGAGAAATCGGAAATAGAGTAAATTACTACTTCCAGTCAACAGAAATTGCTCAAAATTTGTGAGATGGCAGAAAATTAGATCTTATACTGACAAGTGAAATTTCATTTATCTCTCTGAAATAGCACTCAAGTTATAGGCTTTTGAAAAATCGAAAGTAGAAAAAGTTCCACTTCAGGTTATTGGAAATCGCTGAAAAATAGATACGGATCTATAAATTTGATATAATTCTTATATATGAAATTGCATCAACCTAGCTGCAACGGTACTCAAGTTATCGTATTTACAGTCACACATACATACACACGGAGGCATACGGACAAAATTGCAAAACTAATTTTTTCCGACGTCAAGATTTGCAAAAATCTCGATTTTTTTCACGATTACAATACTTTCTCAATACTTGGTATACGAGAAAGTAAAAAAAAATCACAAAACACGTTTTAATAAAAAAAAACTTTTATTTAATAATGCACTGAAAAGAAGAAAATAAATTTTTTCTTTAAATATATAATAATTCACTACGATTCAAACAACTATAAAGAAAAGCGTGGGTCACTTTATTATCTATTATATACCTTTATTAATATTTAGGAAGAGACCCACGCTTGTGTTTATAGTTATTTAAATATTAGTGTACTGTTATATACGAGCCGACCCGCGGCGTTACATACGCCGCTATTTAGTTGTTTTATTTTTTACTTTTTAGTAATTCAAAATTTGTGAATTCGACACTACCCTCCCTCCGCCCCATGAAAGCAGCCGTTAGTGACGACAGTTTACTGCCGACAATGAAAAGATCAAGCAGAAATTGTTACCTCCCATTAGTTTCAAATCGTTTAAACTAAATTATCTGCCCCTAATAGCTGTCACTAATTTGACCCGGCTCTACGATTGTAAACATTCGACGTGAACCACTGCTCACCAGACTGTTGGGGTGGGGGTGATAGCGATATGGTCTGTTACGCATGCTTGCGTGGTGGTGTCATTTATTTTCTACCTATAAGTGCAATATTACATAAAAGCTTGTTATTTAAATATTTTTATTAAAAAAAATTTCAGTACTTTAAATTATTTAATACAATGGAGTTGCAGGACTAAAAACTGTTGCGCATCGAATGAACATGATACCGCGCGTATAATAGTACGGAATAGTTTGGTAGGCTGCCTGCTAATTTAATTTTTTTATGAATTAATAAAAAGTTGATTAGGCATACAATTAAGTCAAATTTAATGTCAGGTTGCATTGTCTTAATGTCTTGACCCACGAGTCGACTTTCGACAGCGAGATAAGGCTAGAATGTCAAGTATTTAGGAGGATAAAATAGTCATACAATGAGTTTTCTTGGTCCTATTCCCACAGAGCGGGAAAAAATAAGCACTGGGATTGAGAGCGTGTATATTATTATTTTATTTTTTTAACCTTACGGTCGATAGGGCGATGAAGTAGAGTTTATCTGTTTCCATGACCACGGCATATGAAGGGATTGTGTTGTGAGCACTTTACTTTCACTAACATATTTCGGATAAACGATAATTCCGGGATTGGCAAAGTAAGAGCTCAACTTTTGAAAATTAATTTCTACACCATATAAAACCAAAAAATGATGAGTCGTCTTAGATTTTTCGAACATTTTCTCAAACCTTTGGCTTATTTAAATTTTAAGCTTTGCGCACTGCATTAATTGTTTGTCTCTTTGCAATTAGTGTAATTTCGTCCACTAAATTCTTGAAAATTATGAATATTTTGTTTCTAGACGGTTGCTGAAACGCCACTTCAATTTTTTATGAAAAACTTTTTAGGACAGGGTAATGTGGTAAAATTTCAAATTAGGCTACATATTCCTGAAACGTTATTAACAATCATTTTATTAGTTTGAAATATGAACAGTATACAAATATTTTCTTTTGCGGAAAATAGAAAACGTTATAGACATTTTACTGACCAAACCTTTACCACTTCAAAATGATCGAAACATACACAAAATATAATTAAAAAATAAACTATTACTTATTTGACATTATAATTTAATTACATATGTGCAAAAGTAAAAAACGCTTTAATAACAAGCTTTATGTAATAATGCACTAAAAAGTATAAATTAAATAATTTTCTTTAAATATATAATAATACACTCCTATTTAAATAACTATAAGGAAAAGCGTGGGTCAGTTTATTATGTATTGGATACCTTTACTAATATTTAGGAAGACCCTTTTTTTTATAGTTACTTAAATAGTAGTGTATTATTATATATTTAAAGAGAGTTTTTTGTGCATTATTACATAAAAGCTTGTTATTAAAACATTATTATGACGATAGACCAACAAAAGCACGACAGACAGAGGTAGCAAGTTATATAGAAGCTTGTAAAAATGCAAATTTAATGTCATATTGCATTGTCATCGGGTCTTGACCCACGTGCTGAATTATAAAGACATTGATCAGATAAAAGTGTCCGAAATTTCGCTTTCCGATTTCGATCTAGACAGACATGATTTAGAAAAGACATGAGAAACAAATTAAATAACAGATTTAAAAAATGAACAATCGACTGAACTGTCAAACTCAATAACAAGGCTATGTATGGATCAGTGGACAGCAAACCGACCACAATAGATCATTAACCTGGTTTCAGTGACCAATACCAATTCATTATTCGTTGCCACTTCCTAGATCGTGATTTGTTGTAACTTCCTGGATCATGTGTTGTTGTTTTTTTTTTTGCGAATTGTCAAAAACGTTGCAAAGAAGATAAAAACTGATCATCTGATGACATGAGACTTATATTGAAAATGTCTATCCAGTGTATAACTTACTGGGATCATTAACGGAAGATTGATAATTGATCCGGGGTAATGATGGATGGGGCGGATGTGGGAGAAGACGGGGGAATTGACATGGGGGATAATATCCATAGCCTGAGCAATGTATCACAAAAAATCACAAAAATCTTGATTGAAATATAAATTGAAACATAAAAAAATATTTTTTTCCCTTTTAAATATCAGCCAGGGATACTCCAACCATAATAAAAATATAATGTGTTAACATACACCTTTGAGTATTTGAAAAATAAATATCGATAATTAATTAAATGTTTATTAGAAAGAAATGCTAAAAGCATGAATAACACTATTAGAAAAGTTGTAAAACTATTTCCAGACTAAAACTAAAAGTACACAAAACTTCAAGACTACATTAGTCTCACATAGAGTAAACAGACAGACAGACAGACAGACAGACAGACAGACAGACAGACAGACAGACAGACAGACAGACAGACAGACAGACAGACAGACAGACAGACAGACAGACAGACAGACAGACAGACAGACAGACAGACAGACAGACAGACAGACAGACAGACAGGCAGGCAGACAGACAGACAGACAGACAGACAGACAGGCAGGCAGGCAGGCAGGCAGGCAGGCAGGCAGGCAGGCAGGCAGACAGACAGACAGACAGACAGACAGACAGACAGACAGACAGACAGACAGACAGACAGACAGACAGACAGACAGACAGACAGACAGACAGACAGACAGACAGACAGACAGACAGACAGACAGACAGGCAGGCAGGCAGGCAGGCAGGCAGGCAGGCAGACAGACATGTAGTTCCATTGTAGCGGTTCTTTAACAACAAGCCTGATGGAAGATTTCAGTGGAGTGAGATTTGATGGCGTTCTAAATATCGTTAAACGAAATCCGTATTTTTTAGATTAAATTATTAATTATAAATAAAACCGAGCCAATGAAATAATATGTCGTCTCTGCAAGTTTATCCGTGGCATTTAAGATTCAATTAGGGGTGTTTGTTTCTCAAGAATAAAAAAAAAAGGGTTTCGTATGTATAAAAAGAACGGACAATTATCCTTAATGCCATAAACACAAAAATATTTTCATCTTAAATTCATATCGAAATATTTAAATCCATTCAAGTACACATGATTTTATTTTAACAAGTAAGTTAATAATTGATACAAACTTGTGGACTCTTTACTCCAAAGATTTAAAACGTGATGTGTTGGCATTTCTTAAAATATTTATGAAGTTAAAACTATATTAGCATCAATCATTTATTTTTAAAAAAAATTAAATTCTTTAATAATAAGCGTTTAAACGCACTGAAATTAAGAAAATAAAACAAATTCACTTCTAATATATAAAGCTCAATTCTGTATGTAACATGTAATAAGTTTGTCGTTGACATACTTTTATGGATTTAAGTGTTAGATTTTTATCGTGCTCATAGTCTAAATTTATGAGTTAAAAAATTACTATTGAAAGTGTTGGGAAATAATTTTCATTTTTCAAACTGATAGTAATAATTGTCGGCATGTTCATGAAACACAATTTTAAGAAAATATCATCTTTTACAAAAATTCTAATTATGTCTGAAAATTATTTATATTTAGTCCTTTAGCACTTACTTCCCTTTGATAAATTAGGAAAACACAATTACTTCCCTTTATAAAACATTGCATTAGTGGGAAAGAATTTACTTTTTATTACTTTGTTTTGGTGTTGGGAAAAAAATAATTACATAATTAGCGGGGATTGATCAAGTGCAAATGTTGTAGGTATTTTACGGTTAAGCTTGGAGTATTATAATTGTTCATTAAATTGAAACAGGCGCGTCCGCCGGCGCCCCACCAGGTTCAATTTGGCGCTCTGGGCTATCCTGTGAGCGCTATGGTGCATAATTTTGCTATAAAACAGTGCGATAGAGTTTGGATAAGAAAGGTTATTATAGTCTTTAAGTGAATCGAATCCGGGAGTCCTCTGGTGCCCAGATGGGGTTCTATTTGGGGCCCCGGGCCTCCCGTGTTCGGTTTGGCGCCTACGTTCGTTTAAGTGAGTGCAAAAGACTATGAATAAGTTGGGGTACTATAGTCGTTTATTACGCTGAAACAGGCGATTCCACCCGGGCTAGACTGTGAGCACTTTGCGTTTATGTACGCGTTAGTGTTTTCTTTGTGTTTAGGTTGGGTTTGCGTTAGTGATTGCGTTTTGTTTCATTTTTTTGTTCTTTCTTTTTTCGTTTTCGTTTGTGTTTTTTCTTTGGGTTTGTATTTGTGTTTGTGGTTGGTTTTGCGTTTGGATTTGGTTTGTTTTCGTTTGCTTTTTCATTTGTTTTTTTCTTTGGGTTTGTGTTTGTGGTTGGTTTTGCGTTTGGATTTGGTTTGTTTTCGTTTGCTTTTTCGTTTTTTTTTCTTTGTGTTCGTATTGGTGTTTGTGGTTGTGGTTGGGTTTGTTGTTAGGTTTTTGTTTTCGTTTGCTTTTTTGTTTGTTTTTTCTTTGTGTTTGTATTGGTGTTTGTGGTTGTGGTTGGGTTTGTTGTTAGGTTTTTGTTTTCGTTTGTATTTGTAATTGTGTTAGCGTTATGTTTGCGTTTTGTTGTTTAGGTTTTAATTGGTTGTGGTTTGGGTGGGCAATGCCGGGTTTATGATGATTAATAAGCACACAGGTAATGTTCTTTAACAGAAAGGTTTTTCACAGAAGCCAGAGCAGGGCCTGGCCGGGACGGCTATTTATCTATATATATAATTCTCTTCTGGGAGCCGTTAGAAAACAAGCTGCAATCGCGCGCCTTGCAGTCCCCTCTCTTCCTCTCTATCGCTACCACCCCCCCCCCACCCCCCTCATATGGTCAGGTGAGTTGTAGTTCACTCTAAATGTTTAGTTTGGTGACGGCTATTAGGGGCAGATAATTCAGTTTGAAACTATTTTAAACTTAGAGGAGGTAACTAAGAGGAGGCTGCTTTCACGGGGGGGGGGGGGGGGGGAATGGGGGTTTAAATGTTTAAAAAGCTAAATGTTTACAAATCGTAGAGCCGTAGAGCCAGGTTACTATTAGGGGCAGATAATTTAGTTCGATTTTAAACTTACAGGAGGTAACTAAGAAATAACTAAGAGGAGGCTGCTTTCACGGGGGGGGGGGGGGGAGGTAGGGTCGGGGTTAGGGGAAAGGGGGGGGGGGGGTTAGTGTTTTAAAGCAAATATTTTCAGTGGCAGCATTGGTACTGTCGAATTCACAAATTATGAATTACTGAAAAGTAGAAAATAAAACAACTAAATACTAACTGTGGGTCGGCTCGTTTAATGAAATCCTTGTTCGCTCATGAGCTCGCTCGTATATTTTTTCAATTATTGAACAATTTTCGGTAAACGGACCGACAACTTAAGCTCCTTTTCAGTTCGTATGAAATTATATATATATATATATATATATATATATATATATATATATATATATATATATATATATATATATATATATATATATATATATATATATATATATATATATGCATAGAGTCTCTCTCTATATATATTATTATTATTATTATTATTATTATTATTATTATTATTATTATTATTATTATTATTATTATTATTATTATTATTATTATTATTACTATTATTATTAAATGATTAGGTCTAAACCTTGATTTCTTTTAAATTATTGCAGGACTAAACTCATTGGTTTGTCAAAAATGACGGTGACGCTTTTTTTCAGCGCTTTTGTTATTTGTTTAGGTTCTGCTTTTGGTGGTAAGTTTATGCAAATAACACATAATAAAGTATTTAGATCTGTCTTTATGATGACAAAATCATACATTCCAAAACAAAGTATCTGAAACTGAAGTATACAAAAAAAAATACCAGGTAAAATTTCTTTTACCATAAATTACAACGTAATATAAAGTATAGTTATCTATGTAAAAAGCATATATTTTGCTTCTATTAATCAGCTTAAATGTTTCTGTTAGTCCAAAAAAAAAGAAGATTAATGAACTCTAGTAAAAAATTCAACGTGGCTATTTTTTTGTAAGAGGATGTGAATATAACATTTTTTTCAACTAAAAGAACCTTGATTTGACCAAAGGTAGCAATACTAAATTGAAGGCGGGCAACACGATGTTTTCAAAGATGCTTTGTTGTTTATTCATATATATATATATATATATATATATATATATATATATATATATATATATATATATATATATATATATATATATATATATACATGAATCCATATAACATGATCTAACATCTTGTAGATAATCCGATAGAAAATCTGAAGACAAATAGCAGCCAAGAGAAGCACATATTTCATGACATTACCGCACAGTTGTCAAACATCAGCAAGGAAAACAGTTTATTTTCTAGCAAGGTGATAGCTGCTACTGGGTTGAAGAGGCAAAAGCTTATCGACTTGTCAAAAATGTGGCCAAGTGTCAACGTGAAGAACAAAGCCTGTTTGAATTCTCCTGTAAATGTGACTCAATTAAAGAAAGAAAACAACAGCTATATTGAATTAACTAACTTTAACAAGCAAGACATTTCAACACGGATTATCCAAGACAGCAACAATAGTCTTACTGACGTTAGCCATACCAGAAATTTTTTGACAAATGAATCGATTGAATTAGACTGGAATGAACATTTTAACTCAGCAATATTAAGCGGAGAATTGAATTCCTATGTAATTATTATTACCGCACAGGCAAACATGGATGCCTTTTTCTTGAATAAAACAGAAGGGGAGAGAACACAAACTGAAACCCAAAGTTCTAAGGAAAATGATTTTACGTTTAGTTGTTATATTTTAAATCAAAGCGTATGGGAGTCCTGTTACGGAATATGTGGAATGATCCGCACGTCAAAAGGTGTAGGCAGTACATACCCCTGTCATTGCGACAATCTGTGTTGGGTCTACGGCGACTGTTGCTCTGATTACTACTCGGTCTGTCTCAACATTGATATATACCACAGCTATTCTGATATTTTAAATAAAGAGCTAAGCAGATTAACATCATACTGGCAGTTAGACAAATATTATCAAGGCTTGCAACTGGCGATACACTCAACTTGCGAATTTCATCAAGATGCAAGGTTTTATATGCAAATGGTTTCAAAGTGTAGCAAAGAAAAGGAAGTGCAATTAAAATTCGATGTACAAATGAGAAAATTAAATAGTTTGTTTCATGAGTACACTAGAGATAAAGTTATTGAGAAATGCCACTTTGAAACAACAAACTCGAAAGAACGTGTTATCGCTTTGATTAATCGAAGCTTTATTTTCTTTAGAAATGTTTTCTGCGCCTTGTGTAACGGATTTTCCGCTGATGTACTGTCCGGGTATAAGGTTAAAAAATTTAAACGAAGCATCGGCTTGATTTCTTCTTCAATTCCTACATTCCTACCTGTAAATAGAATACCACGATTTTGTTTTCCGTCTACCAGCACATTACCATACGATAAATTAGATCATGCCAGTGTAATCAGTGTAGATAAATACAAAACTAGATCACTATGCGATAAATATCAATACGTATTTCAAGACAATATAACAGGATATGCTTACAAAAACAGACATTGCTTCTATGCTGCAAATCTGAATGCATCATTTAATGTAAATCCTAATAATTCATATGATAAAATGGAGTTTACATATGAGACAAATGAAAGTCTTTGCTTGATGTCAAAAGAGAGCATGTCAAACGTGCACACGAACGTTTTTTTCCGTACATTATTCGATATTTTCCGATTTACAGAAGATACACAACAATTATCAGTGCGTGCATTGAAACATCTTTGTGGCCCTAGACAAATCTACGTTCCTTTCTACGGAGAATGCTTCAATCTCTACTGCCCAGCTGGCATGAGCGTTAAAGACTACAAATGCAGCTTTGAAGATGTTAGCAAACCAAAAAGGGAAAAAATGGAAGAATATAACTTCAACAAATTAAGTCACTTACTATCCACCACACTTCGAAGTAATTCGTTGTTTAGAATCGTGATTGCGTTTAATTATGTTTCAGACCTAGAATACCCTGAAGAAGCAACAACAAATTCTGATAATAATGACCACAGCTTCTACGACAGATTTGAAATAATTGAAAGTCTATGTACCAGAAAAAATATTTTCAAACATTTTAAAACAAACACTGAATCTACTCATTCAAATTTACTTGAAGTATGGTTTCGCCTTCTTTTCGAAATTAAAATTTCTCTTCTTGATTCATTTATGAAGGTTTTTAGTGTAGATTTTTTGCCAGATAAACTGCATACAGTTAACTCTGATTGCTTTATTCCACTTCAATCATATTTGCCCATGTTCTCACTCCAACCTGCTCATGTTCAACATACAAACGCGTCGAACAAGGACCCTAGGGATCCCTTCCAGTGTTGTCAGAGGTTTGCTACACACCTGTCGTACTATAATATCAGTTTAGAAAATAAAGTCACGGATATGACTGCATGTGTTGCTTACGCTTTTCAAATTGAAAACATAAGTTCTTTCGAAGAGCTTGTTAGTACAATTGAAGCTTTGTTACCAGATATTTTCGTATATTCTAGAAATTTGAGTTTTAGTGTTAGCTCTCTATCACTGTCAAACTTCAATATAAATTTATATAATAATGAAAATGTGAATACTGAAAATATTGTAAACTCTTCGATAAACTATGATGAAAAAGCGTCTCGTGTATGCCCTATAGGTTGGGAAATACACCAAAAGGAAATACACATTGAACTGGATCAATACGGAGGTTATGTGACAAACTTTGATTTAAACATCAGTGAACATCTTTGGTTCCATCTCAAATTCTCGTTAGAAAAGTTAGAAGTCGAAAAGGTTTCTGTTTTTTGGTGTGACGTAAACTTGAATCTTTCAAGATGTCCTTCATCCCCTTATTTTAAAATCAGTAAATCAAATTACATTGTAGCTGGAGAAAATTTGTTGTTGGTAAATAAATCTGAACGGTTGGCTCTTATTAAACAACTTAAGTCAGAAAATGAAGAAGAAAATATTACACAAGAATATATAAAACATCAATTAAAGCAGTCTAAAAATATAATTATTCTTGACCCAGGCTGGTTTAAAGTTGTTGGAGATGAAGCTTTTGTCTGCTGGAATTTTGGAGATGTTTTCCAGGACAGTGCAAGTGAACTGGAAGCGTTAGTGACCCTAGTAACGTCCCTTGTTTCAATTAGTGCATTGGTCGTGGTTCTTGTTGTCTATTCTCTAGTGTCAGAGTTAAGAAATTTACCGGGGAAAATTGTCATGGCACTCTCGTCAACATTACTAGTGGCCCAAGTTCTCTTCTTGTGTAGCGATCTACCTAAAGGACTGGCTGGTGAAATATATGGTGCAATCCATCACGGTGCCTGGTTGGCCTCGTTTTCGTGGTTGGCTGCCATGTCTGTTCACCTGGCTTTAACTATATACAACAGATTCTCTTCTGTAATAGATATATTAAGCATGCACACGTTTTTTGCAATGTGTATATTATGCTGGGGTTTGCCGTATACTCTGGCTGTCATATCGTTTTGCCTGGATTGGTCTGGATATGCCAACATGGGCTATGGACTCAAAGGGATCTGCTGGATTGGAAACACAAAGGCTTTGATCATCTCTTTCGCGATCCCAGTGTTTTGTCTGCTTGCTGTGACATGGAGCAGTTCCATCGCCATCTTGATAGCTATCAGAAAAAGTTTTCGATTTAGAAACGCTAACGTACACCGCCATCATGGCAGACAAGTGCTGCTGTGTATTAACCTCTCATTGCTCCTGGGCTTCAGCTGGATACTGTATTTCCTAGCACTGGCCGTGGATACAACTAGTCTCTGGATAATCCACAACATCACCAATGGATCAGAAGGACTTTACATCTTCTTGTCTTACATAATAAGAAAAAGGCTTTTTATGTCGTTGGTTAAAAAGTGGAATCGGAACAGGCACACACGGGAACAAAGCTAGGTAGAATGGATCAGAAGAAGTGTACATATTTTAGTAATATACAATAAAAAAAAAAAGGTTTTTTTAGTTCTCTGACAAAAAAAATGGAATTGATCGACAGGCAAGCGAGAACAAACTTAGCCTTGAATATGCATTTCTCTAAATTGATTAAAAGCTTTTGAAACATAATTTTGAGTGTTTTTTTTAATTGATAATTAATTTCCAATTTAAAGTAAAAATACCACAGCTGATCAATAAATACAGTTATAGTACTGCGACTCATAGTTTGAGATTTTAACATGATTATGTTTTAGTCTCTGCAGTAAATAAACAAAAAATAATCTATACTCCTGGACATAACACTATTTCTAATTCTTATGCTCTTGCTCAGCTATCTAACGTGTACGCTGGTTCGTGTGAATCTTTATGTAATGGTTTCATCTATTGGTTGGCGATTAGTCCCAAACATTTCATTTAGCGCATCGGATACAGCATTACCAATTGATTTCTTTTTATATCTCTGCTTAAAAATCAGTGTTATAGGAACAGACACACAAGGGGACAAACCTATGCTTGAATGTAGGGTACGTCTAATTGATGGGTAACTTCGAGACCTTGTTCCTTCTGAGCGTCCCACTTAAAAGAATACACCTAAAGTTAGAGAATTGGTTTTCAAGTATTACAATTGTTTTCATAAAAAACGTTTTGATAACAAGCTTTTATGTACTAATGCACTAAAAAGTAGAAAATAAATTATATACTATTTAAATAAATATAAAGAAAAGCGTGGGTCAATTTAGTATCTATTGGATAGCTTTACTAATGTAAACGCCCGAGCGAAATTGCAGGCACTTCTAACTGACAGATACGATTCGTAATTGGTACGTGGGTCAAGATACATTTTTTATGAAAAATTTTTGTAGAACACAAATTTATATCCAGTTTACAGCATAACCAATGGACTAAACGTTACAATTAACATTACTACAAACTTAGACTATAAGCATTACTGTCCATGCATCACACAGCACACTTAAAAAGATTCCTCGAATTGGCTGACCTAACACCATCAGCCATGAGATACATTTTCAGCAGACAATCCATCTACCAGCGGGAGAAAAGATCCTTCACAGAAGAGGCAGATGGGTTTGCCATTCACTAAGACAGCCTGTACCCGGCATAACAAAACAGGTTATCACAAAGAAGCCACTGGACAAAAAAATAGCCCCCCCCCCTGCCCCAGTAGGACCTGGAGACCCGAACTTGAAGAATAAGGAATACGCCTGCGGAGAGAGAGACTACATCGGAATAGAGGTGCCTGAAAAATTAATGTCGGTGGCTTATGTCCTATACGGAATGACAAGGCACGATTATGCCTAGATGTTATATTATTACTTTAAACTTGTTTGAATATATCTAGCCTTAATATAACAAGAAGGCATGTTGTACATATGTCACACATTTTATAAACTATTTAATTTTTGTTGAAAAATAAGCATTTGACGACTATAATTTTTGAATCACTTGTAACACCCTAAATAAAATGACTTAAAGCAAAAGGTAACTTGTAAATAAAAGTAGTGTACACCTGTGAGTTTACGACACGGTAAAAGCTCTTTGACTATAAGAAAATGTGGCAAGTGTTTAGTTTGAAGGAGAAGATCAATATTTAGAGGTAAGAGAGTAATTTCTAGCAAGGAAAGAATTACAGTGGGAGCTTATCATTTTTGTAAGGAATGATCACTACACAACACTTGTTTAACAAGATTAAATCAAACGAAAGCGGCTTTGCAACCCAATCGCCGAATACAAGTGTTGTAAATGTAAGGAAACTGGCCTCCGTGCAAGTTTTTTTCGGATATTTATCCTAGTCGTGGCATTTTTCGCATTCGTGCGTTCGTGAAAGGTCAAGCAATCATGTGTCTATCTAATATATATATATATATATATATATATATATATATATATATATATATATATATATATATATATATATATATATACATATACATATATATATACATATATATATACATATATATATATATATATATATATATATATATATATATATATATATATATATATATATATATATATATATATACGGTAAAAGTCCGAAGTCGGCCAAAGCGTGCATTGACTGGCAAAAGTCCGAAACTTCATTTTGTCTTTTGGCTAGCCAATCCGCGGACTGGCCATGGTAGACCGGCCAGTCCGAATTAGAAGATCATCTGGCTAGGGACGACTCGTTAAAGTCCGAATTAGAAGATCATGAGCAGATTTAGGTTTTTTAATACCGTAAGGACAATAAAAATTAAGTCTTTGTTTTATTATTATTTAGAATTACATTGTTATTTTTACACTTGCAGCGATTTTTTGTGCACTATATTGTGCAATTGCAATAAATGTAGCCTTGGCCGCCGGTCAGTGATTGTGAAGATGCGATGGTTCGTAGTGATTTTCCTCAGGGCGACAATGAGAGCAGTTTTTTGCGAGGAATTGAAAACTCACTTCTAGCACATAGTTGTTTAAATACACCATGTTCCGTTCCTAGCTTGTAGAAAGCGCCCTCGACGCTCATGACAACTGCAATGACGCTTCGGGGATCACCGCGACCTCTGCCAACATCTGGAATACGGATGCGACCAGTATCTCCCACTTCCGCTTGTTTAACTTTTGTTAGTATCTTAGCACCTTGAGTTTACAAGCTAGTATGAGCTGCTGACCTGTTGTCCATGGTTTCTTGTTTATTGTGACATATTCTGCGAGTACTGTTGCCTCGCTTCGTCTGCTTCATTGGCTATTCCGCATATTGCATGGACATTGTTGCCACAGGACCCACAAGAATGGGCAGCACTACAATATTTTTCACAAAATACACCGAATCTGTTGGCCTTATTATTGTCACGCAGCTGGTCTGGACGTTCCGCCACGGCAGCAGATGTGTTAGCTGAGGATGTCGTTGCATTTATGGCAACCTCCGTTTCTTGTTCAATGTTCTAAGGATCTTCCTCAGTAGCTAAATTATCGAAAGCCTCTCTTGGTAGATTTGAAGTGCTAAGTCCCATTTTTGCTTTGCATCCAAACAAGGTTTCGTATGGCGATTGCTGGATTCATTGATTCATAAATTCATAAATTGAATGAATTTAAGACAATGAGCTGATTCATTTGTCTGCATCCATGTCATCATCATGTTTTGAACAAGTTGGTTGACACGTTTGACTGAACATTGGCTTTGGCTATGCCTTGGTTTTATGTGAACTAGTTTAAGTTTCATGCTACATGTTCTTTAGTTCAGAAATAACTTCATTCACAAATTCTTTTCCAATAGGATTTGGGTTATTTATTTAGGCAGCCATCTGGTATGTCTGTCTCTTGGTGGTCTGACGGTCCTTTTGGTCCATATTGCATTGCATATAGAATGTTATACAAACAAAGGCCAAAACAATACGTTACTCACAATGAAACCGCACCCAGGAAAATGAAAACGCGATCACAACTTAGTCTAGATAGAACATTGGCCAGGACATCATGGCCAGTGCGCGCATTGGCAGTCCAATGAACAAAATACGCTGTCCCAGCCAGTACGCGCATAGGCCAGCCAATGTACGTAATAAGCTCTTAGTGCTAAGTTCTTCGGGCTTTGGCCAAGAGAGCCGACCAATGCGCACATTGGCCGGCCGCACTTCGGGCTTTGACCGTAGCATATATATATATATATATATATATATATATATATATATATATATATATATATATATATATATAGATAGATAGATAGATAGATAGATAGATATCGTTGACAAATATGAATTTAGACATAAACGGAAGCCTGCGAAGTAGACAATATCTAACAAAAATCTATAAAAGAAAATTATTTGAGAAATGATCTTTGGTGAATGTTGCCTTCAGAACTGAACATATTATATAATTCACAGCATATATTATTCCATCATCTTTTATTTATTTTTCGTAGAACTATAGCTTTCGAGGTTTGAAAAAAAATCATTCATCTGCGTTTGTAAAAGAAAAAAAAAAAGTTAAAACATCTACAAAAATAAAATTGTAAAAATAACTACCATGTCAATAAAAACAAATGTCACCATAAGTAGCTTAGGTAGAGTAATTCGTATTAGGTTAAATGGCTTTGTAACTTAAGAAAGATTTACGAAATAATTAAGGTTCCATTTCATTTTGCTGTCTATAAAAGCAGTTAATCTTTACGGTAACTAAAAAACCACACAAACTACAATTGACATGACTCCGAAACACCAAAATGAAATAAAATAAATGTGGTTGTTAACTGGTAACCTACAAGTAAGTACAGTCAATTCTTTAGTGGCGAACTGTTATTGATGTATGTTCGAATGTATATATATATATATATATATATATATATATATATATATATATATATATATTCATATATATATATATTTATATATATATATATATATATATATATATATATATATATATATATATATATATATATATATATATATATATATATATATGTGTGTGTGTGTGTGTGTGTGTGCGTGTGTGTGTGTTTGTATGTGTGTGTGTTTGTGTTTGTGTTTCTATGTGCGTATTAATGTATCTTCTAAAATAGAAGAATCATTAAACATGAATTAATTCTTTTTTTTCAGTAGTATGTTTTATTCATCTTTTAAATTATTAAAATAGATCGCGATTTGGCACCTCGGGCTATCCCGTGAGAGCTATAGCACCTACGTTCGTTTTAAACAGTGCGATAGACTATGGAAAAGATGGGGCGTTTTAGTCATTCATCACTTTGAATCAGGCCAGAGCCCCGGAAGGGTGCAATTTTGGCGCCTTGGGCTATCCCATGAGCGCTAAAGCGCATCAATTCGTTTTAAACAGTGCGATAGACAATGGATACTATGTAGCATTATTGTCGTTCACTTAACAGAATCAGGTGCTTCCGCCGACGCCCCCGGTAGGGTGCGATGTGTCCTCGGAATTTCTAACCACTCGGCAACCCGCGGGGACGACACTTCTTGCAAATTAAAAAAAATATTCATAAAAAACGTTTAAATAGCAAGCTTTTATGTTATAATGCACTAAAAAGTAGAAAATAAATTATACATTACTATTTAAATAACTTTAAAGAAAAGCGAATAGACGGAGAGTTTCTTGCCAAGAAGATAGCGCCTTAGCTAATCACTCAAGGGTGTCTTCTGCAGAGTCCTATTACAAAGAATGAGGAAAGGAATTGATGGGATCCTTCGTGAAGAACAAGCTGGCTTCAGGGCCAACAGGTCATGTAACGACCAAATATTTGTCTTGCGCACTATAGTGGAACAGTCCCTGGAGTGGAATTCGTCTCTCTACATCAACTACATAGATTTCGAGAAAGCATTTGATAGCATCCACCATCCATCATTATGGAAGATACTAGAGCTATATGGCTTTCCAGGAAAAGTCATAAACATACTTAAGGACATGTACTATGATAACCAATGCTGTGTGCGACACGAAAATCAGCAAAGTGAATGGTTCAAGGTAAAAACAGGAGTCAGACAGGGCTGTGTCATCTCACCTGTCATCTTTTTGGTGGTAATAGACTGGATTATGAGAAGAGCCACTGAGGATAAGCCAAGAGGAATTGTTTGGGAACTTACCAACCACCTAGAGGACTGTGACTTTGCTGATGACTTGGCTTTACTTTCACATGCCCAAAAAGACATCCAAGCGAAAACCACAAGAATAGAGCAAATTGCCAAAAGCGTTGGGCTAAAGATAAACTCCGGAAAAACCAAGCTAATGAAAATAAAAACCAAAAGTGCTCTCAAGACCTTTGCGAATGGAGCAGAGCTAGAAGAGGTCGAAGACTTTAAGTACCTCGGCAGCTATATATCAGCAAATGGCAGCATGGAGAAAGAAATTGCCACCAGAATAGCAATGGCAGCACAAGCTTTTAACAGACTCGCTAAGATCTGGAAATCATCCTCACTGCAGCAGAGAACTAAAATAAGGATCTATAAGTCTAATGTACGTTCTGTACTCCTCTATGCTGCAGAGTCATGGAAACTAAACAAGAAAGTAGACAGCCGACTCAGAGGCTTTGAAAGAAGATCCCTCCAACGCATCCTCAGGATAAAGTGGGACGACAAAGTCCCGAACAAGGAAATATGGCGAAGGACAGGATTAAACGACATTGTCTCAGAAGTTAGAACGAGGAGATGGAGATGGCTGGGCCATGTCCTACGCATGAGCAAAAAAAGACTCCCCAACATGGCGCTGAAGTGGAACCCACCCGGAAAGAGAAGTAGAGGAAGACCACTGGGAACATGGAGGAGGGAGATGGAAGAAGAAGTACAGGCTACTGGCAAAACCTGGCATGAACTAAAGTGGCTCGCCCAGGACAGGGTGGAATGGCGGAGATTTGTTGTTGCCCTATACTCCACAGGGAGTGATGAGGATTAAGTAAGTAAGTAAGTAAGTAATCACTCAAGGGTACGGGCCCATTGTGAATTGGTTTAGTTTTAATGTTCCCATCCAAAAAGCGGACAAAAGTAACTCCCATAGCACACGAATGGCTCTCAATGATTGCTATTTTTTGACGTATGTTTTAATAATTTCTTTATTATTCTTTTATTTATTTATAATTCATATGAGGTTCGCGCTAGAAGGAAACCGTCTCATAATTATTATGATTCTGATTCCGGATACGTGAATCACGGGTTTTGTTTTGAAAAGTTGTGTCCCAATCAAAAATTACATAAGGGGTGCGCCAATGCGATGCATACACAAGACCGTGCCACCGGCACCCGCGCGCAGCACATAAAAAAAACTTGTTATTAAAATATTTTTACAAGCTTTTATTTAACTCACTTCCTCAGTCTAGCGAAATTACAGGCACTCCTAGTTGATAGATAAGGTTCTTAGTTGTTATTGAAATGTTTTTTTATGAATTTTTAAAATGGATTTTTTTTCAGTTCTTCAAAAATTTTTAATCAATAGTTACATTACTAAAAACAACTGCGCACCAAATAAACACGAAAATTTCGGGTTTTAAAAAGCTGAATAAATTTGGCGACAACTTTTAGGAAAACTAATAATTTGCCCGCCGCACTCCTATTGCGGGGACTGGTGGTTTTACAACGTAAGCTCCCCGATTTTGTAAAACAGCTTATCGTGTTGTTTTTTTTAAACTCAAAAAAAAATAAAAAGGCTTTTAACAAAAATACTTACCACATAACTCCGTTTTAATAACTGATACTAACCATGTATACTTTCGTTTCTTCGCAGAAAATGGTTGTAGTCTTACTTTGCACCATTTTTTTAGTGCCCATCTACGCAGGTAAGCTATATATATATATATATATATATATATATATATATATATATATATATATATATATATATATATATATATATATATATATATATATATATATATATATATATACGATAAAATTCTAAACGGAGAGTTATCGAAAATATTTTCAAGTTAAGGATCTCAGAAGAACATAGCCAAATATATCACAATGGAAAACAACTCCAATTTAAAGTGGTTGGTAATTAAATTATGCTCAGCACAGTGGCTCAGCTGACGTTTGTGTAAAATACAAAGTATACAGTAGCTGGTCTCTGTACGCCCTACTTACTGTGTAGTGTCAACAGTTTAATAGAATACCTGTATTATTCCTTCTTTACTACTGAATACCCCAGAGGAAATGTAAATGAAGTGTAGTAAATTTGTTTCTTAACTAGGCAGCTAAACATTCTGCGACCAGTAAGGTTATACAAGGTTAGGTTCCTAAGTCATGACATCCTTATCGGACTGATAAAACGGTGGCGGGCGTTCAAAGGGTTAACTACTGCATATAAATAAAGTGAAGATGTGTTTAGCAATATGCACAGCCGCTTTTACTTTGGCAAAGTCAGTTAGTTTCAGTTTCCTAAAGACTCGAGTTGGAGATACGAATTCACGATTTTGAGGTAGCAATCGAGCCCCCTACAACACAGCCCCTACTTCAGAGTAAGTTGTGCTTAAATATATTTTTTTCATCTTTGAAGCTTTTGAAAATCTCATGACGAATGGCAGTCAAGAAAAGCGAATATGTGATGAAGTTGAAACACAATGGACAAACGTCAGCAAAGATATAAATGGGAATTTTGACCAACCAGAAAAACAAAATTCGTTGAAACATTTGAATACAGTCAAACAGAATATCTCTTGGGTGACAACATCTACAACTTTAACCAAAGGTAACCCCATGAATAATTTTGTTCAGATAAATGAAAACTCGACTGACTTTAAAAAAGCGGAAAACTTTAATATTGTTCACAAGGAGAATAGTGTAACCGTTAATAACACATTAAGTACCTCATGTAAAAATAAAACTTCGGTTGAGAGTCACAATGTTTCTAAAGGAGTCAGCGAATTAGATTGGTTAGAAACATTGATTTCTATACAACCACCACCTGAAAGATTCCTTATTGTGAAAAAAACAATTGGAAATATCGACCCAAGTACCTGGTTCAAAATGAAGGTTGACAATATATTTGATAAAACGAGCTATTATGACATTTCAGGTGATACGGTTAGTTGTTACAAACTAAATCATAGCAATTGGGAATCCTGTAACGGCCAGTGTGGAAGGCTCCGCACATATCTGATAATTGGCAGCAGCTACCCCTGTCATTGCGACAATCTGTGTTGGGCCTACGGCGACTGTTGCTCTGATTACTACTCGGTCTGTCTCAACATTGATATATACCACAGCTATTCTGATATTTTAAATACAGAGCTAAGCAGACTAACGTCATACTGGCAGTTAGACACATATTATCAAGGCCTACAATTGGCTATGCACTCAACTTGCGAGCTGTATCTAGATGATGGTGTTTTTATGACAGTGGTTTCAAAATGTAGTGAAGATAAAGAAATACAATTAAAATTTGATGTTCAAATAAGAAATTCAAGGCTTTTGTCTCATGAGTACACTAAAGATGAAGTTATTAAAAAATGTCACTTGGATACATTAAATACAAAAGAACAATTTGTCGCCTTATTGAGACGTAATTTCATTTTCTTTAAAAATATCTTCTGCGCATTATGTAATGGTTTTTCAGCAGATGAATTATCCTTATTTGTAAAAAAAACAAAAGGTTTGTTTTACACGCCATCTCTTTCTGATTTTATACGAAATCCAAAAAAGCGAAGCCCAGACAAATCTGCATGCTGTTGCCCTAAAAATTATACACCTAAATATCCACGTTTGTGTTATGCCGATAAAGATATCATCGCAACAATGCCAAAACTACAAATGAATTACAGCAGAATACTTGATGTTGTTAAATACAACGTTAGAGTATTATGTGAAAAATATCAATATGTCTTTCAAACTAATGCAACAGGCCAAGTATACAAAAACAGACATTGTTTGTTTGCTTCAAAGGTGAACACATCCTTGGAGGTAGAACATAATGCATCATACGTCAAAAATGATTTCATATATGATGGTACTGAAAGCGTCTGCTTGCTATCAAAAGAAAGAGCGAGTTTCAAAGACATTAAATTCCGTTCATTATTAGATATCTTGCCAGCCACAAAAAAACAACATTCTTCAGAGCACATCTACACCCACCTCTGTAGTCCGCGACAAATCTACGTTCCTTTTTACAGAAAATGTTTTGACCTTGACTGTCCAGCTGGTATGACCGTTAGTAGAAACACTTGCAGCAATGACGACGTTAGCGACTTAAAAGGCAAAAGGAAAAGTGAGAACGAACTTTATTTATCTAACTTATGGAACTTAATCTCTATTAAAGATTCAAACACGATGTTTTTAA
Organism: Physella acuta; assembly: GCF_028476545.2. Taxonomy (NCBI): domain Eukaryota; kingdom Metazoa; phylum Mollusca; class Gastropoda; family Physidae; genus Physella; species Physella acuta. The sequence goes on from NW_026732038.1 coordinate 210,266, forward strand.
GAATGAACTTTGCTTTTAATTATTATTCACTACAAACTTCGACCGATGACGAAAAACCAGAATCCAACGAAGACAGTTTTCGTTTTTTAGATAAAGAGGAGACACTAAAAAAGTTAATCAACAGGAAAAATATATTTAAATATTTAAAAGCAAACTATAACTCGACTCATTCTGATGTTTATAAAGCAATGTTTCGTCTTATTTACGAAATTCGAGATGCTCTGCTTCGTATATTCAAAAGCGTTTTTTGTGAAGAAGGCTTTATCTACGAAAATGAAATAATTTCTGCAGCAACAGATTGCTTTATTCCACTCCAAAGTAACTTACCACGTTTCTTGCTAGACAGAGTTAAAAACAAAAATGCTAACACATCTGAACAGAGAGATCCTTTCCAGTGTTGTCAGAGGCTTGCTTTACAGCTTTCGAATTACAATTTTAATTCAGAACATAAAGGTATAGAGGATGATATAAATGCATGTGTAGCTTACGTTTTTAAAATTCAGAATGTCGGCAATTTTAAATGGCTAGTGAATACCATTGAAAGTTTAGTACCAGAAATTCTCATGTTTTCAGCTAATTTAAGTTTTGGAATTAGCCATCTATCTCTGTCTAATTTCAATAATGGTTCGATTCGTATTGAAGAAGATGAATTTACAAGTACAGTAAATTCTACGATACAAAATAAGACAATGATTGTTCCATTGTGTCCTTATGGTTGGATAACGCGCCAGAAGGAAATTCAAGTTAAAGTTGACCAATTTGGAGTTTACGTCACAAACTTTGACACGAAAATTAAAGAGCATATTTGGTTTGATATTATGTTTTCATTAAAAAAATTTAGAATTGAAAAGGTCGTTATTATATGGTGCAGTCTCAACATCATTCTTTCAAGATGCCCATCATCCCCTTATTTTAAAGTAAATCGATCGGAATTTTTTGAGATGGGAGAAAGCTTGATATTAATTAATAATTCTGAACAATCAAAAATTTATAATACCTTAAAGTCTCATGCAGAAAAGAACTTGACACGACAAAATATGGGAAAGGAATTACTCCATTCTAAAGACGTACTCATACTTGGCCCTGGCTGGTTTAAAGTTGTTGGAGACGAAGCTTTAGTGTGCTGGAATTTCGGAGATGTGTTACAGGACAAATCCATGGAGATAGAAAATCTAGAACTTGAAGAGTTAGTGACCCTAGTAACGTCCCTTGTTTCAATTAGTGCATTGGTCGTGGTTCTTGTTGTCTATTTTCTAGTGTCAGAGTTAAGAAATTTACCAGGAAAAATTGTCATGTCACTTTCGTCAACTTTACTAGTGGCCCAAGTTCTCTTCTTGTGTAGCGATCTACCCAAAGGACTGGCTTGTAAAATATATGCTGCAATCCATCACGGTGCCTGGTTGGCCTCGTTTTCATGGTTGGCTGCCATGTCAGTTCACCTGGCTTTAACTATATACAACAGATTCTCTTCTATAATAGATATATTAAGCATGCACACGTTATTTGCAATGTGTATATTATGCTGGGGTTTGCCGTGTTCTCTAGCTGTCATATCGTTTTGCCTAGACTGGTCTGGATATGCCAACATGGGCTATGGACTTAACGGAAGCTGCTGGATTGGAAACACAAAAGCTTTGATCTTCTATTTTGCCATCCCAGTGTTTTGTCTTCTTGTTGTGACTTGGAGCAGTTCCATTGCCATCTTGATTGCCGTCATAAAGAGTTTTCGATTTAGAAACGCAAATGTACACCGCCATCATGGCAGACAAGTGCTGCTGTGTATTAACCTCTCATTGCTCCTGGGCTTCAGCTGGATACTGTATTTCCTAGCACTGGCCGTGGACTCGACTAGCGTCTGGATAATACACAACATCATGAATGGATCAGAAGGACTGTACATCTTATTGTCATACGTAATGAGAAAAAGACTTTTTGTTTCTTTGACCAAAATTTGGAATCAGCCAAGACACACGCGAGAAGAAAACTAGGCTTGAGCGGGATATTTGAAAAATTCGCATATTTCTCTAACACTTATTTACACAAGATCTGTCTCTAGAGAATAAATACAAGCCAAAGTTTTTAATTAGTTGAACTTCGAAAATTGTATAAGATTGTCTTTAAAAATAAAAACAGTATCGCAATATTCTGAGTTGTCACTTATCTGACGTGTCTGCGTTAATATCCTGTTGTATTTATAGTACTTCAAGACGTTCAAGCACTGCACAGGTCTTTATGAAAAACAAGTATGTGAAGTATTATGTAATTTACGTTGATTAAAATGTATCGATGAAAAATCCATACTTTTTTAAAATTCTTAATATTGAGTTTTCTAGACATCAGTTTTGATTTATGTACAAAATAACAATCATTTTGTCTCAACATGGATATATACCACAATCATTCTGACATCCAAATCCTAATATATAAAAGCCCGTGTGCGCACTTCTCTCTCACTCTCAAATTCTCTCTCTCTCTCTCTCTCTCAATATATTCGTCACACATTTTCGTAGGCTATGAAATCAGCATCTTCATCAATGTATGGAGAATTTGATGATATGGACGAATGTAGAAAATAATTTGTTGGGTGAACTAATTGTGTGAACTAAATTTTATTAAGAGAAGGAAAATAAAAATGAAGGCGTATTCAATGTAGAAACAATAATTATGCAACATGTAGGTAGCACACAAACTATCTATGGCAAAAAAGAATGACGTCACATGAGACACATAGATAAATATCACATGAAACTAATAGGAGAATATCATGATGAAACAATGTTAATAAAAAGTTTAACTAAGGAAGGTACACTACATTAATGGCGTCATTGATTGTAGGATAAAAAAATTAAATAAATATCGAAATTTGAAAATGACGTCATCTTCAAGAAGATTCGCTTCCCACATTATCCAATTTTAGAATATGAACAAATGAATTATTTTATTCAAATTTGATTTAGATCTATAGATTTATTTATCAAGACGTACGCTACAAATTTTTTACAATTTTCTTGGCCCAAAACAATAAAATTACCACTGAAAAGCGGGGTTTTAACGGAAACATTTAAGTCGTTTAATCTAATCAATATCGCCAAAACAAAAAACTTCAAGATTTAATGCCAAGCCGACTCGTGTTCAATGTTATACCTTACCAATGACGCAAAAATATTTGAAAAAGAATTACAAAACTTTCGACGGCACACCTAAAAGAGACATACAGAAAATCACGGTACAAACACAAAATGTAAGATAAAAACCACATGTAAGGAGCTCATTATGGGACACAAGTGGTGCACACATACAATGAAAACAATAAACGCTTTGCAGATTTCTGTTACCTAAGAAACCATGTTATTGTTGGAATTAAAATTAAACTGATCACATCACAATTTGTAGAATGTGTAGGTCTCTTAGATGTTAGAGTAGAACAAGGAACAGGAACAGCCAACCGCCGGTCGCAACATTTCAAACTCAAGCTATTACATTCAATGACATTTATTTGCCTGGTCCTCTCCGTAATTGGCTAGGTGATACGGGGAAATATTCGGTCAGCATGTACGACCTCGCCAAGTGGTTAAATTGGCTTTCAGTGAAAAGTACTTATATCAACAGAGCTGCATTTTCAGACCTAAATATCCATACGGCAAATGAAGCTCATTTTTTTCTTGACCTCAACATATGAAGGGATGGTGTGGTCAACACTATGCACAGTAATATTTAATTTCCCCAAGTTGAGTCTGGTACCCATCAGAATGATACAGTCCTAAGTCCACGCCATCCGACATCCTTATATCAGCTATATATCGAAAAATAATCTTAATGTTAAGACCCCAACATATTTCTTAAGGTACTAGACCGATGCCAAGTGGCAATAAAAAGTATTATTATTGGAAAAAAACCCGAGAGGCAGTTAAAACTGACCAGAGGACTCAGTAGCTTTTATAAACGTGGTAAATGATATTTATAGATTGTAAATTTGCTGATAAATGCCGAAATAAATTATATAACTCATCGCGCACCAACATGAAAAGGGAAATAGCCTCCTTTAGCAATTACTAAATTGTTGGTGTTTGTTTAAATTATTACACGGATAACTTTTTATGGAAACATCATTGAATGACAGTTTCCAGGAGCTAATCTCCCGTCAAGTCACTTTGTTACCCAAATTGTTAGTTTTTCTTGCAGATGCCAGACCTGTTGTGCAGTCTCTAAAAATCACAGAAGCCTTCTATGCTCTATCGCTCAGGACAACCCTTGGAAGGATAAACAAAATAATCTGCAGTAAGAAAGTGGTGCAGTGGACCCCGGGCCACACCCAGATACAAGGATATGGGGTCGCGGACAACCTTGCTGAAATTGATTTTGTTGTTTGATCACTTTGACATAAATACAGTGAAGAACTACGAAGAAAAAGAATAATTAAGTGATAATTAATTTTTATTCGCCAAAAAAAGTTTAAGACACATATTTTTGTATCCTAGTGTTTATGATCACACAGCTCTAAAACAAGACATACATTAAAACCTATATATGATGAAAAAATAAATGTTAAATGAGATTGACCCAAAAATTTCATTAAAAAGTCGAGTTTTTTGGACGTACCAATGGTAGGTTACCTTAGTGGTAACTCCCTCACATCAAATAGAGCATTCGCATACTAGTACCTAAAATAACAACTTAAATATAAACATTTAAATCAACAAAACAAATACATATTAGTTTATTAAATACCCAAAACTGATATATACAAACGTGTAACAGTGGGTCAATATTAGTATAATACAGATAGAGCTAAAAGAAAAATGATCTGATATTTGCATTTTTTTTTTCAAAATGTGATTTAATTTATAAAATGTATTAAAAGCCAGATTGTATTCGTTGAATGCTACTGTTTTAGTTCTAACAATAGATTAATATGAGCATAGTGCTGACCATGTTATCCTTTCGGTTGTCGAGGTCACAAAAAATGCATAAAACATTTTAATAACAAATTTTTATGTAACAATACACTAAAAAGAGAAAATAAATATATAATAATACACTACTATTTAAATAACCATTAAGAAAAGCGTGGGTCACTTTCTAAATATTGGTAAAGGTATTCAATGGAAAATATATAAAACCAGACTTTTCTTTACAGCTATTTAGTTTGTAGTGTTTTATACGACTTCAAAGAAAAGCATTTATTTTCTCTTTTAGTGCATTATTACATAAAACTTGTTATTAAAACATATTTTTATAAACAAATAAACAGGCTTCTTTGAGGTTTACGAAAAAAATATTGCCTAAAATATTACCCTATAATAATAAAATTTAATAAAACTTAGTATTGTTAATTTAACATCAACACTTTAATTAACATTTACACGTAAATTACACATAAATAATTGTAATAAATATCGGTGAGATAGCGTTTAAGAATAGGGGGGGGGGGTCATGAGCTTCTCCCTAAAACCATGCAGATCTGAATACGGCAAACTCCTACAAACTGGTTTATAAAGATAAATGTTTTATAGCCATTTATCGGTCGCTTTTGTCCGTTGGTTCTCACCAGATTTTTCTCCCACCCCACTGAACGCAGGGTAAAACTCGTACCCCACGTCCCAGTATCAGGCTCGACCGTAGGGGTAGCTCGGACCTAAAAGGTTTGAAACAGACCTTCCTTCCTCACGTGTACATCGTATCGCCTGATTCTCGAGGGCGTCCGTAATCGTGAAGCCAAGGTTCGACGCGACACACTTTTGAAGCAAGCCATGGGTGTCTAAAAACCACTGGAGCTCATGGCGAGGGAATCCGGCCATAAAAGGAATGTCGTCTTTGCATGTTTGTGCTTCAGGGGGTGAGTCAAAACTATAGACACATGCTTTATATATATATATATATATATATATATATATATATATATATATATATATATATATATATATATATATATATATACTAGCGTACCCGACCCCCGCGCGTTGCCGCGGGGATAGAAGAAAGTTTGACGAAATATATTAGAAGGATTTCACCAACGCGCTATAAATTATATGTTCTTAGACGCGTGACTTTCTTTTCTAAAAATGAGTTATTTAAATGTAAACAATGTCTGCTACACGACCGCATGAAAACCTTAAGTGTACATTAATCACTCACCGAAATAATATGGTAGAACACACTTCGGTGACCGCCCCTGTGTCAGAGACGTAGAGGGGCGCTTTCAGGGCCCCCATCCCCCGACGACGAAACTCTACAGTAGGCTCCTCATATTCAAAAAGTTTTTTTTTCATCTTTCGCAAGGTGACGAGACTGTACAGAAGGATTTCCTCGCGTTACAAAGCTATTTTTAGAAGCCTGTTGTAGTTTTACCGCTGACTATAGTATTACCCCCTACTCGCTTTGCAGGACGCTCGATTAACGGATGCCAAGTGCCAAGATAGTCGATCTAAATCTCTGGGCGCCAAACCGTGTATTGACGAAAGTTGTACCCTATATGGCGCTGCCCATAAGAAACTTTAGTTTTCTTTTTCGCAGAAATATTCTCGGGAGTATTCTCATCTACTCCCTAAAATTTCATGGCACTCGGATGAACCGCATCCGAGTTTTATTTTTTATATACCGTGTATAGATAAAAAAAAATCGCACCCCCCGGGAGCGCCGCCCTTGCAATATTAAACAATATTTTTTTGCAGAACCCTACCATTGAGGAATCGTTTCATGGTACACGGATGAACAGTGTGAAACCGAAATTTTATTAACAGTATATAGAGTCTCTTGTGGCGCCGCCCTTGCGAAATTAAAAAAAAATTTTTTACAGAACCCTTCCCTGAATTGTTCTAATCAACTCCCTCAAAGTCTGTCTCATGTCTATCGGATAACGGTGTCACACCAAAATCGACTTTTATTTTTATATACCGTATATAGAGAAAAATCGGACACTCCCGTGGCGCCGCCATTGCGAAATTAAAAATTATTTTTTACAGAACCCTTCCCTAGAGTGGTATAATGAACTCCCCAAAGTCTTATGGCTATCGGATGAACGATGCTAAACCAAAATCGACTTTTATTTTTATATACCGTATATCGAAAAAACAAATCGCGCCCTGTCGAGGCGCCACCCCTGCGAATTTGAAATTTTTTTTTCGCAGAAACCTCCCCAGGAATATTCTCAACAACTTCCCAAAGTTTCACGGCGATGTGATGAGAGGTGTAGTAATGCATAAAGGACAGACAGCCAGCCAGACAGACAGACAGACAGCCAGCCAGACAGACAGACAGACAGACAGACAGACAGACAGAAAGACAGACAGACAGACAGACAGACAGACAGACAGACAGACAGACAGACAGACAGACAGACAGACAGACAGACAGACAGACAGACAGACAGACAGACAGACAGACATATATATATATATACTAGGCTTAGGTTTTTAAAAAAACATTTGAGAATTTGAATACTTAATTATTTAGCGATGGATTGGGTGTGGAGTGCTTAAATTTATACAGTAATGCTTTATTTTATTTTTTTAATTTTTTTTCCCGCCTCAGACACGTAATTTATAGCGTCAGTTGTGTGTTCGCTTTAGTATTACAGTTTTCATCATAGGCTTGTGAGGGCTGATACAGATTTACAATAGTAATATTTCTTTCTTACTTGCAGCCTGCTTTCATTCATTTAATATGGTATACTTAATTATTGGAAAGTGCGCAATTTATAACTAAAATGGAATTAGAACTACACAGGTTCCATGAGCAGTATATCTCATAATTTATGCGACATTGCCTTTTGAAATTAATTAATTTATTTATTTAGGATACGTAACTGAATTAACAACTTAATTTTGTACCAAAACAAATGCTATACTTCGTCATTTTCTGTTTCTGTTTAAAATAATATACAATTATTTGAAAAATAATAATTTTATAAAAGTTACCTCCCTTGAAAACTTAACATATAACGTATGTCTTTGTTTACTTTTTTTTAACAAACAGTTGCTATGCTTAAATAAGAAATTACGGTATATGAACATATTTAACGACTACAATGGCTGTTTCCAACGGGAATAAAGTTTTTATGTTACCCTCCAGGGTCGGTCTACGACGTCACATAATATAATTAAGGGGATCGTTCGTCAATTTATATATATATATATATATATATATATATATATATATATATATATATATCATATAAGGAGAATTTCACTCTGTTTTTCCCATAAAATACAAGGATTATGTAAGGAAATACAACTGGTCAGTTTTGACCCCTTTACGAAGTTTTCCCAGATATGCCGAGTTTTTTGTGACACCCCAAGGCGTTCTCCTACCACCTCACAATTGTTAATAAAAAGATAGCTTTTGGCACCATTAAAATAAGCATCACACCTTACGGTGCATTTGCCTTATTATATTCGTAAAAGAAGGGCTTGTTTATATAACACATAAACTTTTTTGTATAGTTTACATTGTTTTTACTATTTGCATAACGTGAAGAAAATATTAAATAAACGCACATTGCTAAAATATATTAAACGAATCAATGTCAAATACTATTTTCATTTAGATTCCTTTAAAAATTGGATACATTTTAGTAACAGTAGGGTCGAAAAAACGAATTAATTAAATTATTTAAAATTTTGCCAGGGGAGGTAATTCAAATATAAATTCAACTCACTCTCAATAATTTAAGTGATTTTTTCTTTTACTACTGCATTGATTTTTTTTTTATGTTATGGTTCATAATTAAAACAGAAAAATGTTAAGATTACTAATATTATTTTCTAATTAGTCCGTGATCTCTCAAAACCAATATTTTTTGTTTTTGTTTTTTGGGTGTTATTAAAACGGATAATGAAATTAGACTTTTAGAGAATGCTGGAAAGGCTCTCTCTGGACGCGGGCGCCTATAAAAGCGTTATGTTTTTTTTTTGAGTTTGTGTTTACATTTGAGTTGTGTTTGTGTTGTGTTTGTGTCGTGTTTGTGTTGTGTTTGTGTTGTGTTTGTGTCGTGTTTGTGTTGTGTTTGTGTTGTGTTGTGTTGTGTTTGTGCTGTGTTGTGCTGTGTTGTGTTTCTGATGTGTTTCTGTTGTGTTGGTGTTTAGTTTTGTTCTGTTCCCAAATTGGTGCAATTAAAAAAGATTAACCGTGGCGGAGCACGGTTATCCAGCTAGTTATTGTAATACCATAATTAAAATTGTTAAGACTTGTCAGTTGCTTGTCTCCCTTGCTTGAGACTGCCATATAAAATTGCCTGAATTTTGTTCATACTGCGAGTTTTCTGTATTCTTTAAAGTAATTGTCATACAATTTGATGGAGCTTGCAGTCTTACAACCTGTTAGACACTGTCGATTAGATGGTACTTCTAGGGTGTTTTACAAAACAACCAGTGGGCAAATAAAAATAAATGTCAACGATATTAGCTATCGTGAGGTAATAAGTATAAGGTTAAACTCGACTGGTAACTCAAGGAAGATTACGACGTCATTAAGTTTAGTTTTCAGTTAGGTGTCTATAAAAGCATTTAAACTTTTCACTCACTCAATAACAACATAAAATAGATTTTTTCTAATATCAGAACACTTTCACTTAATAATATAAATGTCGTCGTCTCTAAACATGTAAGTAAGTTACAATAATGTTAAGCTTTTATAAGTATATATATATATATATATATATATATATATATATATATATATATATATATATATAGATAAATAGATAGATAGATAGATAGATAGATAGATAGATAGATAGATAGATAGATAGATAGATAGATAGATAGATAGATAGATAGATAGATAGATAGATAGATAGATAGATAGATAGATAGATAGATAGATAGATAGATAGATAGATAGATAGATAGATAGATAGATAGATAGATAGATAGATAGATAGATAGATAGATAGATAGATAGATAGATAGATAGATAGATAGATAGATAGATAGATAGATAGATAGATAGATAGATAGATAGATAGATAGATAGATAGATAGATAGATAGATAGATAGATAGATAGATAGATAGATAGATAGATAGATAGATAGATAGATAGATAGATAGATAGATAGATAGATAGATAGATAGATAGATAGATAGATAGATAGATAGATAGATAGATAGATAGATAGATAGATAGATAGATAGATAGATAGATAGATAGATAGATAGATAGATAGATAGATAGATAGATAGATAGATAGATAGATAGATAGATAGATAGATAGATAGATAGATAGATAGATAGATAGATAGATAGATAGATAGATAGATAGATAGATAGATAGATAGATAGATAGATAGATAGATAGATAGATAGATAGATAGATAGATAGATAGATAGATAGATAGATAGATAGATAGATAGATAGATAGATAGATAGATAGATAGATAGATAGATAGATAGATAGATAGATAGATAGATAGATAGATAGATAGATAGATAGATAGATAGATAGATAGATAGATAGATAGATAGATAGATAGATAGATAGATAGATAGATAGATAGATAGATAGATAGATAGATAGATAGATAGATAGATAGATAGATAGATAGATAGATAGATAGATAGATAGATAGATAGATAGATAGATAGATAGATAGATAGATAGATAGATAGATAGATAGATAGATAGATAGATAGATAGATAGATAGATAGATAGATAGATAGATAGATAGATAGATAGATAGATAGATATAGATATATATATATAGATATAGATATAGATATATTTTGAAAAACATTTGAGAATTTGAATACTTAATTATTTAGCGAAGGATTAGGTGCTTAAATTTAAACAGTAATGCTAACTTTACAAAAAATGTTGTTTGTTTAAATTCCGTTCTCAGAAAAATATCGGAAAGTACGCAATGTATTACTAAAATGGAATTAGAACTACAAAAAAAAATAATCGAGATTTTTAAAAATCTCGACGTTTTACACCTCACTGATACGGAAAAACATAATTTTGCAATCTTGTCCGTATGTCTGTGTGTTGTATGTGTGTGTGTCTGTGTGTCTGTGTGTAGACACGATTACTTGAGTACCGTTACAGCTAGGTTGATGAAATTTCATATATAAGTATTTTATCAAAATCGTTGATCCGTATAAACCTTTGAGCGATTTTCGATAACCGGAAGTGGTACTTTTTCTACTTTGAATTTTTCAAAAGCCTATAACTTGAGAACTATTTCAGATAGAGAAATGAAATTTCAAATGTAAGTAAAAGATCTAATTTTCTACCTTCCGACAAATTTTGAGTAATTTCCGTTGACCGGAAGCACTAATTTACGCTATTTCCGATTTCTCAAAAAACGCACGTAAATTTATAAAGTACTAATAATATTGCGCACAATTATGCACATTTTATTTAGCGTTCAGTTAGTGTGCAATTCTTTTTTTTACGAGATTCCATTCTATTATAAAAAGTTTAAGTAATTAAAAATGGATTACAAATATTTTCTATGTCCTGAGTTGCCATCCCTCGTAGTTTTATATTAGAATATCCGAGAAAGTTTAGGGGAGATCACTCCCGGTTTATTTTAACAAACATTTGCTATTCTTATATAAGAAATTACGGTATATGAAGATATTTAACGACTATAATGGCTGTTTCCGACGGGAATCAAGTATTTTAGTTACCTTCCAGGGTCGGTCTACGACGTCACATAATATTAAGGGGATCGTTCGTCAATATGTATATATATATATATATATATATATATATATATATATATATATATATATATATATATATATATATATATATATACAGTGGCGTAGCGAGGTCGGGTGTCACCCGGTGCGGCACTTTATGGTGTCACCCCCCAGAGGCATAGAGACCCTTCCCAGGGACAAACTTTCAAATTTTCGATTTGCACCCCCCCTCAAACTTTCGATTTGCACCCCCCTCAAACTTTCGATTTGCACCCCCCTCGAGTTTTCGATTTCCACCCCCCCCCTCGAGTTTTCGATTTGCACCCCCCCCCCCCCTCAAACTTTCGATTTGCCCCCCCCCTCGAGTTTTCGATTTGCACCCCCCTCAAACTTTCGATTTGCACCCCCCTCGAGTTTTCGATTTGCACCCCCCCTCAAACTTTCGATTTGCACCCCCCTCCCTCGAGTTTTTCACTATATATTTTGCTATTTTTTGCCTTGGTGTCACCCCCCCTAAATGGTGTCACCCGGTGCGGTCCGCACCCCCCCCCCTCGCTACGCCCTGTATATACATATCATATATGGAGAATTTCACTCACGGTCATCTTTTAGACCTCGTCGAGGGCTTTGAGTCTGACCAACAGTTTTTCCATACGGCCTAGTCATCTATAGCAGTGTATGCAAAAAATTAGCATTATGTACAGAGGTTAAGTAACCTAAAAATTGTGTTGAAATTTCATTGTTTTTGCCATAAAATACAAAGATTATATAGGGAAATACGACTGGTCAGTTTTGACCCCTTTCCCCATTTTTCTCGGACATGCCGAGTTTTGTATGACACCCCAAGGCGTTCTCCTATCACCTCACAAAATACCAAGGGGGTCGTAGGAGAATTTTTTTTTCGTAATAGAGCTCATATAAAGAGAATTTCAGTAACGGTCACTTTTTAGCCCTCGCCGAGGGCTTTGAGTGAAACCGACAGGTCTGCCCTAAGCCTAGCCATTTACTAATAAGCATGTCAAAAATTAGCCAGATGTAAAGAGGCTAAATTCCCTAAAATCCGTTTTCAAATTACCCTCTGTTTTTCCCATAAAATACAAAAATTATATAGGGAAATACAACTGGTCAGTTTTGACCCCTTTACGAAGTTTTCCCAGATATGCCGAGTTTTTTGTGACACCCCAAGGCGTTCTCATATCACCTCACAAAATATCAAGGGGGGTCGTCGGAGGAATTTTTTTTCGTAATAGAGCTCATATAAAGAGAATTTCACTTACGGTCACTTTTTAGCCCTCGTCGAGGGCTTTGAGTGAAACCGACAGGTCTCCCATACGGCCAAGCCATTTACCTATAAGCATTCCAAAAATTAGCCAGATGTAAAAATGGTAAGTGCCCTAAAATCCGTTTTCAAATTACCATCTGTTTTTCCAATAAAATACAAAGATTATATAGGGAAATACGTCTGGTCAGTTTTGACCCCTTTACGAAGTTTTCCCAGATATGCCGAGTTTTTTGTGACACCCCAAGGCTTTCTCCTACCACCTCACAAAATATTACTCAGAGATTCTATTCTATTTTAAAAGGTGTGGGTATGTAAATTGATTAAAAAAAATGTCTGTATCCCGAGATGCCATCCCACGTAGTGTTAAATAAGGATATTCGAGAAAGTTTAAGGTAGATCACCCACGCTTTATTTTTAAATGTGTTAAAAATATTTTTTTAACCATATCACACCGTTTTAAACTAACAACGTATAAGTGTTTTTACGTCTCTTTGCAGGCTTAAGTAAGCAAGAACATGGCGGTAATATTGCGTTGTACCATTTTAACCCTTTGTATATTTCCAACTAACTCAGGTAAGCTATAAATATATATATATATATATATATATATATATATATATATATATATATGTATATATATATATATATATATATATATATATATATATATATATATACTTCATCCGTGTAGATCCTAGTCTATTTAATACTGGTCGTTTGACTTTACAATGGTAAAATGTTCAAGAAGAGCTGGTCGACAATTAGCTGTATTTACAATCTTTACTTTTACTTTGTCAGACCAGCTAAGCTTTCAAGATATAATTAAATACCATCGAAATAACTCACGTGAAAAAATGCATTTTTAAAATGACTTATTCAGTACCAGTTTAGGTCTATTAGAAAAATAAATAAAATGTCGGAAATAATTACTAGTTTTGCTAATGTCGAACATCTGTAAACTACTAACAAATCTACATTTTAAAATATTTCATAGTTTTTCCTTTTGAAATTATATTAAAGTTTGAGATGTCTAAATTTAGTTTACCCCTTTACGGTTTTACATTCTTGTGTTCAGATGAATGATCGATATTTCCACTATCTATATATATAATTGTCTTCTGGGAGCCGTTAGAAAACAAGCTGCAAGCGCCTCCTTGCAGTCCCCTCTCTTTCTCTCTATCACTATCACTACCAGCCCCAGCACACCCCCACATTGTCTGGTGAGCTGTGGTCACGCTAAATGTTTACAAAGATAAATGTTTACAAATCGTAGAGCCGTAGAACCGGGTTTCTATTAGGGGCAGATAATTTAGTACGATATTAAACTTACAGGAGGTAACTAAGAAATAACTAAGAGGAGGCTGCTTTCACGGGGGGGGGGTGTAGGGTCGGGGTAAGGGGAAATGGGGGGGGGGGGTCAGTGTTTTAAAGCAAATATTTTCAGTGGCAGCATTGGTACTGTCGAATTCACAAATTATGAATTACTGAAAAGTAGAAAATGAAACAACTAAATAGCGGCGTATGATACGCTGCGGGTCGGCTCGTGTTGTTAAAATTGAGCACCACACACTAACACGCTGGACTGTTATCTTTTGCCAAACGATCATTTAGATAAATTAGATTTAGGGCAGTAAAATTTTGGGATGACAAAACATCATCTGGGTTAGCGAGGGTATTAGCGGTGGGGCTTAGAAAACACCACACTTTTGTGCATGTGATCACAAGTGGTGGGTCAGATTTCATTGGTTGTCTTTCATTCATTAAAACAGGATACATGGACCAACAACCATTTTTTAATTGGGCCGAATGTATTACATTAAATTACAGACTTAGCATAGTAGCTCAGTTGGTTCCAATGTAAAATAGATACAAAGATATCTAAAGGCTGGACCATGTCTAGATGGTGTAGAGTGTTGAATGTCAACAGCTTATTAGAATACTTGTATTAAATTCTCTATACATATGATTTCTCTAAATTAGGCTGTATTTAAATATGTGTATTTTATCTTCAAAGATATACCATTTAAAAAGATCAAGAAAAGTGTCAGTCAAGAAAAGCGAATATTCAATGACTTGGAGACACTATGTACAAATAGCAGCAAAGAAAAAATAATGTTTTCTAGCCTGGAAAAAAATCTGGACAATTTAAGCATACAACATTTTGACTCAATAAACATTTTGAATCCAGAGAACAAAGAAGACCCGGGTTTATTTAAGGAGAAATCTAAAAATGTTACTGAAGTCACCACTAAGAAGAATGATTTTGTCCGACCAACTAGCAAACCATTTAACATCAACAATGCAGACTACTTTAACAGGTCGATTAATGTGATGGCTAAAAACACGTCATGTATACCATGTCAAAAAATAGATTTGGTTGACAGCCATACTATTTCTAGACATAAACGGGTAATGGATTGGAGAGAACATTTAATTGCTGCGCGACCATCAAATGGTAGATACATTTACACAGGTACAAAAATTGAAGTTATCGACCCAGAGACTTTATTACTAGATAGGAAAATAAACTTATTGAACGAATACCGCAATTATACAAAGATAGACTTTAAGGTTGGTTGTTACCTTCTAAACCAAAGCACATGGGAATCCTGTATCGGCCTGTGTGGAAAGATGCGCTCTTCTCAGCTCATTGGCAGCACGCACCCCTGTCATTGCGACAATCTGTGTTGGGCCTATGGCGACTGTTGCTCTGATTACTACTCGGTCTGTCTCAACATTGATATATACCACAGCTATTCTGATATTCTAAATAAAGAGCTTAGCAGATTAAAAACATACGAGCAGTTAGAAAATTATTATCAAGCCCTGCAACTGGCTATTCACTCATCCTGCGAGTGGCATTTAGATAATGGGTATTTTATGACAATGGTTTCAAAATGTAGCAAAGACAATAAAGTACAATTAAAATTTGACGTCCAAATGAGAAATTTACTGCGCTTGTCTCATAAGTACACAAAAGATGAAATAATTGAAAGCTGTCAGGCTAAAACATCAGAAACACAACAAGTTTTTTCCCTGAACACTCGTACTTTTATTTTCTTTAAAAATATTTTCTGCGCTTTGTGTAATGGTTTTGCAGCAGATGAATTATCTTATATTAAATACGGAGCACAAAGCAGATTTGATATGCCCTCTCTTGTTAATTTTAAACGGAATCGAACAAAACGTAGCAGTGATGAAATAGCATTTTGTTTCTATAACGAAGGAACAGTATTAAAGCATTCTCGCAAATGTTATGCCTCTAATGATATAGAATGGAATAACACCAAAGCTACAGATGTTCATACATTCAATAATAGACTACTATGCCAGAAATACCAATACGTATTTCAAACTAATGTAACAGCTCAAGTATACAAAAACAGACATTGTTTGTCTGCTTTAAATCTGAACAAATCCAGCCAGGTAGAAATGAATACATCTTACAACGAAAATGATTTCACATATGATAGTAATGAAAGCGTCTGCTTACTATCTAAACACGAAGCGAGTTTAAAAGATGTTGTTACATTCCGTTCATTATTAGATATATTTCCAGCCGTAAAAAATGATCATCAACAATCGACAATGAACATCTACAATCAACTTTGTAACCAACATGAAGTTTACGTTCCTTTCTATGGAGAATGTTTTTACCTTTATTGTCCAGCTGGTATGAGCTTAAGAGGAAAGCTCTGCAGCAGTAACGACTCCCGGAAATCTAAACGAAAGAGGAAAAGTACAAATGAAGTTTATTTGTCTAACCTGTGGAAATCTCTCTTTATTAAAGATTCAACCAAAATGTTATTAAGAATGAACTTTGCTTTTACTTATTATTCACTAGAAACGTCGACTGATGAGGCAAATACAGAATCCAACGAGGACAACCTTTTTTTAGATAAAGAGGTGATAATGAAAAAGCTAATCAACAGGAAAAATATATTTAAAGGTTTGAAAGCGAACAATGACTCGACTCCTGGTGATGTTTATAAATCAACGTTTCGTCTTATTTACGAAATACGAAATATTCTGCTTCGTAAATTTTTCAAACTTTTTTGTAAAGAAGGCTTTTTTTGCAACACTGATACAATTTCTGCAGCAACAGATTGCTTGATTCCACTTCAAAAAAACATTCCACGTTTCTTGCTGCACAAAGTGGAACGCAAAAATGCTAACACATCTGAACAGAGAGATCCTTTCGAGTGTTGTCAGAGGCTTGCTTTACACCTTTCAAAATACAATTTTAATTCAGAACATAAAGATGAGGATTACATAAATGCATGTGTAGCTTATGTTTTCCAAGCTAAAAACATCAGCATATTTGAATGGCAAGTGAATATCATTGAAGATTTAGTACCCGATATTCTCACGTTTTCATCTAATTTAAGTTTTGGAATTAGCCATCTATCTCTGTCTAATTTCAATAATGGTTTGATTCATACTGAGGAAAATGAATTTATAGGTACAGCAAATTCTACGTTACTGAATACGACAACGAGTGTTCCATTGTGTCCTTATGGTTGGATAAAGCACCAGAAAGAAATTCAAGTTAAAGTTGACCAATTTGGAGCTTATATCACAAACTTTGACACGGAAATTAATGAGCATATTTGGTTTGATCTTAGGTTTTCATTAAAAAGATTTAGAATCGAAAAGGTCGTTATTGTATGGTGTAGTCTCAACATCATTCTTTCAAGATGCCCATCATCCCCTTATTTTAAAGTAAATCGATCGGAAATTATTGAGATGGGAGAAAGCTTGATATTAATTAATAATTATGAACAGACAAGAATTTATAATAACTTAAAGTCTCATGTAGAAAAGAACTTGACACAACACAATATGGGAAAGGAATTACTTCATTCTAAAGACGTACTCATACTTGACCCTGGCTGGTTTAAAGTTGTTGGAGACGAAGCTTTGGTGTGCTGGAATTTTGGAGATGTGTTACAGGACAAATCCATGAAAGTAGAAAATCTAGAACTTGAAGAGTTAGTGACCCTAGTAACATCCCTAGTTTCAATTAGTGCATTGGTTGTGGTTCTTGTTGTCTATTTTCTAGTGTCAGAGTTAAGAAATTTACCGGGGAAAATTGTTATGGCACTCTCGTCAACTTTACTAGTGGCCCAAGTTCTCTTCTTGTGTAGCGATCTACCCAAAGGACTGGCTTGTGAAATATATGCAGCAGTCCATCACGGTGCCTGGTTGGCCTCGTTTTCATGGTTGGCCATCATGTCAGTTCACCTGGCTTTAACTTTATACAACAGGTTCTCTACTATCATTCAAATACTAAGTAAGTATACATTTATTTCACTATGTGTGTTATGCTGGGGCTTGCCGTGTTCTCTAGCTGTCATAGCGTTTTGCCTAGACTGGTCTGGATATGCCAACATGGGCTATGGACTCAATGGAAGCTGTTGGATTGGAAACACAAAAGCTTTGATCATCAATTTCGCCATCCCAGTATTTTGTCTGCTTGCTGTAACTTGGAGCAGTTCCATCGCCATCTTGATAGCTATCAGAAAAAGTTTTCGATTTAGAAACGCAAACGTACACCGCCATCATGGCAGACAAGTGCTGCTGTGTATTAACCTCTCATTGCTCCTGGGTTTCAGCTGGATACTGTATTTCCTAGCACTGGCCGTGGACTCGACTACTGTTTGGATAATTCACAACATTATGAATGGATCAGAAGGACTCTACATCTTTTTGTCATACGTAATGAGAAAACGGCTATGTGTTTCGCTGACCAAAAAGTGGAGTCTTTCGAGACACACAAGAGAACAGACCTAGGCTTGAATATCGGTAATCTTGATGAATTAATGATTAACTGAGTTGTGTTTAACTTTGACGATTTATAAAGCGTTATAAGTCCAGGAAATGTCGATGCCATGCTACTGTTTGTATGAATAAAATCTGATACTATAAACGATACAGATTTTGATAATCGGGGTATGTTCCTATTTGAATATAATCTTCATGTAAATAAACTGAAAGATGGCATAACTTCTGTCTTTAGTCTTTAGTTAGTTTATTTTTTGTGTTTATTGTAAATTTTAGTTATCAAATTAGAAGTCAATATTTAAATTTTATTTATTTACCATCTTAGCAATCACTATGAAACGAAAAACGTCACGAATCTATACCCATAAATTATGCATGTATTTGTTGATTTATAAAAGCAATAATAATTCGAAACTAGTAATTTTGCATGCTTTCGACTTCAGATCGAGCCGTGGGTACGATAGATCGAAGGAAAATTTTAAATTTACAATAAAAATGTATAGTGACTGGTACAAATAGATAAAAATTGTCAATAAATTAAAAAAAAAATTAATTCTAATGTATTCATCAATACAAAGATTAGGAACACAATTTTATGTCAAAGCCCTCATTACAGTAATAAAAGAAACCATCAGTCAAAATAGATGAATTTGATTTTATCAGATTTTACCAAGACAAACTATTTCCTGCAATAAGACTTGGTATTCTGCCTAGCCTCGCTTAGGTTTCGAATAAAATATACCTAAAACTTACAATTTACATAATACGAAACTATATTGGTAGTGTGATACCAACTTTTTAAATGTATATGTTAATCACAGAAAACCAACATATTTTCTTTCTTTTTTTTTCTTGCAATGATTATCTACTATGTCTTTGAAATAGCGTGGTCGAGGGAGGGGGCACAAAACCTACCCCGAAAGTCTCCAGCTCAGATTCTGGATCCAAGTCCGGAGGACGTCCTTGAGCCCTCCAATCCATGATGGATCCATAACTTAAGGAAAGAAAAACCAAAATGACAGGGTATGGAACTTATCACTCAAGCCAAGGTCACAGAAACAGATAAACTATCTTCATAGAGAACTACTGCTACAACCACATGAATTAATAAATGACTATAAATAATCTTCGTTACTATTTAATATATAATACCCATTGAGGGTGACACTGGGGGTCGGCGTGGTCGAGTCGGTAAAGCTCATGAAAAGTCTCGAGTTCGAACCCTATGGCAGATGAGGCTCGTTAGCTGGGGACAGCAACTCTTCTAGGAGAGACAACTCCAAAATTAAACAACTGCTGCCTTGTAGTGTGTTCTGAAATCGGAGTCAATGGCCTCAATGGCGCATAACCAGTTGACACGTAACGCTTAATTGTGTTGGAGGCGTGGTCGAGTCGGCAAAAAGCTCATGGTTGATAAATTCGAACAAAGTCTCGATTTCAAACCCACTGGCAGATAAATCTCGATCCCCTTCAGCACTAATAATTAAGAACGAAGAAGAAGAAGAAAGAAGAGGGTGACACTAACTGCAACATTTACAGACGGGGGAAAAAGTTTTGATACGTCAATAAACGACCTGGGTTGGGATGACACAATATTTAATAATTTACCATGAAAACGATGCTCCACTTGATGATTTATATGTGGACTAATATAGAATGTGTGCTCAAATGGCGTCATTAGGCAAAACGGTAGGAGAGGAATGACAACAACCGCAACTTTTACTGACAAACAGTGTACTAATCAAAATGTAATAAACCAAGTGAATGTGGGTCATTTATCTAGTATTATAACAATATTTATGCTATTCCGTTATTCTGTCTATCTGTCTATCTGTCATAAAGGAATAATATAGAGAAAGCACAAGCAAAGTAAAAACTTTCACATTCAGACGGAAAAAGAAACGTGACGTCACATGGAACATACAGGAAATATTCTAAAGCCGGAAAAGTACACACAATACTATGACGTTATTGATTCTAGAGCAAACATAGAATTAAAAAGCCAATGACCAAAAAAATACACAATAATAATGACGTCATCGATACTTGATAGTAAAGTCACTAACATTACTATCCAATTTATTTCTCTAATCTTATCTAGTGAAAGAATAGCGAAACTATTATTCAACTTAAAATTTAACCGGAAACGAAAAATGTCATTGAAAACTGATTTTTAATCAGAATCGGAATCTTAACCGGATTCAGCCTTGAACTACACGTACTTATTGCACTATTCATACTAAAAGTATTCCAAAATATATTGTCGTATCCCTAAACCTTGCACCTTTCAGGCAATTCTTGGGGGGGGGGCTCCTGAAGAACTTCAACACGCAACAAACTTAACATTTGTTAACTACAAAGCTCAGATTGATAGAAGTGCAACTGCGATGTGTAAAAAATGTACCCACTTGACAATTTAGAGGTGAGCAATAACCTAGTATAATTCGTAAAACCCGAATTTTGTAAAACTAAAGATTTTGTGACCAGATTGGTGACACATGTGAAGAATAGCTGAATAGAAATTAATGCATTAGTGTTAAACATTTCATCATTATATCCCGTGGTACATTTTTGCTTCAACGTTGCTTCTATTGGCACCCCTGTGCTGGTAATATGTACCATTTTGTAGTATTTTTGTCATAATTGCGGAAGGCGTGGCTATGCGGTAGAACGCAGAGACTTCTAACCCGAATCCAGGCTCAAGTCAAAATAAAGTCCCTGATGCGACAGCTCCTGATGGGTACCTAACTCACTTTGGATGCTCACCACACAATCCCTTTTTATGCCGCATTCACAGAACCAGGTGAACCCTACATCACTTGCCACGTGGACCAACAGGTTTGAAAAGGAAGCTTTAATACTTTCAATAAAGATTGCTTCAAAACAAAATTCAACTGTTTCCGACTTGAAGTTTTTTTCCTAAGTAGGAATTACCCACTTTCTTGCACCTAGTAATTGCGAAGAATGTATTTTAAAACTTAAACCATTTAATTTCTCTTTAAATTTACGTTTTAGCATTTTCAGTTTCAATTTTGGGATAGCAATTTATTTCTTGCATCAGTTTCGGTGTATTTAAATGATAAATATAATAATTTATGATTTTTGTAAGTGACACATGTTGTTGATGAATGGTTCAAAGTTTAAATTTTGGATTTTTTTAAACGTGAGTGGATTGTATTTTTTCCAGTGTAAGTTCAATTACTTTTTTTTATTGTGTGTATCTATTATCAAGCATAATATTGTTTTCTATTGACAGATATATTAAATGTTTATATTTTGTTATCATAAAACTCATTTTTAAAAAATAAAGCGCAAGTTTAAATGTCTATTTGGATGCATTATTTAAAAACACGATTCAGGTAACATTATACTTGGTATTCCTTGCAGTGACGTCAATGCTAACTCAATTTTCCTTTTTGTCGCGTTCAAATTAATAATAATTGACACATTGAAATGACAAAATAGCCCTAGGCTTCTAAAATGATGGCGTTAAATATCAGAATAGATCTTGAAAAATAGATTTTTCAGAACATAAAATTGAAATATGAGATTCATTAAAATTAATACTTGAAATTAACAATTTAAAAAAATAATCAATACATAAGACGCGAAGAATTATTTTAAGCCATAACTTTAAAATCATCTTGCAGTCAAACAAGAATATCATCCGGTAGGAGCAATTAGAATCGCTTGCAAACTCAGCATACAAAAGATCTCCGTAGAACATTGCGTTGTTTAATTTTTTTGTTGAGTGTAAGTGATTTTCCTCCAGAATTCAACTAACTTATACTTAAAACAATAAACAAGAAAAAACTGAGCACCTAGTTTACCGCACCGTGATGATATTCACATAGTTGTGTCGTACTATGACTTTTGTCACGAGTTAAGTGTCTGAACAGAAGCCCCCCCCCCCCCCCCCCCGCTCGAAGATAATGGAGTATAGAAAATTACATCAGAGACAACTGGAGTTCTACCAACGTGTGTCTTTGATGTGATTCATTATAAATCTTTTTACATAAAATTAACATTATACGATTTAGAATTTTTAATTTATTTACTATTTAGAAATAGAGACGGTTTTAATTCCTTACATTTCATACAGCTTTAAAAGTTGTTTTTGTATTAATTTTCATTTTATATAGTTTGTTTCAAACTGCAACTTTAAAATTATTTTTTATTGTGAACAGTCAAAATAAAACGAAATTTAGACCACCATTATACATTTGTGTGTTCTTGGTAATTTGATTACTATAACGTCTGCCTTTTGGGTTTCAATTAGTTCTCATTAACAAATTTAAGAGTCTGGAATGTTATCGCTTATGTTGCGATTTCAATTTGAATATATCTACATGTTTATCACCGCCTTGTTTGAGAATAGTTCGAAATAAATTTTACTGTGAGAGGAGAAAATTTGGTTTCAATAAATAGCTCGTAACAGTTACGTCTGTTTAAAAACAATCAAAATATAAAAAAAAACAGTTAAAACCTTCTAAAAATATAATTATTCTAAACCCTCGCCGTTTTAAAGTTGGTGATAAAGCTTATGTCTGCTGGGAACATTGATGAAGTGTTGCTGGACAACTAAAATCTCAGAGCTAGAAGAATTAGTGACGCTAGTAACGTCCCTTGTTTCAATTAGTGCATTGGTCGTTGTTCTTGTAGTCTATTCTCTAGTGCCTGAGTTAAGAAATTTACTGGGGAAAATTGTCATGGCACTCTCGTCCACATTACTAGTGGCCCAAGTTCTCTTCTTGTGTAGCGATCTACACAAAGGACTGGCTTGTGAAATATATGCTGCAATCCACCATGGCCCCTGGTTGGCCTCGTTTTTGTGGTTGGCTGCCATGTCTGATAAGCTTTCCTTCAAATACAAAAACAAGAATATAACTTGGTAATTTATAAATTAGGATTGGAAAAGTCAAATTATGAGATCCGCCTCATTTTAGATACAATTACAGCTTTATTTTTTTATTTTTTAAATTTATTTAATGGGTAGACAATATCAACCAAATATGACAAATTAATAATACAATAATTAACAAAATGTCAGGAAAACAATCGCAGAAAATGTAAAAGATTAATACAAATTTTATCGTATCACATTACATTTATCGCAAATAACGAGATGTGGCAAATTTATGAAACACCTACTACCCTTTCTTATATAAAATATATATGACGATCTTTAAGCAGTTTTTATATTTTTATAGTTTGCTTCGGGCTAGCCAAAAACTCTCATTTGTTTAAATGTCAAACAAATAACTGACACTGTAAGATAGAAAGGTGAATAATATATTTTCATGTAATTTTATTAGGTTGCCGTAAATTGAACTGTCTAAGTTTGAAACATTCGTGCAGCCAATCATAAAACATTCATGACTCATCCATAATGAGGAAATTACAATGCGACATTTGGAAATTTTCAAATGATAATAAACTTTTAATGACACATAAATCTAAAGATTTAAATAAGTAAGTGATCTTTTTTATCCATTTTGTTCATTTGGTGTCATGAATAACAAGCAAAGGGCAAAACAATCCTAGACCAAATATATGAGAAAAATATTCTTAATTTTCGTTCTTAATTTTAAACAATTACGTATTAGTTGTCAACTTGTTTTGTTTGTTTTATAGGCCGTTGACTTGGCCGGGATGTGCTTCCACAGATACTTTAGAGATAAGAGCATACTCCAAGGCAACAGATGTTTGATTTTGGCATTTTCTCTCCTAGAGGTTTGCCGTTCCAAGCTATCAAGATTCAACTGCCCGAGATCAGACAAATAATCTCAGACAAATGATCTCAGACAAATGATCTCAGACAAAATATCTCAGACAAATGATCTCAGACAAAATATCTCAGACAAAATATCTCAGACAAATGATCTCAGACAAATGATCTCAGACAAATGATCTCAGACAAATGATCTCAACAAATGATCTCAGACAAAATATCTCAGACAAAATATCTCAGACAAATGATCTCAGACAAATGATCTCAGACAAAATATCTCAGACAAAATATCTTAGACCAATGATCTCAGACAAATAATCTCAGACAAATGATCTCAGACAAATGATCTCAGACAAATGATCTCAGACAAATGATCTCAGACAAAATATCTCAGACAAAATATCTCAGGCAAAATATCTCAGACAAAATATCTCAGACAAAATATCTCAGACAAAATATCTCAGACAAAATATCTTAGACCAATGATCTCAGACAAATAATCTCAGACAAATGATCTCAGACAAATGATCTCAGACAAATGATCTCAGACAAAATATCTCAGACAAAATATCTCAGGCAAAATATCTTAGACCAATGATCTCAGACAAATAATCTGAGACAAATAATCTCAGACAAATGATCTCAGACAAATGATCTCAGACAAATGATCTCAGACAAATGATCTCAGATCAATTATCTCAGACAAAATATCTCAGACAAAATATCTCAGACAAAATATCTTAGACCAATGATCTCAGACAAATAATCTCAGACAAATGATCTCAGACAAATGATCTCAGACAAATGATCTCAGACAAACGATCTCAGACAAATGATCTCAGACAAATGATCTCAGACAAATGATCTCAGACAAATGATCTCAGACAAATGATCTCAGACAAATGATCTCAGACAAATGATCTCAGATCAATTATCTCAGACAAAATATCTCAGACAAATGATCTCAGACAAATGATCTCAGACAAATGATCTCAGACAAATGATCTCAGACAAATGATCTCAGACAAAATATTTCCTAAAAAAAATTGAGGAAATATCCTGTCAAAGTACTTTAAGTAGGGATAATTAGAAAGATTTAAAACACGGGTATGGTATCATTTGTTAGAAATGTATGGTTTGGTCATATTACAGTAAAAATATCTGTGTAACACAATTGTTCTATATTTTTTCATTACATGGAGTCTGGTCAGTAATAAGGTTCAGACATACTTGAACAGTAAAGGAAGAGAAGAAACGTAGGTGGTATATTAATCTTATGAATACAGAAAAAAATAGTTTGATGCATATGTCTCAATTAAATTTTTAAGAACAATTTTTTAAAATGTTTGTTGATGGTTGTTTTTTATTTGTTTGTTAGTTGTTGTTTTCTTAAGTTAATTGTTGTAAATGCCTTTCCTTACCAGAGTCAAACGTGTATTGTCAGGTGAGTAATAAACACCAGTGCATAAAATGAAGATAATAGGGAATAAAAACCTACGCGAGATGAATAAGTAATGTCCTATAAAAGTTGTTTTTTCAAAACAAGTGCAACGTATTTAAACACCAACAGTTCAGTTAAATAAACCACTGAAGAAATGTAATTTGTTTGCCCTTGACAATAAACTATTCTTAGAAAATCACGTTCCCATTGTGAAATCTCTGTATATTTTAGGTTCAGTTTTCTTCTCGATGTTTCTGCTGGGCTGTAAGTATTGCATATTTTGCATATATATATATATATATATATATATATATATATATATATATATATATATATATATATATATATATATATATATATATATATATATATATATATATGTATATATATATATATATATATATATATATATATATATATATATATATATATATATATATGTATATATATATATATATATATATATATATATATATATATATATATATATATATATTTATTTATTTATTTATTTATTTATTTATTTATGTATATGAATAAATATATATACACACACACACATATATATATATATATACACTATATACACTAATGAAATTTAGCTGTGAGATATTTTGTCTCAAATCAATTGTCCATGGTATCATTTGTCCTGATATATTTTGTCCTGGTATCTTTTGTCCGAGAGATCATTTGTCCTTGAGATCATTTGTCCTGTCACCATATATATAGTATATATATATACATATATATATATATATATTATATATATATATATATATATATATATATATATATACATATATATATATATATATATATATATATATATATATATATATATATATATATATATATATATATGAGAAAGAGACATGATTGCTTTACATTTTCAGGTACAGTTAATTATTGCTTCAATGTCAAATTTAAAAATTAAAAATATCATTATATATGTTATGTTGCCTATGGAGATGTTATGTACGGTTATATACTGGCTTTGCAAAGAGGTTAAATCTTTCATTTCTTCCACCCACCTGATAGTCTTCTTTAATAATCACCACATAAACGGGAGCCTGCAAATTGGACAATGTTGGGTGAATGTTGCCTTCAGAACTGAGCATACAAATTCACAGCATATGCTATTTAATTTTCCTAGCATTCTAGTTTTCAAGGTTTGAAAAAAATAACAATTATTCTTACTTCTGAGTTTACAAAAAAAAGTATTTTATACCATTAGAAATTTCATTCAATAAAAACAAAAGTCACCATAAGTAACTTAGGTGGGGTAATTAGTATTAGGTTAAATGGCATTGTAACTTCAGAAAGATTCACGAAATAATTAAGGTTCGATTTCACTTTAATGTCTATAAAAGCAGTTAATTTTAATGTAACTCAATAACAACATCAGCTTTAATTTATATGAATCCCAAACACTTTAATGTAACAAAATAAATGTGGTCTTTAACTTACAAGTAAGTGCTATTCTTTAGTGGCGAACTGTTCTTCATGCATATAAAAAAATGTTTTTTTTTTCATTTGTGTGCCCTTTGTGTTCTTCGTAGTTGAAAATATTTTGAAAGTTGAAACTAAAATTTGATTTTTTTTCCTTTTAAAGAACAATTACATTATGATTTTAGTTCTACCTTATCATTGAATATAGTTTGTATATGGTATTTTATATTTTCTTAATGTTTTTTAGAATTATCGTAAAATATAAATTTTGCATATTCTCTGTTGAAAAGTATGCCGTTTAAAAAATAAATTAACATTTAATAACTATATTATTTTTTGTTCGTGTTCGTTTATAAAAATCGTGGATCGTTATATTATGTACTGAATAACTTTACTAGAATTTAAGAATCGACTCACGTTTTTAATTTTATTTTTTTAATAGTACTTCTTTGTTATATTATTATTGTTCTAATTATGTAAGGACAGAGCGTAAGACTATAAGGGTGAAGCCGAATTCAACATTTAACTTAGGTCATGAGACAGGGCTGCGCAACATGTTCAACAGTTGTGCAATAAAAATCCAACGGAAATTACTCAAAATTTAATAGAAGGCAGAGAATTAGATCTTTTACTTTTATGTGAAATTTCATTTATCTATCTGAAATAGTAAGGGTACTCAAGTTATCTCGTTTACAGACAGACACACATACTGGCACACACACACACACACACACTTGAGTCCTGTCACAGCTAGGTTAATGAAACGTCATATATAAGTATAATTTCAAATGTGTAGATCTGTATCCACTTTTCAGCGATATCCGATAATCGGAAGTGAAACTTTTTCTACTTTCATTTTTTCAAAGCCTATAACTTGAGTACTATTTCAAACAGATAAATGAAATTTCACATGTAGGTAAACAATCTAATGCTCTGCCTTTTTCCAATTTTTAGTAATTTTCGTTGACCGGAAGTATTAATTTACGCTATTTCCGATTTCTCGAAAAACGTATGTGAATTTATAATATTCCACACTATTATACACATTTTTTTTTGCTTTCACATGGTGCGTAATTCTTTTTTTTTTCTACGCGATTCTATTCTATTTTAAAAAGTTTGAGTAATTTAAAATGGATTAACAATAATGTTTATATCCCGTGTTGCCGTTCCCCGTAGTGATATATAAGCATATTCGAGAAAGTTTAGGGGAGATCACCCCCGGTTTATTTTCCTTTACGAATAATAAAGTGGGTTAAACAAAAAAATATTTACCACATAACACCTATTTAAAAACTGAATCTAACCATGTATACTTGCGTCTTTTTTGCAGAAATGGTTGTAGTCTTACTCTGTATCATATTTTTAGTGCCCTTCTACGCAGGTAAGATATATATATATATATATATATATATATATATATATATATATATATATATATATATATATATATATATATATAAATGAGTGTGTGTATGTATGTATGTGTATGTGTGTGACCCGGTAGATGTGTGACGTTTTTTGTTAGGTCTTGTGCGACCCCTGCTCACAGCGCCCAAATGCGACAGAGTTGTATAACCATCTGTCTTTAGGTATTCGCCCGCGGCTTAGGAATTCCGCCTCTAGGCCGCGGGCAACGGTACACCCATCTCATATAAATAAGCACACTCTGACCGCAGGTTCAAGATTACAACACTTTATTTCTTCATGAATATTCACAGTTCAGATCATTTGGTAAATGTCAACAGACCTACAATGTCACGATCCACACATTATATCACTCCGTCTCTGACGATCTACTAACACTTGTCTCTGCCTTCAATCCATTCTCTGTCTATGATTCAGTTAGTAAAAAAGGCAGGTGTTATCACCCTAATTCAATTGTGTACTGAAAATGAAATCACGATCATTATCACAATCATCTACAGTCCGCATTTCTGTGTTCACAAGACTGACTGAATGTCCAGTTATCCCTATAGTATGAAAATTGATCGCAATTCACATCTTACTTGCACGCTGTGTCTTTATTTGTTTACTTATAAAAAAAAAATTACGCCCAGAGTTAGTGCGTATATTATGCTACAATTACATTCACGCGTAAGTATTGATACTTGATAAGAAGAACAACGCACTCATTATATTTTTGATAGTGATAGCTTAGGGAATATAGAGACAGCTAGTATACACACGTAATTGAGGTCACCGTTACGGCCACGGAACAGATTTTATTTTATTTTATTATAATAACTGCAAGGATAACTGAACGATAACTTTATTAGTTCAAAATAATAATAGCATGGCAAAATAAAAAAATAATCTATTGAATCTTGCTAATTCAATAATACCAGTAATAAACCCGTAGATCTATCCGAAAGAGCTTTTTTTACGTAGAGTGCCTTACAGCCAAACTAAAGTACCCAGTAATTAAAATCCTTGCACTACACAATATAAACCTCTCTCTCTTACACTCTCCACCCCTTTCCCAAACTTCACAGTGGAACTTCGGATAACTACCTTCCTAAGTACCCTTTACCTATTAAGTCGGATAAAACACATCGTTAAAAAAATTCCTAGTTTATAATTCGCCGTTTTCAAATTAATTTGTAGCTGCTATTTGCAACAAATAGAAAATAAAAGTAGTAGTCCTATTACCATAAGAAAGCTAATGGCACCAGATTTAACGATTTTGTTTACTCTAATATTACCCTTTAACATGTAATCTTAACATTTAACGTGTAAGCCTTTATTAAATTATGCTATATAACCAATTGAAACATGCAAGTAAGTTTTAAGAACAGATAGACAACTGGTATGGTCTATATATTAAAATATACTCCTGCATATTGACATTCAACGTTTTGATAGTTGTCTTGTAAAACTTATAAAACCAAATAATTTAAAAGTAACCTATTAATCATGCAGATAGAAAATGTAAAATTCTCATTTACTCATTTTGGTGGCTTTTATCTTCTAAAAATTGGTGCTTAATTAGTTGTATATTGTACTAGCCGAACCGATCAGGCCCTGCACTGGCATTTGATCTAAACTTATATGTAAAGATCCGTGACTATTGTGCTCGTTCAGCAGCATATAACCTGCGCTGCCCGGGGTTTTGGAAACATATAATTTGTCTTTCAATTAACGTTCTATACATAGATATGGACGATTGACAAAATACAATCGCAAACATAATCGCAAACACAAACGCAATAAAAATGGAAATATAAACTTATACGTAAACAGGAGCAAAAACACAAACAATAACACACGAAAACGAAAAGCAAACAAATATAAACGTGTAACCCTCACTCAGTGGGGATGCTTTTACCCACTGAGGTGTTGTGGTTAAGACGGGCTGACCCTGAGATTAAGAACACACTGACACCGACAGTTGTTGTCAAGTTCTCCTTTATTCACAGCATCGAGCCATGACGGCGATGCAACACAGTAGTACGACGAGAGAAAACACTGAAGCAACAAGAAACCAAGAAAAAAAAACAAAAACTGTAGCCCTAAAACAAAAGTAAAGAAAAAGTTACATTCCTGGCAACACCACGTGTAGGCTACAATATACACGGGTACAATAAAATATGTTTCGGCCAGTACACAGTACTGCCAACAAGTACCAATAAGTAGTACTACAAATAAATACTTATATTAATACTCACCCTAACTAGTGTGCACATGCAGCACTAGCAGGAATACACAAATAAGTATTTTAACAAACATAATTTATGTAACTACACTACCTTCATTAGGTCTACATCTTGGTCACCGTGCCCACAGACAGCAGCCTTCCGTGTGACTGACACGGCTAGGCATGAAACTACCCACAGTCCCAAGTCAACAGGGCCACGACCCCACAGGGGCCGCAACTCAATGAATTAAAACTTCATATTTTTCCTTCCCTGGCTGGTAACCATATGTGTTACAAATGCTAAGACATGTTTAAACGTAAACATAAACGCAAGCACAAAAGAAAAATAAACGCGAATATAAATCCGAATCCAATATTTTGAGGTAGCAGTCGAGCGCCTTAAAACAACGCCCCTACTACATAATATGTTGTACTTTAAAATATTTTTTGTTTGTTGAAGCTTTTGAAAATCTCAAGACGAATGGCAGCCAAGAAGAGCGAATATGCGATGAAGTTGAAACTAAATGGACAAACATCAGCCAAGATAAAAAAGTGATTTGTGACCTACAAAACAAATTGAAGAGTTTTAACATACAGCCGATTGACTCATTGAAACATGCGAATGAATTGAAACGCAATACTTCTTGGTTAACAACGCCTACTTTTAACAAAGGCAAGGATATTTTTTTCCAGATAACTTGCAACTTGACTGACATAAAAAAAGAGGAAAACTTTAATAATGTTCACAAGGAGACTAGTGTAACTGGTAATAACACATTATGTACCACATGTAACAAATTAACTTTTATTGAGACTCAGAATGTTTCTAAAAACGGCAGTGTATTAAATTGGTTTGAAACCTTGATTTCTGTAGAGCCACCAAGAAACAGATTCATTAGTGCCATACATGAAATAGGAAACATCATGCCGAAATCCTGGTTCATAATTAAAGAAGATAAAATATTGAACGAATACAGCTACTTTAACAATTTAGGTATAACAGTTAGTTGTTACCATCTAAATCATAGTTATTGGGAAACCTGTAACGGCCAGTGTGGAATGTTTCGTAAATATCTGATTATTGGCAGCAGATACCCCTGTCATTGCGACAATCTGTGTTGGGCCTACGGCGACTGTTGCTCTGATTACTACTCGGTCTGTCTCAACATTGATATATACCACAGCTATTCTGACATTTTAAACAAAGAGCTAAGCAGATTGACATCATACTTGCAGTTAGAGAGATATTATCAAGGCCTACAATTGGCTATACACTCAACCTGCCAATTGTATTTAGACGATGGGGATTTTATGACAATGGTTTCAAAATGTAGTGAAGATAAAGAAGTGCAATCCAAATTTGATGTACAAATAAGATATTCAAGGCTTTCGTCTCATGAGTACACCAAAGATGAAATTATTGAAAAATGTCAATTAGGTTCAACTACAACAAAAGAACAAATTGTCGCCTTAAACAAACGTAATTTCATTTTCTTTAAAAACATCTTCTGCGCATTGTGTAATGGTTTTACAGCAGACGAATTATCTTTTATTGAAAATAACACAGAAAGCAGGTTTTACACACCATCGCTTTCTGATTTTAAACGGCATCCAAAAAAGCGAAGCCCAGACAAATCTACTGGTTGTTTTATTAAAAAAGGTATTAAACCTAAATATCCTCGCTTGTGTTATGTCCCTAACGATATTGTAAAAATGCCGCAACTACAAATGAATTACAGCAGCATAATTGATGCAGGTAAATACAACGTTAGATTATTATGCGAGAAATATCAATACGTATTTCAAACTAATGTAACAGGCCAAGTGTACAAAAACAGACATTGTTTGTATGCTTCAAATGTGAACACATCCATGGAGGTAGAACAAAATGCATCACACTTTAACAATGATTTCACATATGATGGTAATGAAAGCGTCTGCTTACTATCAAAACAAAAAGCGAGTTTCAAGGACGTTAAATTCCGTTTATTATTTGATATCTTGCCAGCTAAAAAAAACCAACATTCTTCAGAGCACATCTACACTCACCTCTGTAGTCCGCGACAAATCTACGTTCCTTTTTACGGAAAATGTTTTGACCTTGACTGTCCAGCTGGTATGAGCGTTAGAGCAAACAGTTGCAGCAACGACAAAGTTAAAAATTTAAACGTAAAGAGGAAGAGTAAAAAAGAAGTTTATTTAACTAACTTATGGAACTTAATCTCTATTAAAGATTTAAACACACTGTTTTTAAGAATGAACTTTGCTTTTAATTATTATTCATTAAAAACGTCGACTGATGACGCAAATACAATGTCCAACGGGGAAAGAGATAGCTTTTTAGATAAAGATGAGATAATGAAAAAGTTAATCAACAGGAAAAATATATTTAAAAATTTGAAAATGAACCATAAGTCAACTCCCTCTGATGATTATAAAGCAACGTTTCATCTTATTTACGAAATACGAGATGTTCTACTTCAAAAATTATTTACACTTTTTTGTAACGAAGGCTTTTTTTACGAAAGTAACAAAATTTCTTCAGCAGCAGATTGCTTTATTCCACTTCAAAGAAACCTTCCAAATTTCTTGCTACACAAAGTTGAAAACGAAAATGCTAATACATCTCAGCAGAGAGATCCTTTTAACTGTTGTAAGAGGTTTGCGTCACAACACTCGAATGACAACATCAATTTAGTTAATAAAGATAGAGAGGAGGACATAAATGCATGTGTAGCTTATGTTTTCCAAATTCAGAACGTCAAAAATTTTGCATGGCTAGTGAATACCATTGAAGGTTTAATACCTGATATTCTCATATATTCAGCTAATTTAAGTTTTGGAATTAGCCATTTATCTCTGTCTAATTTCAATAATGGTTCGATTGCTACTGAAGGAGATGAATTTACAAGTACAGTAAAATCTACGTTACAGAATAAAACAACGATTGTCCCATTATGTCCTTATGGTTGGATAATGTGTAAAAAGGAAATTCAAGTTGAAGTTGACCAATATGGAGCTTACGTCACCAACTTTGAAAAGAAAATTAGTGAGCATATTTGGTTTGATCTTAGGTTCTCGTTAGAAAAGTTTAGAATCGAAAAGGTCTTTATCATATGGTGTAGTCTCAACATAATTCTTTCAAGATGCCCATCATCTCCTTATTTCAAAGTGAGTCGATCTGAGTTCATTGAGATAGGAGAAAAGTTGATATTTATTAATGATTCTGAACAATCAAGTATTTATAATAACTTGAAGTTTAATGCAGAAAAGAACTTGTCACTAAACAATATCGGAAAAGAAATGCTCTATTCTAAAGATAGAGTAATACTTAACCCTGGCTGGTTTAAAGTTGTTGGAGACGAAGCTTTGGTGTGTTCGAATTATGGAGAGCTGTTGCAGGGCAAATCCAAGGAAATGAAAAATCTGGAACTCGAAAAGTTAGTGACTTTAGTAACGTCCATTGTTTCAATCAGTGCATTGGTCGTGGTTCTTGTTGTCTATTCTTTAATGTCAGAGTTAAGAAATGTACCGGGGAAAATTGTCATGGCACTCTCGTCAACATTACTAGTGGCCCAAGTTCTCTTCTTGTGTAGTGATCTACCTAAAGGACTGGCTTGTGAAATATATGCTGCAATCCATCAAGGTGCCTGGTTGGCCTCGTTTTCGTGGTTAGCTGCCATGTCAGTTCACCTGGCTTTAACTTTATACAACAGATTCTCTATTATCATAGATATATTGAGCACTCACACTTTTGTTTTAGTCTGTGTGATATGCTGGGGCTTGCCGTGTTCTCTAGCTATCATATCGTTTTGTCTAGACTGGTCTGGATATGCCAATATGGGCTATGGACTCAACGAAATCTGCTGGATTGGAAACACAAAAGCTTTGATCATCAATTTCGCCATCCCAGTGTTTTGTCTGCTTGCTGTGACTTGGAGCAGTTGTGTTGCAATCATGGTAGCTGTCAGAAAAAGTTTTCGATTTAGAAACGCAAACGTACACCGCCATCATGGCAGACAAGTGCTGCTGTGTATTAACCTCTCATTGCTCATGGGGTCCAGCTGGATACTGTATTTCCTAGCTCTTGCTGTAGACTCCACCAGTGTCTGGATAGTCCACAACATTGCCAACGGATCAGAAGGACTGTATATTTTTTTATCTTACATAATGAGAAGAAGACTTTTTGCATCTTTGACTAAAATGTTGAATAGGCCAAGACAAACACGATAACAAAACTTTGCTTGAACTGTAACTTTGAAAAGCACGCTAATGTCTCTCAGTTTTATTTACACAAATTCTGTCTCTAAAGATTAAATCCACTTCTAAATTTTAAAATAGTTGAACTACAAAAATGTATAAGATTGACTTGAAAATAAACAATGTCGCAATACTCAGAGTTTTAACTTATCTGACATGTTTATGTTAAAACCTGCTGCAATATATATTAGTGATAACAGCCCCAGCCTGCACTGCCCTGGTCTCTCTATGAAAAAATCATCTGTATAGTATTGTGAACTTTACTTTAATTAGAACGTTTTGATAAAAAAAAATCAACAATTATTTAAAAATGATAAGATTTTAGTTTCTAGACATCAATTTAGATTTATGTACACAAATAATACCAGTATTTCTCAACATGGATATTTACCCCAGTTATTCTGACATTTTAAATAAAGAGCTAAGCATATTTTCAACATAAATAAAAATCTTTAAAAATGCATATACAGGGAAAACATTGGTCGCTATATTATATACTGATTACCGTTACGTGAATTCAAGAAGCGATCCACGCTTTTGTTTTTAGTTATTTAAATGCATCATTACATCATTAAATCATCATTAGTGCATCATTACATACAAGCTTGTTATTAAAATGTTTTAATGCATTACTGGTCTCTGTAAAGGACCATGACTTATGTGTTTGGTAATCAGCATATACCCGGCTATTGACGGATTTAGGAAATATATTACTTTTCGAATTAACCGTAACCACAACCTACCAAAACCAAAACACACAAAAAAAATGCAAACATAACACAAACACAAATACAAAGACAAACGAAAACACAGACACAAAAACTCAAAATAATGCAAATAATAAATGTTGTGAATGAACCTTGGTGTATTGAATGGGTTTGAGAGTGTGTGTGTAGTCGAATGTGTATTAATAAAAGATGTTGAATGTGACAATGCAAGTAAGGATGTGCGATGATAGGATTTTGGTAGCTGCAGTTTAGTATTAGTTTAGTCTTGATCTTGTAGTGTGAGGGTGTAGGAGTCTTCGTCGTGTCGTCTTCAATGTAAGCGTGTATATTATATGTAATTAAAAGACGAAAAGGAACAATGCCGTCCTTAAAATTGGATCGTTTGTGTACGTGGTGTTTCAAGTCCTTTGACCCTGTGTGATCGGAATGACTGACCAGTGCGGTGAGACGTTGTTAATGGACATGGACCACCGAACATCGTATTCGTTGTATGTTTGGTCGTAACAATAAACACAAACTTAAATGCAAACGTAAGGGAAAAGAGCTCACAGTCTAGCCCGGGGCGCCAAATCGCATCACGCAGAGGCGCCAAAGAAAAGCCGGATTCGATTCAGGTAAAGACTATAACAACTTTTCTTATCCATAGTCTGAAGCTGGATACTGTATTTCCTAGCACTGGCCGTAGATACAACAAGTCGCTAGATAATCCACAACATCACTAAAGGATTGGAAGTACTTTATATCTTTTCATCATACATATTGAGAAAACGGCTATTTTTATCTCTGAATAAAAAGTGAAGTCTAACGAGACACACAAACCTAGGCTGGAGCGTAAATATCCTTAATGATTACCTGTGTCGTGTTCACCTTTGATATTTTTAAAACCATTGCTAGTCCAGATTATTTCGATGCGATACTATTGTTTGCATAAATAAAATCTGATAAAATAAATGGCACAGAGTTGTGATACTATGAGTTCTATACTTTTTAAAATTTTGTCTTTACGTTAATATCAAATGTTTATTTGTCTTTAGTTAAAAAATTATTTTTACTTATTTATTTTAATTTTATTTATACATTGATACATTAAATCTCAATATTTAGACTTTCATTATTTACTAAATTATCAAACACTACGAAACAAAAACCGCAACGGATCTCATTCCATTAATTAAACATACATTCTTTTTATTTTTAAAAATAAATATCCTAATTTAAAACTCTAGTATTTTTTAGGCTTTAGATAGAGCCGTGGGTGCGAAAGAGTGGAGGAAAATTTGAACGATTATATAAATATACTTGACTACCCGTCATCCATTGGATAACTGTGGGTTTCGGGGGTCATCCATAAAAAACATCACGTCTGTCACTTATCGTCACAAAAAACCAGACTCCACATTCAAATAGACGTCACACCTCAGATGTTTTTGTCAAACCCCTATGGTCAAACCCCCTATGGTCAAAGTCCATCTGTGGTCAAAGCCCCGCTGTGGTCAAACCCCATATGGTCAAAGCCCCTTTGGTCAAAGCTCCGCTGTGGACAAACCCCCTATGGTCAAACCCTCTTTGGTCAAAGCACCAGTGGTCAAAGCACCTAGGACCCTTTTAAAAACACCTATTTCGGCAGAGCATGGGTCTGACAACACTATCCCTTTATATGATGAGATCACAAAAACAGGTCAACTCTACTTCACCTGTCCATTGTCCCCCAACTTAGACATGTTTTGTCTTTTAAAACACCGATCAGAGTTTCTTCTAGACATCTCGGGGGGAGGAAGGTGAGAGGGTGGAAGAAAGTCTACCTCCCCCCCCCCCCGCCCCCCGGAGAGAAAGGTCTGGAAGAAACACTGACACCAACATAGGCTGAGCATAGGTCTTACCACATTACCTCTTCATATGCTGACGTCACATGTGAACTCTACGCCTACCCATCTCTACTTCGCCTGCCCAGTGTCCCGCCAAGTCTCAGACATCTTTTTATCGTTTACAAAAAGATTCCGGCCGAACATGGCTCTGACCACACTATCCCTTCATATGCCAAGAACACAGAAACGGATGAACTCTACTTCACCTGCCCCGTGTCCTGCCAAGTCCCGATAGACAACTTTATGATTCATATCTATAACAAAAAATTACAAAAAAAAGTTAATATTTACAAAATGTGTTTCGAAACCCGTACCACACACACACGGTTAGCAATTACACTATCAACTCACCTATCTGGAAAGTTACAATTAAAAGCAAATTTAGCGGTATAGAATCCTTGTATGAAACTTAAGTTATGCAAATAGGCCATAGATCGAGCATATAATAGTTTAGTATATCTAGATAGAGCTAGATCTAGAATTTACGTCTATTTAAGTATTTTTTTGTGTGCAAAATTAGCGGTATAGAATCCGCATATGAATCTGAAGTACGCAAATAGGCCCTAGATCGAGCATTTCCAAATTAGCATATTCCATAGCTAAACAAACAAAGATTTATATAAAATAATTAAGGCGTGAAAAAGTTTAATATATAGATTCCAGGTTCTAGATTTAGAATTTACGTTTACTCTAGATCTAGATGTAGAATTTACGTTGAGTCTAGATTCTACATCTAGAGTCTAGATTAGATCTAAATTTTAGAAAATAGATCTAGATCTAGAAGCTAAGATAGATAAGATCTAGAGAAAATTGTTGTAAAACTAAATGAAAAAGACAGTTGAAAATTGATATAAGTGTTGGAGCGTAATAAATACAGCAAACGGACGTATTGTTAAAGCTATAGCCGACCCAAAATTAGCTTTAGAACGCGTTAAAGATCTGAATAGGCCACAAAATATTGTATTGGAGCCGCCATTGATGGTACTAAAAAGTAAACAAATCATGTGACGTCACTTTTC
The DNA here is from genome assembly GCF_028476545.2 of Physella acuta. Classification (NCBI taxonomy): domain Eukaryota; kingdom Metazoa; phylum Mollusca; class Gastropoda; family Physidae; genus Physella; species Physella acuta. The sequence goes on from NW_026732038.1 coordinate 249,106, forward strand.
CGTCAAAGTAAAGCCAATGTTTGAAACATTTAAAATTAATGTGGTTAATCTATCAATAAACTAATTTACGTCTTTAAATAAATTTGTTATTATTAACAGTCTGTCTGAAAACAAAAATTGTTCTCTACCTACATACTATTTTACAGCTCCACACATATTTCAGATTCTCTCCAGCTGTCAATCAGACAAACAAACAAAAAAAAAATAATATTCAAACATGTAAAAAACTTGAGTTTTAGTAGTATACTAGACTTACCCGTCATACCTTGGATGACTGTGGGTTTCGGGGGGTCATCCATAAATGACATCACGTCTGTGACTTATCATCACAAAATAACCAGACCCCACATTCAAAAAGAAGTTTTTTTATCTTTTAAAAACACCGATTTCGGCTGAGCATGGGTCTGACCACACTATCCCTTCATATACTGAAGTCACAGGTGACCTTTTAAAAGTTCTATTTATTTTAATGACACCGACTTTAAAATAATAATTAAAACAGGCTTTTTACTATATTATTTTTAAAAAATTAATAACTAATGAATATAATAAATAATTTTAATTATTTCTCATTCTAAACCTATCGAATATCTTTTTTTAAATGCAAGGTTATCTTTTATAGAACCTACATGATTAACCTTTCTTCTTCTAATAATTTTTTTTAATAAAACTATTAATCCTACAAATATTAGAGTAATCTCCCTTGACAATTTCTATTCGAATGTATTTTGTGTTGATTTTCGGTGTGAAATACAGCTGATTTTTAAAATTAATTTTTTAAGAAAACAATCTATCTCTGGGTATATTTTTAAAAAAAATATTATTAAAATGCTTAGAATAGGTGTTTCTGGTTAAATAGCAATTATTAAATTATTTCTCATTCTAAATCTATCGAGTTTCATGGGTTTTTAAATTTAAGATTATGAACACATTGGCGAGACGAAAATGATTATATACACTTAAATACATATTACAATTTACTTTTATTAATAAACCTACACTAATTTATGCGCGCACACACACACACACACACAAGAATATTTTAGCGGCAGGTACAACGTCAAAAAAAAGGAAACGTCTTTACACTCAATAGTTCTACCTAACAACAAAAATGTAAAAATACATAGACCTAGAGCAAATTAGCACATACATATATACATACGAACATATGTGTGTGTGTGTAAGTAAGATGTGAGGTAGGATGTTAGGTAGGCAGAAAGGCGGAGTGGAAGGAAAGCAGTTTTAGGCACGTCAATCGATAGGCAGGTAAGTGGGCAGGGAGTTAGGTATGTAGGTAGGTGGGCCTAGGTAGGAAGGCGCCTCACTCGGTACAGTGAGCGACGTGAGCGATTATAGTAGCGTTTCGCAATTATTAAAACGAACGAAGCTACCAGAGTATTCACGGGAAAGCCCGGGGAAGCTAAATCAAACCCTGCCAGGGCGCCACCAAATCGAATTTTTTTTTCGCAGAAACTACCACAGGGGTATTAGCAATAGCTTCTCAAATTTGAATGACAAAAGAATGAAATGTTTGGTAATACTTAAACAAACAAACCCACATATTCGTTTTTGGAGCGCGGGTTTGTCCACACTGCCGCCAAGACGCACTAAGTCGTACTATATATAAGACTTGAGTGAGCGTTAATCAACCTCTGTAAAATTGAGGTAGCATACTCACCGCCCACGTATTAGAGACGCGTCCCTTGGCGTTCCAGGGAGCCACTGGTTACACTACCGCATGGGCGCTCCTAATTCGGTTTAATTATCAAATGTCGTGTGCCACCGTGTCCCTATTGTGGAGTTCTCTTTAAAAACAAAGTAGGCGCTCCCGGTAGAGCCCGGGGCTCTCGCTGTCGCCAACTGCCAGGGCGCCGACGGGTGCTCATTATTCTACTTAGTAGTTTTTACCACTGAATCTGAGAGGCCCGGTGCCCAGGGACAAACTTTCAATTTTGCCCTCCCCCCCCCCCCCCCCCGCCGGGGACAAACTTTCAATTTGCCCTCCCCCTATATTTTTTATATTTATAATGCAAAACTGTAACTAAAATGAGCTTTTAATTTTTTCCAACCCATTTTGGCGCCCATAGGGTCGGTGCCCGGGAACATATGTACTCTCCCCCCCCCCCTCGCTACACCTCCGCATCGCTTCCTGCCATAGACCCCAGGCACAGACCGAAGGAAGGTGCCAAAAGGGGTAGAATTTAAAAAAAAAAATCCTCATTCTTCCGACAAATTTAAGAAAATAGATTTATACATGACTGATTTCCTGAATTGTTGTATGTATGAGAGTTATGTAGGGGTGGGCGCCTTTTTGCCAGCGTTTGAATAGGGTTGCCACAACATTGATAGTTTGCCCCGGGCGCCGGAATAGTTTGCTACGCCTCTGCTTCCTGCTAGGGCGCCGCCCATGCGAAATTTAAAAACAAATGTCCGCAGGAATCTCCACAGGAGTAGACTATAATCAAAATTTTCACAAACAGTGTTTTATCCGACTTTTTTCTCCGGGGGGGGGGGGGGAGAACTTGAAATTTTCGGGGGGGGGGGGCGGAGAGAGGAGCGGACTAAAATTTTCGAGGGGGGTGGGTGGGGAAGGCGTGCGGCGTAGTGGATTCTGTTGACACAACTTTAAAAATCAACACAATATTATGAGATTCCGCGAGGGGTGACAGCCAACCTAACCACTGAAAATACTAACCACAATTTGTCATGAGATATTTTGTCCACTAGATATTTCGTGTTAGATATTTTGTTATTTAAAGACACTCTCACACGTATATATATATATATATATATATATATATATATATATATATATATATATATATATATATATATATATATATATATATATATATATATATATATATATATATATACTAGCCGTCACGGCCAGGCCCTGCACTGGCCTCTGTCAAAAACCTATCTGTAATTGACTGTGATTTTTGTGTTTAGTAATCAGTATATACCCGGCATTGCCCGGGTTTAGGAAATATATTACTTTTCGAATTAACCCTAACCACAGCCAACCAAAATCAAAACGCACAAAAACGCAAACATAACACGAACGCAAAGACGAATACAAACACAAACGAAAACACAAACACAAAGAAACACAAACACAAACGCAAACAAAAAAGCAAACGAAAACAAACCCAAATCACAAACGCAAATCGAAACCCAAACACAAAGAAAACACAAGCGCAAACATACACGCAAATTGCATCATGCTGGGGTGCCGGCGGAACCGCCTGATTCAACTTTGATTAAACATCTGTAGTACCCCAGCTTATTCATAGTCTTTTGCACTCACTTAAACGAACATGGGCGCCAAAGCTAACACGGTAAGGCCCAGGGCGCAAAATAACACCATGTTACAAAATTTGCCAAAAACATACAAACAAACAAACAAATAACAGACGTTGTGAACGATATAAAAGCGTACAAATAAAACGCGTTTGTTTCTAAATGGCTACGATGATATTTCTGATACGGCGGGTTAGTTTTTAAGTAGATCACTGCCGTTCAAAAGAAATGTTTCGTCTGCTAGATTTCTTCCCATTCAAATACACGGCGGGCAAAATGGGAGGGCTTAGTTAGTTGTTGTCTCGATCAAGTTATTTTTTTAATGTTTTTTTTACCTACCTTAATTTTTTTTCTAAAATTAATGAAATTAGTTTAGTGGGACGAAATATATAATTTTCTATAGTTCGAGTATTGAGTATCACGTATCGTTGTTTTCAGCAGCCATCATTACCGTGACGATGGTAATAGAGTAAGTCAAGCGACAGGCTAACTTCAGCCGAAGTTGAGTACCAACCCTACAGCTAAAACTGGCATACTTTACAAAAACAGGGTTGAACACATCTTCTCAGGACAAAATATTGACTCAGCAGCTGTCATTTGAACTGTACCTCCGTTATTACAAATGAAAGGGTTGTTTTCGATATTTGTTTCGGTCATTTAAAGGATAAACGGGTGTTGGGGGATGACTACGGAATCAGCAATGGTAAAGACGGCCGACAATGTACATTAATCATTACATTGAATTTATAATTAAAAAAAAATCAACCAATAAAATGAAATGTCATAATGTCACCTTTAGATTTGATAATTAGATTTTGTTAAAGAAATGTGTAACTTAAGATAGCGTTTTTAAATATTATAGAGTTCGATTTAAGTCTGGTATCCTTATAAAAGCTGGGAATCATACTATTAGGTAGCATTTTGTAGGAATCTGCACATTGAAAAATTTAGTTCGCCGTAATAAGCAAGGTCATTTTCTAACAAGTAAGTGGAATAATTCACCTCCCAACAATTATATGTATAAAAAATAAAAAAATAAAAGGTTTATTATTTTATATGTATTATATATATATATATATATATATATATATATATATATATATATATATATATATATATATATATATACTAACTTAATTATTGATTACTTTAGCGATCAATATGTTATGTTAAAGCAGTAATATGCAGACCGGGATTCCTAATTATAATTTGAACGGCACCCCGTCAAAAGAGCGCACGACAAAAGAGCGCCGACATAAGAGCGCAGACAAAAGAGCGCCGACATAAGAGCGCCGACATAAGAGCGCACTAATTTCCCGACAAAAGAGCGCCGACATAAGAGCGCAAACTAAAAATCGAAAAACCATATATAATAAATAGGAACAAGAAAAATTAACTCAGATCAGAAGGCATCGTTTGATGTTAACTCTTTATTGTTTCATTAAAAAACTAATTGTTCAGTTTCTTTAACTAAAAAACTGGTACAATCAACGTGAAGTCCAATTATTCCAAACTCTATCTAATAACACATACAAAGATTTTAAATGTTAGGCCTAAAGTGAGAATATAAACTGAAATGAAATGTAACAAAATAAAAATAAGTTCCATCAGCATTTGCTCTGTCCTGTCTATATCTGTAGCCTTCGACCAATATAATAACCTTCCCTTTCTGTGATTCGATCTTCTCCATGTTACTTGGGTTAGAAATATTTTCAAACTGCATTCATAACATATTAACCATAATATATAAATAAAGACGTTGTTCTCTCGCCGATTATTTAATTAAAACAAGTGTTAAACATGTCCTATTCGTTTAGCGTACAATATGTTTTTTTAATTGACTGCGCTCTTATGTCGGCGCTCTATTGTCTGCGCTCTTTTGTCGGCGCTCTTATGTCGGCGCTCTTTTGTCTGCGCTCTTATGTCGGCGCTCTTTTGTCGTGCGCTCTTTTGACGGGTCACCAATTTGAACACTGGTTATATTTTTAATTTTTTTATTGCAGGAATATGCATACAGAGAATGTCGGCAACAATAATATTAAGCTTATTTATCTTTTGTTTGTCACACATTTTCTCTGGTAAGTTTAAATAAGAAACAGATTACATTGATCTTTCTCGATATATATATATATATATATATATATATATATATATATATATATATATATATATATATATATATGGTTCCATGACGAATGATCTCAGGACAAATGATCTCGGACAAAATATCTCAGACAAATATCTCATGGACAAATGATCTCAAGGACAAATGATCTCACGGACAAAAGATACCAGGACAAAACATATCAGGACAAATATATGTGTATATATATATATATATATATATATATATATATATATATATATATATATATATATATATATATATATATATATAAGAATACTACAAATACTGCTACAGATTCCCTGAAAATAACTAAATAAAAAAGTTTTTCTCAAGTAAAATCATCAGTCGTTCATAAAATCTTTAAAATCTTTTATAAATAAATTTTTAAAATATAGCCTATTTTTCAGCAGTTTATAATAGTTATTATTTTTTAATTTCTAAAGACCCCAATGATTAACTAATTTGGTTTGAAAATAAATAGCTTAGTTGTATTCTTATTATTTTAATCCAATCAATTTTAAATTCAGTCTAAATTCCCGAAACTGATATTTGCTTTAAAACCAGATTAACATTAAACGCGAATAAAATGCACCTTCAAGTCTCTATCTCCCACTCCTTCCCCCAGATATAGAGAACATGGTCGATTCACTGGAATCAGAAGCTAAACGTGCTTCTTAAATTCTAGTCAAGGTATTCAATAGCCTACAGAATATTGTAACCCTCGCTTTTATTTTTAGTTATTTAAATATTAGTTCCTTCTTATATTTAAAGAAAATGAAAATCTGTTATTTTTATCTTTTAAATGCATAATTATAAAAAAAGCTTGTTATTAAAATATAAAAAAAAAATAATGAAAACGTAATCTTGAAAAAAATTTAAAATTTGATTATTTGCGGAATCAATGTTATAAAAGTTGCGTTTGTAGATAACTTAAAAATATGTTTTTGTTTCAGGCTACATTTCTAATTATTTTCATCAAGCCTAAATTATAACCTGAAGTTTCACTTTCGTAAGGCAACCATTGATTGGTTTACAGAAACTTCATACTCAATCTTTTGAATACCTCACTTTTGTACTCAAAACTTTGTACTTTAATTTTGTAAATAAAATTAAACTTTTTATTTTAAAAATGTTGTTTTGGCTTCTTAAACACGTGGTTAGGTACCGCAAATACAAAAATTCATTAAATATATTCAATCTTAATTAAGTAAAGTCTGACAAAAAAAGTGAGGTTTTTATAGCCAAAGTTTTTTTTAATAACATCGTACATCATTTGAAAAAAAATATTAATAGATTTTCCACTAATTTCAAGACTGTTCTCTTTGTGTCCATTGTTTTCTTCAGATTTTATTTTTGAACTTTGTTTTTTAAATTAATTTATCGAACTGACAGACGGAAAGACGACTAAGGATTAACCGATCGGCCTATTGACCGATTAACCGATGAACTGATTAATTGATTGACCGATAGACCGGTTGACTGATTGACTGATTGACGGATTGACGGATTGACGAATTAACGGATTGACGGATTGACTTATTACATATATTACAAGCTAAGCACTATATCTTAGATCGTTTGATTCAGATACTTATTGAAATCAGTAATATTTCCTATTAGCTATATATCATAAGAATTCATGCTTTAATTAATCCTTGGTTTTCATCTTCCAAGATGGAACATTTGAAAATCTTAATACGAATGGCAGCATAGGAAAACGACTTTTCAATGACCTTCAAGCACAATTTAGAAACATCAGCAACGAAAACACGATATTTCCCACTTCCGTAGACAATGTTACCCACGTGAACGGAACGTGCCAAACGACTAATATCTTTAAAGAAATGCTGATTAAAGGGAATAAAACTAAGAAAACCGAGGTTGGTTCTTCTTACGTTAAGGAAAAAAACAGTTCGCCTGGCATTAAAAACAAAGTTCATGCTGACTCTTACGTGCCTAACAATAAAAGCGAATTAGATTGGAATAAAAATGTAAATTCTGTAAAATCTAATCAGGTTAGTCGCTTTGTACGTACCTCAACGGCAATAAACGACCTGTATGGTTTTTTTCTAAATCAAACTCTAGCTGAGCAAACACACAAAGACTACTTATTGTTGTCGAAAAAACAATTTACATTTTGTTGTCACATGTTGAATCAAAGCGTATGGGAATCCTGCTACGGCTTGTGTGGAAAAATACGCACGCATACCGGGACGATTGGCAGCACATACCCGTGCCAATGCGACAATCTGTGTTGGGCTTACGGCGACTGTTGCTCTGATTACTACTCAGTCTGTCTCAACATTGATATAGACCACAGCTATTCTGATATTTTAAACAAAGAGCTAAGCAGATTACCATCATACTTGCAGTTAGACAAATATTATCAAGGCCTACAATTGGCGATACACTCAACTTGCGAATTTCATCAAGATGCAGGGTATTACATGCAAATGGTTTCAAAGTGTAGCAGAGAAAATGAATTTGTATCGAAATTCAATGTTCAAATGAGAAATTTAAAGCGTCTGATTCATGAGTATACTAAAGATGAAGTTATTGAGAAATGCCAGCTTGAACCAACATCTGACGAACAAGTTGTCAGTCTGATCAGCCGAACATTTATTTACTTTAAAAATATTTTCTGCGCAGTGTGTAATGGATTTCCTGCAGACGAACTATCCAAAGTTTTAGTAAGAAAAAACCAAAGCAGAGCCACAGTTTCTCCATTTTTTATTATAACTTTTTCACTGCCAAAACAGCCTCGCGTGTGTATTTCCCCTACTAGCCCTTTGCCACGGGTTAATTTACATCAGGCAAATGTAATCGATGTAGATAAATACACCACTAGATTATTGTGCGAGAGATATCAATACGTGTTTCAAGACAATGTAACAGGCTATTTTTACAAAAACCGACATTGTTTGTATGCTGCAAATCAGAATGCATCAATACAGATATCTCATAAACGTTCGTTTGATAAAAAACATTTTACATACGAGTCTAATGAAAGTGTCTGCTTTTTATCGAAAGCAAATGTTGGAATTCCTCACACTGGCGTTTCTTTCCGTTCACTACTTGATATCTTGCCAGGTACAACAAACGAACCACAACCATCAGTTCACTCCTACAATCATCTTTGTGGCCACAGACAAATCTTCATTGCTTTCTACGGAGAATGTTTTAACCTTTACTGCCCAGCTGGTATGAGCTTTGTAGAGAACGGATGTAGAAGTGAAGAGGTTAGCAAATCAAAAAGAAAAAGGAAAAGCGTGAACGTGAAGTACTTAAATAAATTAAGTGATTTTTTATTAATCACGGGTCCAACAAAAACTTTATTTACCATCAATATTGCGTTTAGTAGCATTACAGAACTAGATATCCCAAATAAAGCCACAACAGAGTCCAATCTAAAAGAAAACATTTTTTCCGATAGAATCAAAACAATTGAAAGGTTAATCACCAGAAAAAATATTATCAAAGATTTCAAAACAAACGTAAAATCAATTCCTTTAGACATATCAAAAACAAAGTTTCGTCTTTTTTACGAAATACAAAAAGCTCTGATTGAAAAGTTTTCGAATGTGAACAAATCTTTTGAAACACCGTGGAAATTGGTCAATTCTGATTGCTTTATTGAACTTCAAAAAAATCTACCTCATTTCTTCCTGCATCCTGTGAATGTTCGAGAAAGTAAAGCATCTGACAAGGTCAGCAGAGATCCCTTCCAGTGTTGTAGGAGGTTCGCTACACACCTGTCGTACTATAATATCAGTTTAGAAAATACAGTCACGGATGATAACTTGAATGCATGCATTGCTTACGTTTTTCATATTGAAAACGTCAGTAATTTCGAAGTGCTTGTTAACACAGTAGAAGGGCTGATACCAGACCTTCTCGTATATTCAAGGAATTTCAGTTTTAGAGTTAACTCTATTACAATGTCTAACTTCAATGAAGGTTTTATTCGGACCGAGAAAAATGCGTTTCATAGTATGAAAAATGTGTGTCCGTTAGGTTGTAGAATGCACCAAAAGGAAATACAAGTTGACCTTGATCAATCCGAATTTTACGTGACAAACTTTGATTTGAACATAAGTGAATACATTTGGTTCCAACTCAACTTCTCATTAGAAAAGTTAAGAATCGAAAAGGCCATTGTTTATTGGTGTGATATAAACATACTTATTTCAAGATGCCCATCATCACCTTACTTCAAACTAAATCAATCAGAATTCTTCGTAGCAGGGGAAAAATTGATGTTTGTCAAAAAATCTGATCAGTGGGTTCAGTTAGATAAATGGAACTTAACGTTTGAAAATTATACAAACCTGACTCTACAAGATCTGAAAAATCAATTACAGCAGCCTACAAATGTAGTAGTGCTTGACCCAGGCTGGTTTGAAGTTGTTGGGGATGAAGCTTTTGTCTGCTGGAATTTTGAGGATGTGCTTCTGGATAACTCAAAAACAGCTAAAGTCTCAGAGCTAGAAGAGTTAGTGACGCTAGTAACGTCCCTTGTTTCCATCAGTGCGTTGGTCGTCGTTCTTGTTGTCTATTCTCTAGTGTCAGAGTTAAGAAATTTACCGGGGAAAATTGTCATGGCACTCTCGTCAACATTACTAGTGGCCCAAGTTCTCCTCTTGTGTAGCGATTTACCCAAAGGACTGGCTTGTGAAATATATGCTGCAATCCATCACGGTGCCTGGTTGGCCTCGTTTTCGTGGTTGGCTGCTATGTCTGTTCACCTGGCTTTAACTTTATACAACAGGTTCTCTACTATTATACAAGTATTAAGTACGTACACTTTTTTTTCAATCTGTGTCATATGCTGGGGTTTGCCGTATGCTCTAGCTGTCATATCGTTTTGCCTAGACTGGTCTGGATATGCCAATATGGGCTATGGACTTAACGGGATCTGCTAAATTGGAAACACAAAAGCTTTGATTATCAATTTTGCTATCCCAGTGTTTTGTCTGCTTGCTGTGACTTGGAGCAGTTCCATCGCCATCTTGATCGCTATCAGAAAAAGTTTTCGATTTAGAAACGCAAACGTACACCACCATCATGGCAGACAAGTGCTGCTGTGTATTAACCTCTCATTGCTCCTGGGCTTCAGCTGGATACTGTATTTCCTAGCACTGGCCGTGGATACAACTAGTCTCTGGATAATCCACAACATTACCAATGGATCAGAAGGACTGTACATCTTTTTGTCTTACATAATAAGAAAAGGGCTTTTTCTGTCGTTGGTTAAAAAGTGGAATCGGAACAGGCACACATGGGAACAAAGCTAAGTAGAATGGATCTGAAGAAGTGTATATATTTTAGTAATATACAATGAGAAAACGCTTTTTGTTTCTCTGATTAAAAAATGGAATTGGCCGAGAGGCAAGCGAGAACGAACTTAGCCTTGAATATGGATTTCCTTAAATTGATTAAAAGCTTGTAAAATATAATTTTGAGCGTTTTGTTGTTGTTGTTTTTTTATTGAAAATTAATTTCCATTTCCCAAAAGAATGCCACAGCTGATCAAGAAAGTAACTGTAAATAACAGTTATAGTATTGCGACTCAGAGTTTTGAGTTTTTAACATAATTATGTTTTGTCCTAGCAGTAAATAAAAAAATAATCTATAATCCTTGACATACCACTATTTCTAATTCTTATGCTCATGCTCAGCTATATTGCGTGTACGCTGGTTTGTGTGAATCTTTATGTAATGGTTTCATCTATTAGTTGGCTATTAGTCCCAAACATTTCATTTTAGTGCGTCGGATTTAGCATCACGAATTGATTTTTAATATCTCTGCTTAATGACATCAGCGTTATAGGAACAGACACACAAGAGGACAAACATATGCTTGAATGTCGGGTAGGTCTAATTGATGGGTAACTTTGAGGGCTTGTTCATTCTGAGCGTCCCCTTATTTTAACGTAGATTTATCTTAGAAGAATACACCTACAGTTAAAGCATTTATTTTCAAGTATTGAAAAATAAAACAACTTTATACCAATGACAATAAAATACATAGTATCTCTATATTCTGAGCTGTTTCTTTTTTCGTTGTTGCGGAGTCTATAAGATACTAAATCATTTATCTTTCGATAAAACTACAAGAAGTAAAAACAAGTTAATTAAAAAGTCTAGTGACATTTAAGCGCAATTTCCTTATGTTATCTAAAAATAGCTCTGTCGTAGCGTAAATCAAGAGCAGGGTTAGTAAAACCATTGGTTAAAATACATGTTTTATTTACAATAGAGTTACATGACTAAAAACCATTGCGCGCCTAGCTACTGAACGTGATGACGCAGCCATTGAACGTGATGGCGCAGCTATTGAACGTGATGACGCGTGTGGTGTGGTTGGATAAAAATGCCTACTAATTCGGTCCAAATTTTAATTAATTCAAAAAACAATTTGTGACCGAAAGAAAGGATATTTTTGAAAACTTTCTTCGGCAATATTATTCTAAATTATGGCAGGGATTGATTGGTACATGTTTCAAGTCGCTAAGTGGTCTGGTTGCCGAGATATGGGCCAAAAACTGCATTTTTTCGAGTTTTTTTTTGGCTTTTCCGGGAAATCCATGAAAGAAACCCGGAATTTTTATGGCCTATGTTCATCCTCGTAACTTGCTTAACATAATTGCTTTGGAACTAGTCCTCGATATTGCTTCGTTGAGGAGGAGATACGACTTAAAGCTGCGGACACACATTCATACATTCATCCATCCATCCATCCATTCATCCATCCAGAAATGACGGATTAATAAAAGCAATTCTCCAGAATGGAAATTGCGCTAAAAAAAGAAAATCAAATATGTTAAACCTTGCAACAAACATTACTTAAAACTCTGACTATAAGCAGCACCCTTAGAAAGATTGGGTGACCTAATACCATCATCCATGCGGTTCATTTTCAGGAGATAAACCATCTACCTGATAGAGAAACGATCCTTCACAGAAGTCGGAGATGAGTTTGCTCTACACTAAGAAAACCTGCACCCGGCATAAAAAGCAGGTTATCGCAAAGAAGCCACTGGAAAAAAATCCCCCCCCCCCCCCACCCAGTAGGACCTGGAGACCCGAACTTGAAGAATAAGGGATACGCCTGAGGAGAGAGAAAGACTACATCGGAATAAAAATGCCTGGAAAAAATTCATGTCGGTGGCCTATGCCCTATAAGGGGTGACAAAGCACAATTATGCTTAGATGTTATATTACTAATTTATACTTCTTTGAATATGTCTAGCCTTAATATAACCGGAAGTCATGTTGTACAAATGTCACATATTTTTATAAAATATTTAATTTTGCTTGAAAAATAAGCTGTCGTGCAACTTTTTTTCGGACAAAATAGTCCTGGTCGTGTAAGCACCTTCTAGGTATTTTTGCATCATGCAAACGTGCGTTCGTGAAGAGGTCATGCATCTATCTCATACATATATGTATATGTCATTTACCCCCTGGGGAATTACCCCCCCCCCATCAACCAATGTAGAATCCTGATTCTAACTCCAACTCTATACATATATATTACCTTAATCCTAACATTAAGGCAGAGACGAAAAACTTAAGAATTCACCTCAACCTAAACTAAACACAAAAACCAAATTCAAAACTAGACATTGATTTAAGACTAACCCTGATCCTAACATTAACCCTAGCCCTAACCCTAACCCTAACCCGAGCCTTAACCCTAACCCTAACCCTAACCCTAACCCTAAAATAACCCTAACCCAAACCCTAACCCTAGCCCTAGCCCCAACCTTAACCCTAGCCCTAACCCTAACCCTAATTCTAGCCCAACCCTAACCCTAGCCCTAGCCCCAACCCTAACCCTAGCCTTAACATTAACCTTAACCTTAACCTTAACCTTAACCTTAACCCTAACCCTAACCCTAACCCTAACTCTAACCCTAACCCTAACCCCAGCCCTAGCCCCAAACTTAACCCTAGCCCTAACCCTAACCCTAACTCTAGCCCAACCCTAACCCTAGCCCTAGCCCCAACCCTAACCCTAACCCTCACCCTAACCCTAACCCTAACCCTAACCCTAACTCTAGCCCAACCCTAACCCTACCCCTAGCCCCAACCCTAACCCTAGCCCTAACCTTAACCCTAGCCCTAGCCCTAACCCTAACCCTCACCCTAACTCTAGCCCAACCCTAACCCTAGCCCTAGCCACAACCCTAACCCTAGCCTTAACATTAACCTTAACCCTAACCCTAACTCTAACCCTAACCCTAACCCCAGCCCTAGCCCCAAACTTAACCCTAGCCCTAACCCTAACCCTAACTCTAGCCCAACCCTAACCCTAGCCCTAGCCCCAACCCTAACCCTAACCCTAGCCTTAACCTTAACCTTAACCTTAACCTTAACCTTAACCTTAACCTTAACCTTAACCTTAACCTTAACCTTAACCTTAACCTTAACCTTAACCTTAACCTTAACCTTAACCTTAACCTTAACCTTAACCCTACCCCTAACCCTAACCCTAACCCTAGCCCTAGCCCCAAACTTAACCCTAGCCCTAACCTTAACCCTAACCCTAGCTGAACTTTAAGCTGTGACGGGGGTAATGTCCAACTGGGCGAAGGGTAATTCACAGGGGGGGGGGGTAATTCACAGGGGGTAATTGACAAGGGGTAATTACTCCGGGGGTAATGACGGGGGAAATGTCCTGGGGGTAATTGATGGGGGGGGCGGGGGTAATACCCTGTTCCCCAATCAACAGTACACTTCTTGGCAAAGTTTCAATTATTAACCTAAATGTTGTTGTATAATTCTAAAACAGCAAATAGAAGAGTATATATGCAAATAAAGTAAACTAACGAAGATAGGCGTTTGTTTTGTTTAACTAGAAACAAAATGGCTGTCTAGCACAAGTGGTTAGTTGCAACCTATCGTGAATTATTTTGATTTACTGTACTATAATATGAATGGTCAAGCGTATCAATGAATCTCTTCATGTTTACGTCCATAAAATTTTACTTTGTAGAAAACAACTTCTATCCTACTTATTTTTAGAACAAAAGAAAAGGTCACTACACCAGCGTGTACATGAGTGATGGCCGCTAGATTGCTGTAGAGTTTATGGTGCCTCGCGGGCAATAAATGATGTAATATCCGCTCAAAATGATCTCAGACAAAATATTTCCGACAATCTGAGGAAATATCTGGTCAAAGTACTTTAAGTAGGGATAATAAGAAAGATTTAAAACACGGGGAAGGTATCATTTGTTAGAAATGTATGGTTTGGTCATATTACATTTTAAAAATCTGTGTGGCATAATTGTTCAATATTTTATTTGTTATTAGGCGACACACCTTCAAAAAAGGGTGTCTGGTCATTAACAAGGTTTAGACATACTTCAACGGTAAAGCAAGTGAAGAAACGTAGTTGGTATCTTTGTGTTATGAATACAGTAAACAATAGTTTATGCAGATGTCCCAATTAGATTTTCAAGATCCTTTTTTTATGTTTAATAATGGTTGTTTTTGCTTTGTTTGTTAGATTTAGTTTTTTTTTTCTTTTGTTTAAATTTTTTTATTAAGAATTTAAAGAAAAATGAAATGCTATTCAACAAAATGCCATTCCTCTCCAGAGCCACACGTGCATTGTCCAGTGAGTAATGAACACCAACGAAGACAATAGGAAATAAAAACCTACGCGAGATGAATAAGTAATATCCTATAAAAGTTGGGTTTTTTTCAGTTCAGCTGAATAAACCACTGGAGAAAATAATGAATTTGTTTGTCCTATACAATAAACTGTTCTTAGAAAATCACATTCTCATTATGAAACTTTTGTATAATTTGGGTTCAGTTTTCTTCTCGATGTTTCTGCTGGGCTGTAAGTATTGCAAATTTAGAGCATCTGACGCTATTTGTAGACAAGTAACATGTTAAATACAGATCGACAAAGTTTAGCTACTCGATGGTATTATATTTCGTTTTATTTTAATGCAAGTGTCAAGGCTTATTAAACACGATGATATTCTATTGAAATACAAGTACAGTGGTACCTCGAGATACGAATTTAGTTCGTTTCGTGAACTTACATGTATGTCCAATTTACTCGTATCACAGAGGAATTTTCGCGATTAAAAAATTACAATGCTATTAATTCGTTCCTGTCCCCAAAATAAAACTCCATTTGTTTTGTTTTTCGTATTTTTGAAAAAGAAAACAGTATTTGTAAATGACATATTTTGTATAAAAACGCTTAGCAAATATTCCTCACTTTCACTTGCAGGCTGTACAATCTGCGGCTTATCGTATCTAAAATTTTACTCATATTTCAATATCAGCTAGTAATTTTTTTTAAAAATCACTTATGTGACGGTAATAGTATGTCGAGGTACCTTTGCATTCATATAAAAATTGATTGTATGGAGCTGTTTAAATATTTCTTTTCTAATTTTTACAATAACTTCATGTGTTGTAACATTTCAGCTGATGTGTGTTCCGTTGAAAGAAACAATTACCATCTGAACACGTCATCAAACACTGGTACACGTGACTGTACTAGTACAGCAGAAGATATGTGGAACTCATGGGATAATCCCACTTCGATTCATCCAACATCAGATTATCCCACATATTCATCAAGAAAAGATCCCCTAAATAAACGAAACGCAACATTTGAAGGTGGAACCATATCTATGCGTGTCCCGATCAACCGAATCTCCAAAGCTAGCATTAGTACATTTATGTCAGGGTTTATCGATGCGCCTAAGACAAAACAAGAAAGCGATCTGGATCCGACACCTTCAGCTGAAGAAATTCTGAAACAGCGAATGAAACACAGTAAAGGTATATTGCGTGACCTCAATCCCACGTTGCTTCTAAACGACACGGAATATTTTAACATAGTCAACGTCGAGATGACGAGATTGTATGACGACTTTTACGTAATCAACTGTAGCAGGGTATATGCCAGCGGCTGGGAGTCGTGTCGTCATCGTTGTGGGGTAGCTACACGGTTGACGTACGTGTCCTTAGTGTTCCCCTGCAATTGTGATCACGTGTGCTGGGTTTACGGAGACTGTTGCTATGACTACTACTCCCTGTGTCTGAATATCAACATTAACGAAACGTACCCGCAAATTTTTAATGCGGTCGTCAATTCTGTTCAGAATTATTCGGCGTTCAATGAGTTCTACATAGAAGTACAGTGGGCTTTCCTTTCATCGTGTGTGAAAAACCCAGAAAAAACGGACTACACAATGCAGGTGGTCTCAAAATGTAGTAAACACAGCTACTTCATATCTAGGTTTTATAAGGAGTATTTAAGATTACAAATAACTCTTGATAATACAGCACCTTTTTTAAGAAATATTTCAGAACAAGAAATTTTCACAAAATGTGAAAATCCTGATGCAAAATATGACTTTGGAAACCAATTTTTTATATCAGATATGCATGAAAATATCTACTTCTACAACATCTATTGTGCTATCTGTAATGGAATCAGCGCTAATGACGTCACACCCTTGGTCAGGAGAAGAATGAAACGATCTACACATATTCAGTATCAGACTATGTTTGTAACTGACGGTAAACCTGAGTATAATGTTAGTAAAGTGTTTCAGGTCTCTATAAAACATTTCAAACGAAAATGTATGATGTCAAATACCATGTGCGGTAAGCGAGGAAAGACCGCTTGTATGGCAGGCTTACATCCCCAGGGTAAAGATGGGAATCACCATTTTGTTTCTTCAAAACATCTGTGTCACAAGTATCAAAACACATTCATGGACAAAACTTCGGACACGGTGTGGAAGAACAAACACTGTCAACTGCTACAATCTATAAATAGCCCAGTAAATAAGGAAGCCAATGAGAGGAATTCAGTACAAGCCGAACACATTTGTCCAGCCAATGACTGCACGTGTCTGATGACCATGTTTGTCGGTGTGGACTACACTGTTGCAAGTTTCCGTGCACTTTTTGACAAACCATTTTTTGTCTCAGCAAACGATTTGGTATCCAAGTCAGTCACGTGTTCAAATGGGCAACTCTTCGTCTCTTTTTTCAAACTTTGCTTAGACATAATTTGTCCGCACGGCACACGACTTAAAAATGGCAAGTGCAGAGGTAAAAATCCCAGTGCAGGAGAATTTTTTAGTTTAAATGATACAAAATATAAAGACAAAATTAAACTTAGCTCATACTTTTCTCAAAAGAAAAACTACAGCTTTATTTACAACATTGCATATAGGAATATTTTACACGCTGGCAACAGCAACGACGATGCAAGCGCCGGAGATGACTTCTCACCGTCCGATAAAGAGAGACACGAACAATTTTTCTCCAGAGAAAATCTCCTAAACGCCTGGCGACACCAACATTCGCTCTCGGCTGTCCCAGATTTCTCAAGTGACTTGTACCAATTTGTCCATAACTTTGTTTCATTCAAGATAAAACAAAGATTTCCAGATCTTGTGAGGTTGGTAGATTCCTATTATATTTCTGAATTTCTAAACTATTCTCGTCCTGAATTCGAATGTGTGAGCGACGCATCATGCTGTTGGAATAATAGTCATAAACAAACCTGTGGCGAACAAGATGTTTTGGAGCATAAAATTAAGAATTCATTTTCTAGATACAAGATTAAAAGATCACGATGTTGTGGTCCAAGTAGTGAAGATATTTACTGCCATCTGTGTGTTTCCATCAACTTTCAGTTTGAGCAATCCTCACTCATTGACGAGCTGATGGATGCATGTATCAACCTAGTTCATGACCTGACATTAGTGTCATTTCATTGGGACTTTGTCTTAAACAAGATACGGTTAACTCTCGCAGACACACCGGCAGTGGACGATTCTCTCCCCTTGTCGAAGATTGTAAACCTACCAGCAGATCCCGCATATGTTTGCTTAAAGGACTGGACATTAGATAAAAGATCTGTGCAAGTCCAGAGAATGGATGACGTGTTTTACTCGTCAGATCTAGATCTACATCTGACCGCTGAGCGTAAATGGTTGCAGTTAGACTTTAGCGTAGATGAACAACTGCTAAACACTTCAGTTGACGAAGCATCTACTCTCTGGTGCTCTTTCAATATTACACTACCAAAATGTTATTCGTCAAAGTATGTAGAACTCAATAGCTCGGAAATGATCGTTTATGGACGATCGTTGCTCTTTACCAATAATATGAAAGTAAAGAAGTTGTTACTGAATGCAACGCTCGACAAAAGAAATGTATCTCTAGAACAATTGCTGAAAAAGCATTCTGTTGGCAAGAAAGATATTTTGGTAGTTGAAGAAGGGTTTTATGAAAATTTGGGGGGAAAACTTATCGTCTGCTGGACTTTGGATGACAATTTGATTACATCATACTTCCTGGGAACGTTAGCTGAGAAAGTGTCAACGGCCGTTGCCTCTTCCATCTCCATCTCCAGCTTGTCTGTAGTCATCCTGGTCTATGGCTGTTTACCGGAGCTACGCAACACCCCCGGTAAAATCATCTTGTCCCTGTCTACGACACTGCTGGCGGCTCACGTCATGTTCGTTGCCGGCGACATCCCTACAGGACTGACGTGCCGGATCTACTCGGCTGTTCATCACGCTGTTTGGCTGTCCGCCTTCTGCTGGCTGACGGCCATGGCTGTGCACCTAGTGTACACCTTAAACTGCCAGTCTGCTTGCTCAATCTTCGCCTCGTTTCATAGCCCACTGTCGGTTTTGTCACTTTTTTGTTGGGGAATACCATCTATCTTGCTTTCTTCTAGACCAGTACGGAATTCTATTAATAGATTACGGTAAACATGGGTTTTGTTGGATTGGAAATATGGACCTGATGCTGACAATATTCGGTGGACCTGTCTTTGGGCTGCTGATCATCACATTTTCCTGCTCTGTCATTGTCTTAAATCATATCAAACAAAGCGCGCTATTTGGACAAAGAAACACGTCCGTTCGCAGGAATAGCCGGACAAACCTAATGCTTTGTATCAATCTGTCTTTGTTGATGGGGTCCAACTGGATATCATATTGCCTCGCCCTCGTCGTGGATACGGAGATCGTGTGGATTCTTCACATACTGGCCAACGCCTCTCAGGGACTCTATGTTTTTCTTTGCTACGTCGCCCGTCGAAAGATTTGGATCAAAATTGCTGGGAAATTCAGGATTATCAAAACGAAGACCTAGTTATCCCGCAGATTTAATTTAATCAGAGCTGATTTAATTAGCGCTAAATGAAATAATTAAATCTTTAGTTTATTTGGATTTAGCTAATAATTATAATAGATTAGTTAAGGCGAAATATAATATACACATTAAGTGTAGACTTGAAGACTCAGTTATAATTACTTTTATTATTTCTGATACACAGTGCTTTTACTATTCTTCTTTGCTTGAATAAAACTTGTACAGGTGCAAAGGGATCTCAAAAGTTTTTAACTCAAAAAGTCGGTTTTTGTGAAATTAAAAAGAGTAACATTTCTGGTTATCGGAAATAGCTAAAAAGTATACTGAAATCATGTACATAAACGAACTTATACTTTATCAAGAAATGTTGTCCACTTAACATAGTTGGTATTGAAGTTATCGTGTTCACGCACACACACAAACACAAAAACACACACCCTTACTGACAGACATTTTGTCCAAATTAGTAGTCTGTCTCACCAAACTATTCCTCGCTATTAGACATGCGTCATCACGTTCAATAGGTTCAATTGGTGCGCAATGGTTTTTAGTCATGCAACTCTACTGTAAAAAATAAACATGTAAAGTTCTAAAAAAATTCATAAAAAATGTTTTAATAACAAGCTTTTATGTAATAATGCACTAAAAAGGAGAAAATAAATTATAGACTACTATTTAAATAACTAGAAAGAAAAGCGTGGGTCTCTTCCTAAATATTAGTAAAGGTAACCAATAACAAACTAAAGTAACCCATGCTTTTCTTTATAGTTATTTAAATAATATTGTATAATTTATTTTCTCCTTTTTAGTTCATTATTACATAACAGCTTGTTATTAAAATGTTTTTTTGGAAACAAATTTTCCATATACATTCCTCCTCTCTGACAATGTAAGTATATCTAATATTTAATCTAATTAGATATTAGATTAGCCATAAAATAAATTATAGACTATTAATAACTTAGTAAACGACTATAGTACCCAACTTATTCTTAGTCTTTTGAACTCACTTACGCGAACGTAGGTACAATAGCGTACACGGAAAGCCCGGGGCGCCAAATAGCACCCTGTCGGGGTGCCGGAGGACACCCGAATTTGATTCACTTAAAGTCTATAGTAACCTGTCTTATCTATAGTCTATTGCACTGTTTAAAACAAAAGTATGCAGCATAGCGCTCACATGATTGCCCAGGGCGCCAAATCTAACCGTGCAGGGGCGCCCGGCGGACGCGCCTGTTTCAATTTAGTGAACAAAATTATAATACTCCAAACTTACCGTAAATGGAAAGAAATAAACATAAAGGATTTGTAGGACCTGGCTTATTAAATGTTATTGATTTAAAAAAATAATTAGTAAACAGTACCTTCAGTGTATAGAATAAATAAAAGGCAGTATTAAAAATACCAACGATATTGCACTTAATCAATCCCCGCTAATTATGTTATTTATTTTATTTTTTTCTAACACCAAAACAAAGTAATAAAAAGTAAATTCTTCCTTCCCCCGATTTAATGGGTCTTTAAAGGGAAGTAACTGTGTTTTCCAAATCAAGGGACGTTATGAGAACTAAAGGACAAAATGCAAATACATTTCAGACACAATTTTAGAAATTTTATAAACGTTGATACACTTTTTTAAAATCATTTGTAATGTTCATAATTGAAAATTATTATTCTAAGTATATAAAATGAAAATTGTTTTTAAAGACTTTCAATAGTAATTTTTAACTCATAAATTTAGACCATGAGCACTATAATAATCTAACAATTAAATCCATAGAAGTATCCACGACAAACATTTTACAACCATTTTACATACAGAATTGAACTTTATATATTAGATAGAGTTACATGACTAAAAACCATTGCGCGCCTACTGAACGTGATGGCGCAGCCATTGAACGTGATGGCGCAGCTGTTGAACGTGATGACGCGTGTGGTGTGGTTGGATAGACATGCCTACTAATTCGGTATAAATTTTAATTAATTCATAAAAAATTAATTAAGCATCCAATTAAGTCAAATTTAATTTCATATTGCATTGTCTTCATGTCTTGACCCACGTGTCAAGTGTGAACCGCATCGGTCAAGTAGAAGTGTCCGAAATTTCACTCCGGCGTTTCGATCTAGACAGACTGACGACAGACTGACGACAGACAGAGGAAGTGAGTTAAATAAAAGCTTCTAAAAAGAGAGATAACCAATCAAATACCAGAGATCGCTCGATTAGCTTGTCGACGACTGTGAACTGTTACGGCTGTTTTGTTTCTTGCATGAGAGTCGACTACCGACTAAGAGGGGCAGTGTTTCTTCCAGACTTTTTTTCTCCGGGGGGACACTTGAAATCTTCGGGGGGGGGTGGCGGTAAACTTTCTTCGGGGGGGCGGACACTGTTAAAAGTATATATTTTCTATATAAATTATATAAATTCCATTTCGTTCGGGGGGGGCGGGAAAAAATTTTCGGGGGGCTTCGCCCCCCCCCCCCCCCGAAGAGATGCCTGAAAGAAACTCTGAAGAGGGGGAAGGTAATTGCCTTTGAACTATCACACTCATCGGATTATTAATCAAATGTTTTTTGTCGTACCTAAAATCGACGTAATAAAGAAAGTCCCTATACTATCTGCGTATTTTACAAATACAGTGCAGTTTGCCGTTAGGCAATCACTTATTATTAGTGTTTCTTTCTGACTTTCTCTCCGGGAGGGGGGTGGGCGGGCGTGTGGCACCTGAATATTTCGGTGGTCAGATTAAATTCTCTGGGGGAGCGGACACTGGTAAAAGTAGTTATTTTCTATAACAAAATACTATTTTGTTCTCTCCCCCCCCCCCCCAATGCCTGAAAGAAACTCTGCCTATCACACATTGTTGAAATGATCTGTATTGTTTGTAAAATTTTGTATCTATCACGTAAATGATCAGAAAACGCTGGAAAGGAAAACTTAGCTTTATCCTGTGTGTTGGACATCTATACCACCGGCAGAAATCGTTACCATCGGCGGACATCGTTACCAAGGCAACAATAGAACAAAGTGCGTCAAGCGACACTTTATAAAATGTCACAGACGTGATAATTATTCAACAAATAATTGTTTTAAACACTTCTTTTTTGTGTTTTATGTCAAAAACGTGACTCGATGTGACTAAAACAGATTATGAAGGGGGGGGGGGGGGGGGGAGGGGGTGTTATCAAAGTGATTCCAATCTAAAATTCTACAAAATATTATCTCTAAAAAAGGCTGCTAAAAAAAACAGCATACATTTAAAATAATGTCTCATTGTATTCTAGACGGCACAGAGTAATAGTAATAGTACACCGTCTGCCTCAGTTGTATACGCGTTAAATAACCTTCAACAGTCGCATCGATACTGGTTGATGTCGCTTCATATCGCTTTCTTTTGTTAATTACAATGGCAATTGTTTTTTAATTGAACAGATAAACTTTGATAATGTTAACGCCTGAGGCTATCAAAATAATGAAGATCAGCATAATTTTTCCTAAAGTAATATATATATATATATATATATATATATATATATATATAAAATCAACATTTCAATACACTCGATTCCTTTACTTCTAACATGCAACACTAGTTCCTTTACCCTAAAACCCTACACAAGTTATAAGTCTGGAGCTGAGGGTGTAGGGTTTTGGGGTTTACAATAGCTCGGTGAGGTTTAAAAGTTCACTTGATTTTAACCCCTTTGCATTACCATTATAGAGTTGCCCCACCCCGACCTGTTTTTTATATCCAGCCCACACCCCCACCCCTTTCCCAATTTGTTGTAACAGGGGGTTCCCTCGGGACAGCCATTGATATTCTACGTCAATGTTTCCCCAATTTGAGCAATCTTCGGGATAAAAACAGTGAGAACCCCCCCCCCCCCCCCCCCCCCAAACTCTATCTTTAAGGCTCAAATTGGACATTGTTAACGAACTTAATTGTGAGGATTGTCGGGCAACTATATTGATAAGATGCATCTATACCAGAGCAGCTGATTAATTGGCACATATATGATAACATATTGGGACATATTCAAGTTAACAATGTCCACTAGTAACAGAAAAAGTTTTAAATGTCATACAATCTGGTATTTTACTACCGAGCTTGTGTGGGGTGATAAAGAGTCTTTAAACTAATTTGGTAATGTAAGAAAGGTTTCCAATTATTCACCCAACTATAATCACTATATAAAAATATCCAGCTCTTCCGCATTAGGAGTTCTGTCGGTTAAAATTTTTTTTTTAAATTGTAGGTTGTAAAAACAAACATTTATTGCATCGATTCAATTTTGTGGCAACCGAAGTAGATTTTAAAATTACTTTCAGGTGTAATTTTTTTAATGATCTACAGCAGTTGATATGTTTATATTTTATACGATTGAATGAATTATAACGTTCACATTCAACTAAATAGGTTAATTATATTTTTGAATTAATATATTTACAATTCCAGTGGGCACATACGCTTCACTTCGACCTATAGCTCGGTCATGATTGTTGCTGAAATTTGATACATATTTTACTTCATATGCTCTTTATGTTTAATTGAAAGAATAAACACAGTTTGTAGTTTTATTTCAGGTCCACCATGACGGCGTCCATGTTTACATTTGTATTTGTTATCTTTTGTTTGGCACACACTTTGACAGGTAAGCCGCAATGTCCAGTCTATTTCAGTATTTTCATTTGTCTCAGCCTTACTCCATCCATAATGGAATTGTATCAGTGGTTTACTCCATCCATGATGGAATCATATGAGTGGGTTACTCTATCCACCATGGGATCGAATGAGTGCGTGCATCACAGTGCGTGTACGTGCGTGAGTGTATGTCAGTGTTTAACGGGTTAACACATGTCATGATTTGATTTACCTGGAAACTTATCCCTGCAAGATAAACACATTACATATCATGCAAACGGACAGTAAAACGGCATTCTTTTTAACGATTCTTTGTGATAGAAGAATATTAAACTCTCCAATTTGATACCATTGCTAAAACTAAAATTAAATGGTTAAATTAAATTTCCATTTATTTTTCGACAAAAATAGGATCTAGTCTACAGTGTGATTACAGGCAAATATTTTTTTCTTGCTTTATCTTTCATCACATGATAAGTAAGACTTGCATTTAAAGAAATAAAACAAAATAGCAGCGCACTACTTCTTTCGTCATGGCAACGTATAGAGTCTGTGGGATAAAATAAGTCATGGTGTGTGTGACAGGATTACAGTTAGTAATATTTTACAAGAGACTTAAACAATGTCAGCAAGTCTTTCTTTATTTCGGCTCAAATCAGGATAAGTTCTCCGTCAGGGGTGCTGATTAACAGAGGATGCTTTTGGTGTGACGCTTATGTGAATGAATCGTGTCCAATCTGGACAACTCCGACTACACCGTGAGATGTGACTTGCTCAACCACTCGGTGTGGGAGTCCTGTGAGGGCCAGTGTGGGGAAACCCGGATGTTCCAACTGGCTGGCAGCAAATACCCCTGCGAGTGCGACAATCTCTGTTGGGTCTATGGCCACTGCTGTTCTGATTACTACAAGTTCTGCCTCAACATTGATATATACGCAAGCTTTGCCGTCATTCTAAATAAAGAACTTGACCAACTCAAATCATACTTGCAGGTCGAAGACTATTTCAAAGACTTACAACTGGCTTTACTTTCGGCTTGTGAGTCTTTAAATTATAAAGGAATCAACATCCAATTAGTGACAAAATGCAGCCAAGAAAATCAAATTCAAGCTAAATTTGATGTAGTAATGAGAAGCTAAAAACATATTTTTTCTAGCTATTCCAAAGAAAATGTTTCTGAACTTTGCTATGGGTATAAGACGCAATAAAACCTAACAGACCAAATTGTCGTGTTAAACAGCCACACTTTCATTTTCTTTAAAAATATTTTTTGTGCCTTGTGTAATGGTTTCGCCCAAGACGAACTCTCTTTCTACAAACCACTCAATAGAAAGCGCAGGAGAGCGGCCCCTGAGATAATTCCCACACGATGGAAAAAGGACAATGTTACCACAAACCCACGGTTTATATCCTACCAGAACCTTAGCGACACCGAAAAAATCAAAATTTGAATCTTAGCGAACTATGGGAAAACAAATAAATATCCGCGTCAGTGTTTGAAAGCTGAAAATTCAACTCAGTTCTTCAACAAGACGAGGGATAGTAATTTTCTTTGCTTTAAATATTTGTACGTCTTTCAAGACAGTTCCACATTCAAGTTTTACCACAACGGACACTGTCTTGAATCAACGGACCAGGTAAGTGCCCAGGTAACAGCAAGTAATGCTTCGTATGAAAAGGGAGACTTCACTTTTGTAAATAACGCAAGAATTTGCTACATTTCTGAAGTGGACACCTATTTCAAACAATTAGTTAGTTTTCGAACGTTGTTAGATATTTCACATACGTTATTTGCAACAACGCCCCGTGTAAGGCAGTCATTACACAACAGTTGCAGACAAGATCAGATATTTGTGTATGTCTTTGGTGAATGTCTGGACCTCCATTGTCCCGTTGGTTTGATGTTCACGGGGAAAATATGTACTCATGGAACAGACCCAGTAGCTAATACAAGCGATGGAATATACAACGAACATACAGTGTACAACTTGAGGCAATTGATGATTAACAAAGATAAGATGCAAGTACAAATAATTATCGCCATAAATCCCTCCACTCAGGAAACATCTGATGATGATTTCAATATAAAAACAGATGACACATTTGACTATTTACTTAATAAAGAAGAGATAATCAAAAAGTTATTTGAAAAACAGAAGGTTTTTAAACGTTTTAAAATCCACGGGGTAAAACCACTAAAGGAAAAGCAAGTTCAGCTTTTCAACTCTATAAAAGAAATTCTACGTAAGAAGTTGGGCAGAATATTTGAAGTAGAGATTTTAATCAATAAGAAACACAAAGTGACGGCCTGTTGTCATTGTCCGTAAGATATTCCTTATGCAACTCCTCACTCTGTCCTTGCAAGCGATGGAAATCAAACATCCACATGTCAAAGTTTGCCAACAAAAGTAATATCTCGGACGTGAGTGATGTGTGTAAAGATGATCTTTCAGTGTGCTTGACATTTGCTCTTCAAATAAAAAGTTCTGAGGACTTTGATGTTCTTGTCAATGGTGTGGAGGCCATTTTGCCTGACATAAGATCACTTTAGCTACAGTCTAAACTCGTTATCTATAACCAACTTTAACTTAATGAAACACAACGTGAGAGTGTAAACTCTACATCACCAAATGTTGACGCGCAGAGAAGATTAACTGACGTGTGTCCCCCAGGTTGGAGGATGCACCAAAAGGAAATACAAGTTGGAATTGATCAGTACGGAGCTTATGTTACAAACTTTGATTTGAACATCAGTCAACGCATTTGGTTTCATCTCCACATCTCATTAGAAGATTTGAGAGTGGGAACAGTTGTCATTAAATGGTGTGATGTCAAACTAAATCTTTCAAAATGTCCTTGGACGCCATATTTTAAAATTAGTCGATCGAAATTTAAAATAGTTGCTGACAATTTGCTTCTCATGAATAACACAGAGAAGTTTAGTCTGTTTCAAGAATCGGATAATATTAAGGGGAAGACAACACAAGAGTTGAACACGTTGTTACAGCAGTCTAAAAATATAATTATTCTTGACCCTGGCTGGTTTGAATTTTTTGGCGATGAAGCTTTTGTCTGCTGGAATTTCGAAGATGTGTTGCTAGAAAATTCGAAAACAACTAAAAGCTCAGAGCTAGAAGTTTTAGTGACACTAGTTACGTCCCTTGTTTCAATCAGTGCATTGGTCGTTGTTCTTGTTGTCTATTCTCTAGTGTCAGAGTTAAGAAATTTACCGGGGAAAATTGTCATGGCACTCTCGTCAACTTTACTAGTGGCCCAAGTTCTCTTCTTGTGTAGCGATCTACCCAAAGGACTGGCTTGTGAAATCTATGCTGCAATCCATCACGGTGCCTGGTTGGCCTCGTTTTCGTGGTTGGCTGCCATGTCTGTTCACCTGGCTTTAACTTTATACAACAGGTTCTCTACTATTATAGAAACGCTAAGTAAGCACACATTTGTAGCACTGTGTGTATTGTGCTGGGGTTTGCCGTTTTCTCTAGCTGTCATAGCGTTTTGCCTAGACTGGTCTGGATATGCCAACATGGGCTATGGACTTAACGGGATCTGCTGGATTGGAAACACAAAAGCTTTGATCATCAATTTCGCCATCCCAGTGTTTTGTCTGCTTGCTGTGACTTGGAGCAGTTCAATCGCCATCTTGATCGCTATCAGAAAAAGTTTTCGATTTAGAAACGCAAACGTACACCACCATCATGGCAGACAAGTGCTGCTGTGTATTAACCTCTCATTGCTGCTGGGATCCAGCTAGATACTGTATTTCCTAGCACTGTCCGTGGATACAACTAGTCTCTGGATAATACACAACATCACCAATGGATCAGAAGGAATGTACATCTTCTTGTCTTACGTAATGAGAAGACAACTATTTATATCTCTAAACAAAAAGTGGAGTCGGAAGACACACACAAGGAAACAAACATGAGTTGGAAGCTCAGCTTGTCTACACTGATGACGAGTCTTGATTCTGTTAGGTAAAAGTTTATCTCTTGAGAATAACCAAAGTTTGACTTTACTTACAAGAAGATAACTGTTCATCTATCTCGAGAAATTAAACGTTTTTGCTTTCCTTAGTGACTTTTTTCTATTTGTTCAAAAAAAAATATTAATTTGTAACAGCCATTCCTCACTGTATAAGCCACAGTATTCTTCTTCTTTCTTCTTCTTCGTTCTTAATTATAGTGTTGGGGGGACGGGATCTCCTCCAACCCAATTAAGTACATGTGTCAACTGGTTAAGCGCTATCGAGGCCATTGACTCCGATTTCAGCCTGCTTTTCTTTTTGGATTTGCTTCCATAGCTTTTGTCCAACCAAGAACAAACTACAAGCCAGCAGTTGTTTGATTTTAGAGTTGTCTCTCCTAGAAGAGTGGCTGTCCCCATCTAACGAGTTGTCTCTCCTAGAAGAGTGGCTGTCCCCAGCTAACGAGTTGTCTCTCCTAGAAGAGTGGCTGTCCCCAGCTAACGAGTTGTCTCTCCTAGAAGAGTGGCTGTCCCGAGCTCAGTATTCTGAATGTTGTCTCACCGTTGGTCTATTACTGCACCACGACATCTTAAGCAACAAAATTCTCCTCTTTTGTCACACCTCATCAAAACACCACTCGCACCTAACCCCTCCTTTAAACGCACACCTTTCCTACACTTTACTTTTGCCTATCGCTTCTATAGGTCGACATAAAATTATTTAAACATCTTTAAAGGATCAATATGTTTTGTTTTAAATCAGTTCTTCAGTGTATGTAAGAACACATTTATTTTTAGCATTGAGTTTTAAAGCCATCGAGTCCACGCAGTACTCACGAACACCTGGCACAAGTCTAAACAAAGAAGGAAGGTTTACAATTAACACTGCATCTCTTCATGCACACCTTCACACACCTGTCATGCATAAAAGCTAGACCTTATTTTGTAAGCAACTGGTCTGTCTTTTGGAAATGCTGAAAATTTTTTTTCAAAAGTTCCATTTTTTACCAAAGTTGTTTGTCCTTAAATGTTATATATATCCTTATTTAATGCGAGTACAAAATCGTTTTTGATTTGTAAAAATGATGTGATTTCAATTTACATCCAACAAAGTATTATATTTGTAAAGAGCAGCAACATGAACCGGGGGCTTTATTGTATTGTACACCACACATTCACCGTCGTCTCCGGCAACTCTAAACTTCTAAATAACCTTTGGACAATGACATCGATACTCTTTACTTTTGTTTTCTATCGCTTTATTGTTTTATAAATCTCATTTACATTTTTAAACACGTTGAAATACGAGATTAGTTATAAGAAAGCCTTTTTATGACATTTTTCATTTCCTAAACAAAGCTTAACTAAAATAAACCGGGAATGTTCTCCCCTAAACTTTCTCGAATATTCTTATATAAAACAACAGGGGATGGGAACTCCATTTTAAATACTTAATTTTTTTAAATTGGAATAAAATCTCGTACAAAAAAGAATTGCACACCAAGTGAACGCCAAATGAAATGTGCATAATAGTGCGCAATATTATTAGTACTTTATAAATTTACATGCGTTTATTGAGAAATCCGAAATAGCGTAAATTAGTACTTCCTATCAACGGAAATTACTCAAAATTTGACACACGGTAGAGAAGTAGATCATTTACGTACGTTGGAAATTTCATTTATCTATCTGAAAT
Organism: Physella acuta; assembly: GCF_028476545.2. Lineage (NCBI taxonomy): Eukaryota > Metazoa > Mollusca > Gastropoda > Physidae > Physella > Physella acuta. The sequence goes on from NW_026732038.1 coordinate 279,020, forward strand.
AGTACTCAAGTTATAGGCTTTTGAAAAGTTCAAAGTAGAAAAAGTACCACTTCCGGTTATCGGAAATCGCACAAAAGTTGATACGTGTCTACGATTTTGATAAAATACTTATATATGAAATTTCATCAACCTAGCTGTAACGGTACTCAAGTTATCGTGTTTACACACTGACACACACACAGACACACACACAGACACACACACAGACACACAAACATACGGACAAGATTGCAAAATTATGTTTTTCCGTATCAGTGAGGTGTAAAACGTCGAGATTTGTAAAGATATCGATTTTTTTTTGCACAATTACAAGACTTTTTTTTATACTTCGTATATACGAGAAAGTGAAAAAATTTGTCAATCCCTACAATCGCCACCTCAGCCTAATTATTAAAGTAGGAATGAAAATTCAGGAATTCGTTGAGAGCTTGAATTTAAAAAAATAGTTATCTGTCAGTAATCCCACGTAGGACTCTAATTGAAGTTCTGCATCTTAGTCCTCTACCCTAAACTGACAGCACTAGAACTAGGAACATCAGGGTCCCCTACCTAAGCTTACAGTAATTAGGCTATCAATATCAGAATCCCCTAACTATACTCACAGTAATAGAGATATCAACGTCAGATTCCCCTACCTAAGCTTACAGTAATGGGGCTATCAATATCAGGGTCCCCTAACTAAGCTTACAGTAATAGGGATATAAATATAAGGGTCCCCTAACTATACTCACACTCATAGAGTTATCAACATCAGATTTCCCTTCCTAAGCTTACAGCAATAGGGCTATCAATATCAGGATCCCCTACGCTTACAGTAAAGGGGCTATCAATATCAGGGTCGCCTACCTATACTTACAGTAATAGAATTATCAATATCAGGGTCCCCTACCTAAACCTACAGTAATAGGGTTGTTAATATCAGGATCCCCTGCCTTATTATGATAAATAATCATTTTGCTCAAATCGTAGTAGTAATCAATCTGAGACTAGTTATTATTAAGAGAGATAATCATGTTTTTTATCGTTCAACCCCATAATTTTTGTATTGATTACGCCGCTTTGAATTTCAATGTTAAAAAAAAATAAACCGGGAGTGATCTCCCCTAAACTTTCTCGAATATTCTTATATAACTTGAAATATAGACATGATTTTTAATTACTTAAACTTTTAAAAATAGAATAGAATCTCATAGAAAAAAGAATTGTGCACCAAGCGAACGACAAAACAAAATGTGCATAATAGTGCGTTTTTTTTTTTTTTTTTGAGAAATCAGAAACAGCGTAAATTAGTACTCCTTTCAACGGAAATTACTCAAAATTTAACAGAAGGTAGAGAATTAGATCTTTTACTTACATGTGAAATGTTATTTATCGATCTGAAATAGTACTCAAGTTATAGGCTTTTGAAAAATTCAAAGTAGAAAACGTACAACTTCCGGTTATCGGAAATCGCTCAAAAGCTGATACAGATCTACGATTTGGATAAAATACTTATATATAACATTTCACTCAAATCATTGTGTTTACAGACACACACACACACACATAGACACAGACATACGGACAAAATTGCAAAAATATGTTTTTCCAACTCAGTGAGGTGTAAAACGTCGAGATTTTTAAAAATCTCGATTCTTTTTTTTTTTTTGCACCTTTGCAATTTTTTTTTATAATCAAATACATGACATCATGTAAATATTCATTATGTACATTTGCAAAACCTTTCGTTTTCATTTGGTGTTCAAAATTATGTTAAAAAATTTGATGTTGATGTACTTGTTTTAATTGCAAATAAAAGTATTTAAAAAAAAAAAAAAAAAAAAAAAAAAAACAAGAATATATACGAGAAATTAAAAAAAACACATTTCAACGGTAAAGCAAGTGAAGAAACGTAGGTGGTATTTTTGTGTTATGAATACAGTAACAATCTTTTGATGCAGAAGTCCCAATTACATTTTTAGAAAAAAATTTATGTTAGTTGGTGATTATTTTTGCTTTGTTTATTAGTTGTTGTTTTTTTTTCCTTTTTTTTTTTAAATTTTGTTATTGTGAATTTAAAGAAAAATCAAATGCTATTCAATAAAATTGAAGTTGACTGTTTTAAAGGTCATTTCTCTCCCCATCCGCACGTGTATTGTCCAGTGAGTAATGAACACCAATGGAGACAATGAAGACAATAGGAAATAAAAAAAACTACACGTTAAAGCGATGAATAAGCAATATATCCTATAAAAGTTTTTGTTGCGTGCAACGTATTTAAACGCCAATAGTTCAGCTCAATAAACCACTGAATAAATGAAATGAATGTGTTCGTACCTTACAACAAACTGTTCTTCGAAAATCACATTCTCATTATGAAATTTCTGTATATTTTAAGTTTTAAGGTTTTCTTCTCGATGTTTCTGCTGGGCTGTAAGTATTGCAAATTTAGAGCAACTGACGCTATATTTAGACGAGTAAAATGTTAAGCACACATTGACAAATTCAGAGGCGTAGCGACGGGGAGGGGTGCGGGGGGGGGGCTAAAAATGTCCCTGGGCGCCGACCCTAGGGTCGCCAAAATACTATTGTTTTAGCTGCTATTTTGAATTATAAATATACAAATACATGGGGGGGGGGGGCGCCAAATTGAAAGTTTGTCCCCGGGCACCAGGAGGGGTCGCTGTGCCTCTGGATAAATATTAGCTATTCGATGGTAATATATATTTTTAATGCAAGTGCCAATGTTTATTTAACACAATGATATTCTAAATTGAAACACAAGTACGGTGGTACCTCGGGATCGGTTCCTGAACTTACTTATATGTCATGTTACTCGTATCACAGAGGAATTTTCTCGATTAAAATAATTACAATGCTATTTATCCGTTCCAGTTCCCAAAATGAAACCCCATTTGTTTGGTTTTTTTTTACATATTTTTAAATAAGAAAACAGTATGTGTAAATGACACATTTTGTATAAAACATGACAAAGTGAATGTAAAGAAACTGATTTAATTTGGTGTTTTATTAAGATGCTTGCAGAGGTTAAGACTGGATGAGATGACAGGAGGATCTTCAGTCTGTTTACTTAATCATTACTGCTAACGCTAAACTCTTTTGGTGACTTTAATTCACTTACTCGTTGCATTGTTAATGATACCGATTCATCCTCAATCTTAGTTTAATTAAAACTTTATATCAACCTGTTGAACTTATATTTTACTGTAGAAATATTTGTTATTTTAGCTTAATTTATTTTCGTAACTGCGTTTCTTTACACTGGTCTTTGCCTTTATTCGCCACGCTTTCCAAATATTCCTCACTTTCACTTGCAGGCCGTTTAAAAAATATCCGTTCTGAGGCTTATCGTATGTCAAATTGTACTCATATTTCACTGTCAGCTAGTAATTTTAAAAAATCACTTATGTGACGGTGATAGTATGTCGAGGTACCTTTGTATTCATATAATAATTGATTGTATGGAGCTATTTAATTATTTCTTTTCTAATTTTTATAATAACTTCAAATATTGAAACATTTCAGCTGATGTGTGTTCCGTTGAAAGAGACAATTACCATCTGAACACGTCATCAAACACTGGCACACGTGACTGCACTAGTACAGCAGAAGATATGTGGAACTCATCGGATAATCCCACTTCGATTTATCCCACATCAGAATATCCTACATATCCATCAAGAAATGATCCCCTAAATAAACGAAACGCAACATTTGAAGGTGGAACCATATCTCTGAGTGTTCCGTTCAAACGAAACTCCAAAGCTAGTATTAGTACATTTGTGTCAGGGTTTATCGATGCGCCTAAGACAATACAAGAAAGCGATCTGGATCCGACACATTCCGCTGAAGAAATTCTGAAACAGCGAATGAAACACAGTAAAGATATGTTGCGTGACCTCAATCCGACGTTGCATCTAAACGACACGGAATATTTTAACATCGTCAACGTCGAGATGACGAGATTGTATGACGACTTTTACGTCATCAACTGTAGCAGGGTACATGCCAGCGGCTGGGAATCTTGTCGTCATCGTTGTGGGGCCGATGCACGGTTGACGTACGTGTCCCTAGTGTTCCCCTGCAATTGTGATCACGTGTGCTGGGTTTACGGAGACTGTTGCTATGACTACTACTCCCTGTGTCTGAATATCAGCATCAACGAAACGTACCCGCAAATTTTGAATGCGGTCGTCAAATCTGTTCAGAATTATTCGGCGTTCAATGAGTTCTACATAAAAGTACAGTGGGCTTTCCTTTCATCGTGTGAGAAAAACCCAGAAAAAACGGACTACACAATGCAGGTGGTCTCAAAATGTAGCAAACACATCTACTTCATATCTAGGTTTCATAAGGAGTATTTAAGATTACAAAGAACTCCTGATAATATAGCACCGTTTTTAAGAAATATTTCAGAACAAGAAATTTTAACAAAATGTGAAAATCCTGATGCTGAATATGACTTTGGAAACCAATTTTTTATATCAGATGTGCTTGAAAATATCTACTTCTACAACATCTACTGTGCCATCTGTAATGGAATCAGCGCTAAAGACGTAACGCCCTTGGTCAGGAGAAGAATGAAACGATCTACACATACTCAGTATCAGACCATGTTTGTAACAGACGGTAAACTTGAGTACAACGTGAGTCAGGTGTTTCAGGTCTCTATAAAACATTTCAAACGAAAATGCATGATGTCAAATAGCATGTGCGGTAAGCGAGGAAAGACCGCCTGTGTGGCAGGCTTACATCCCCAGGGTGATGATGGGAATCACCATTTTGCTTCTTCAAGACATCTGTGTCACAAGTATCAAAACACATTCATGGACAAAACTTCGGACACGGTGTGGAAGAACAAACACTGTCAACTGCTACAATCTGTAAATAGCCCAGTAAATAAGGAAGCCAATGAGAGGAATTCGGCACAAGCCGAACACATTTGTCCAGCCAATGACTGTACGTGTCTGATGACCATGTTTGTTGAAGTGGACTACACTGTTGCAAGTTTCCGTGCACTTTTTGACAAACCATTTTTTGTCCCAGCAAACTATTTGGTTTCCAAGTCAGTCACGTGCTCAAATGGTCAACTCTTCGCCTCTTTTTTTGAACTTTGCGTAGACATAATTTGTCCGCACAGCACACGACTCAACAATGGCAAGTGCATAAGTAAGAACTCAAGTGCAGGAGAATTTTTAAGTTTAAATGATACAAAATATAAAGAAAAAATTAAACTTAGCTCCTACTTTTCTCAAAAGAAAAACTACAGCTTTATTTACAACATTGCATATAGGAATATTTTACACGCTGGCAACAGCAATAACGATGCAAGCGCTGGAGATGACTTCTCACCGTCCGATAAATACAGACACGAACAATTTTTCTCCAGAGAAAATCTCTTGAAAGCCTGGCGACACCAACATTCGCTCTCGGCTGTCCCAGATTTCTCAAGTGACTTGTACCAATTTGTCCATAACTTTGTTTCATTCAAGATAAATCAAAGATTTCCAGATCTTGTAAGGGTGGTAGATTCCTATTATATTTCTGAATTTCTAAACAATTCTCGTCCTGAATCCGAATGTGTGAGCGACGCATCATGCTGTTGGAATAATAGTCATAAAAACGCCTGCGACGAACAAGATGTTTTGGAGCATAAAATTAAGAATTCATTTACTAGACAAAAGATTAAAAGATCCCGATGTTGTGGTCCGAGTAGTGAAGATAATCACTGCCATCTTTGTGTTTCCATCAACTTTCAGTTTGAGCATTCGTCGCTCATTGACGCGCTGATGGATGCATGTATCAACCTAGTTCATGACCTGACGTTAGTGTCATTTCACTGGGACTTTGTCTTGAAAAAGATACGGTTAACTCTCGCAGACACTCCGGAAGTGGACGATTCTCTCCCCTTGTCGAAGATTGTAAACCTACCAGCAGATCCCACATATGTTTGCTTAAAGGGCTGGACATTAGTTAAAAGATCTGTGCAAGTCCAGAGACTTGATGACGTGTTTTACTCGTCAGATCTAGATCTACATCTGACCGCTGAGCGTAAATGGTTGCAGTTAGACTTTAGCGTAGATGAACAACTGCTAAACACTTCAGTTGACGAAGGATCTATTTTCTGGTGCTCTTTCAATATTACACTACCAAAATGTTATTCGTCAAAGTATGTAGAACTCAATAGCTCGGAAATGATCGTTTATGGGCGATCGTTGATCTTTACCAATAACATGAAAGTAAAGAAGTTGTTATTGAATGCAACGCTCGACAAAAGAAATATATCTCTAGCGCAATTGCTGAAACAGCATTCTGTTAACAAAAAAGATATTTTGGTAGTTGAAGAAGGGTTTTATGAAATTTTGGGGGGAAAACTTATCGTCTGCTGGACTTTGGATGACAATTTGATTACGTCATACTTCCTGGGAACGTTATCTGAGAAAGTGTCAACGGCCGTTGCCTCTTCCATCTCCATCTCCAGCTTGGCCGCAGTCATCCTGGTCTATGGCTGTTTGCCGGAGCTACGCAACACCCCCGGTAAAATCATCTTGTCCCTGTCTACGTCACTGCTGGCGGCTCACGTCATGTTCGTTGCCGGCGACATCCCTACAGGACTGACGTGCCGGATCTACTCGGCTGTTCATCACGCTGTATGGCTGTCCGCCTTCTGCTGGCTGACGGCCATGGCTGTGCACCTGGTGTACACCTTAAACTGCCAGTCTGCTTGCTCAATCTTCGCCTCGTTTCATAGCCCACTGTCGGTTTTGTCACTTTTTTGTTGGGGAATACCATCTATCTTAGCCATCACGTGCTTTCTTCTAGACCAGTACGGAATTCTAGTAATAGATTACGGTAAACATGGGTTTTGTTGGATTGGAAATATGGACCTGATGCTGATAATATTCGGTGGACCTGTCTTTGGGTTGCTGATCATCACATTTTCCTGCTCTTTCATCGTCTTAAATCATATCAGACAAAGCGCGCTATTTCGACAAAGAAACACGTCCGTTCGCAGGAATAGCCGGACAAACCTAATGCTTTGTATCAATCTGTCTTTGTTGATGGGGTCCAACTGGATATTATATTGTCTCGCCCTCGTCGTGGATACGGAGATCGTGTGGATTCTTCACATACTGGCCAACGGCTCTCAGGGACTCTATGTTTTTCTTTGCTACGTCGCCCGTCGAAAGATTTGGATCAAAATTGCTGGGAAATTCAGGATTAACAAAAGGAAGACCTAATTATTTCGCAGATGTAGTTTAATCAATGCTGATTTAATTAGCACTAAATCAAATAACTGAATCTTTAGTTTATTTGGATTTAGCTAATATTTATGATAGATTTGTTACGGTGAAATGTGATATACACATTAAAATCTGAAAGTGAAGACTTGAAGACTCAGTTATAATTGCTTTTATTATTTCTGATTACACAGTCCTTCTATTATTTCTGATTACACAGTCCTTTTATTTTTTCTGATTACACAGTCCTTTTATTATTTCTGATTACACAGTCCTTTTATTATTTCTGATTACACAGTCCTTTTATTATTTCTGATTACACAGTCCTTTTATTATTTCTGTTTATACAGTCCTTTTATTTTTCTGATTACACAGTCCTTTTATTATTTCTGTTTATACAGTCCTTTTATTATTGTTCTTTTCTTGAATAAAACTTTTGCTGGTGCATATGGATCTCGAACGGTTTTTTTTTTTTAGAAAAACGAGCGATAACCAATAAAATACCAGAGATCGCTCGATTAGCTTGCCGACGACTGTGAACTACTGGTTGCGGCTGGTTGGTTTCTTGCATGCAAGTCGACTACGGACTAAGAGGGTGAAGATAATTGCCTATGAACTATCACAGTAATCGGATTATTAATCAAATTGGATCGACGTAATAAAGAACGAATCACTAAAAAATATAAATGGAACAAATTTAACTAACTGTTTTAAATGCATTGATTTTTAAAAAAAATAAAGCTTGATTTTTGTCGTTGTTATTATTGTTGTTTTAATTTTTAGTGCATTTTAAAAGCTTATTATTTTAAAATCATCTTCTGTCCCTATACTATCATACGCCGCTATTTAGTTTTGTTTTTTTTCTACTTTTCAGTTATTCATAATTTGTGAATTCGACAGTACCAATGCTGCCACTGAAAATATTTGCTTTAAAACACTAAAACCCTCCTTTCCCAAACCCCTATCCCCTCCCCTCGTGAAAGCAGCCTCCTCTTAGTTACCTCCCCTAAGTTTAATGATTGTTTCAAACTAAATTATCTACCCCTAATAACCGTCACTAAACCCGTCTCTACGATTGTAAACATTTAGCGTGAACCACAGCTCACCAGACCATGTGGGGATGGGGGTGGTAGCGATATGCCTAGAGAGGAAGAGAGGGGACTGCTAGGCGCGCTTACAGCTTGGTGTTTTCTAGCGTCTCCAAGAAAAGAATTTCATATATAGATGTTGCAGTTAGCCAGTGTTAGACAATCACTTATCATTAGTGTTTCTTTCTGACTTTTTTCTCCGGGATGGAGGTGGGTGGGCGTGGGGCACCTGAAATTTTCGGTGGGGTGGGGGTTGGATCAGATTAAATTATCTTAGGGAGCGGACAGTGGTAAAAGTAGTTATTTTCTATAAAAATACTATTTCGTTCTCCGCCCCCGCTCCCCCCCCCCATGCTTGAAAGAAACTCTACCTATCACACATTGCTGTGTAATGATCTGTATTGTTTTTAAAATTTAGAATCTATCGCGTGAATGTTCAGAAAACGATTAAAAGAAAAGGAAAACTTGACTTTATCCTATTTGGTGGACATCTTTACCACTAGAAGAAATCGTTTTAAGGTTTTCTTCTCGATGTTTCTGCTGGGCTGTAAGTATTGCAAATTTAGAGCAACTGACGCTATATTTAGACGAGTAAAATGTTAAGCACACATTGACAAATTCAGAGGCGTAGCGACGGGGAGGTGTGCGGGGGGGGGGGGGCTAAAAATGTCCCTGGGCGCCGACCCTAGGGTCGCCAAAATACTATTGTTTTAGCTGCTATTTTGAATTATAAATATACAAATACATGGGGGGGGGGGCGCCAAATTGAAAGTTTGTCCCCGGGCACCAGGAGGGGTCGCTGCGCCTCTGGATAAATATTAGCTATTCGATGGTAATATATATTTTTAATGCAAGTGTCAATGTTTATTTAACACAATGATATTCTAAATTGAAACACAAGTACGGTGGTACCTCGGGATCGGTTCCTGAACTTACTTATATGTCATGTTACTCGTATCACAGAGGAATTTTCTCGATTAAAATAATTACAATGCTATTTATCCGTTCCAGTTCCCAAAATGAAACCCCATTTGTTTGGTTTTTTTTTACATATTTTTAAATAAGAAAACAGTATGTGTAAATGACACATTTTGTATAAAACATGACAAAGTGAATGTAAAGAAACTGATTTAATTTGGTGTTTTATTAAGATGCTTGCAGAGGTTAAGACTGGATGAGATGACAGGAGGATCTTCAGTCTGTTTACTTAATCATTACTGCTAACGCTAAACTCTTTTGGTGACTTTAATTCACTTACTCGTTGCATTGTTAATGATACCGATTCATCCTCAATCTTAGTTTAATTAAAACTTTATATCAACCTGTTGAACTTATATTTTACTGTAGAAATATTTGTTATTTTAGCTTAATTTATTTTCGTAACTGCGTTTCTTTACACTGGTCTTTGCCTTTATTCGCCACGCTTTCCAAATATTCCTCACTTTCACTTGCAGGCCGTTTAAAAAAGATCCGTTCTGAGGCTTATCGTATGTCAAATTGTACTCATATTTCACTGTCAGCTAGTAATTTAAAAAAATCACTTATGTGACGGTGATAGTATGTCGAGGTACCTTTGTATTCATATAATAATTGATTGTATGGAGCTATTTAATTATTTCTTTTCTAATTTTTATAATAACTTCAAATATTGAAACATTTCAGCTGATGTGTGTTCCGTTGAAAGAGACAATTACCACCTGAACACGTCATCAAACACTGGCACACGTGACTGCACTAGTACAGCAGAAGATATGTGGAACTCATCGGATAATCCCACTTCGATTTATCCCACATCAGAATATCCTACATATCCATCAAGAAATGATCCCCTAAATAAACGAAACGCAACATTTGAAGGTGGAACCATATCTCTGAGTGTTCCGTTCAAACGAAACTCCAAAGCTAGTATTAGTACATTTGTGTCAGGGTTTATCGATGCGCCTAAGACAATACAAGAAAGCGATCTGGATCCGACACATTCCGCTGAAGAAATTCTGAAACAGCGAATGAAACACAGTAAAGATATGTTGCGTGACCTCAATCCGACGTTGCATCTAAACGACACGGAATATTTTAACATCGTCAACGTCGAGATGACGAGATTGTATGACGACTTTTACGTCATCAACTGTAGCAGGGTACATGCCAGCGGCTGGGAATCTTGTCGTCATCGTTGTGGGGCCGATGCACGGTTGACGTACGTGTCCCTAGTGTTCCCCTGCAATTGTGATCACGTGTGCTGGGTTTACGGAGACTGTTGCTATGACTACTACTCCCTGTGTCTGAATATCAGCATCAACGAAACGTACCCGCAAATTTTGAATGCGGTCGTCAAATCTGTTCAGAATTATTCGGCGTTCAATGAGTTCTACATAAAAGTACAGTGGGCTTTCCTTTCATCGTGTGAGAAAAACCCAGAAAAAACGGACTACACAATGCAGGTGGTCTCAAAATGTAGCAAACACATCTACTTCATATCTAGGTTTCATAAGGAGTATTTAAGATTACAAAGAACTCCTGATAATATAGCACCGTTTTTAAGAAATATTTCAGAACAAGAAATTTTAACAAAATGTGAAAATCCTGATGCTGAATATGACTTTGGAAACCAATTTTTTATATCAGATGTGCTTGAAAATATCTACTTCTACAACATCTACTGTGCCATCTGTAATGGAATCAGCGCTAAAGACGTAACGCCCTTGGTCAGGAGAAGAATGAAACGATCTACACATACTCAGTATCAGACCATGTTTGTAACAGACGGTAAACTTGAGTACAACGTGAGTCAGGTGTTTCAGGTCTCTATAAAACATTTCAAACGAAAATGCATGATGTCAAATAGCATGTGCGGTAAGCGAGGAAAGACCGCCTGTGTGGCAGGCTTACATCCCCAGGGTGATGATGGGAATCACCATTTTGCTTCTTCAAGACATCTGTGTCACAAGTATCAAAACACATTCATGGACAAAACTTCGGACACGGTGTGGAAGAACAAACACTGTCAACTGCTACAATCTGTAAATAGCCCAGTAAATAAGGAAGCCAATGAGAGGAATTCGGCACAAGCCGAACACATTTGTCCAGCCAATGACTGTACGTGTCTGATGACCATGTTTGTTGAAGTGGACTACACTGTTGCAAGTTTCCGTGCACTTTTTGACAAACCATTTTTTGTCCCAGCAAACTATTTGGTTTCCAAGTCAGTCACGTGCTCAAATGGTCAACTCTTCGCCTCTTTTTTTGAACTTTGCGTAGACATAATTTGTCCGCACAGCACACGACTCAACAATGGCAAGTGCATAAGTAAGAACTCAAGTGCAGGAGAATTTTTAAGTTTAAATGATACAAAATATAAAGAAAAAATTAAACTTAGCTCCTACTTTTCTCAAAAGAAAAACTACAGCTTTATTTACAACATTGCATATAGGAATATTTTACACGCTGGCAACAGCAATAACGATGCAAGCGCTGGAGATGACTTCTCACCGTCCGATAAATACAGACACGAACAATTTTTCTCCAGAGAAAATCTCTTGAAAGCCTGGCGACACCAACATTCGCTCTCGGCTGTCCCAGATTTCTCAAGTGACTTGTACCAATTTGTCCATAACTTTGTTTCATTCAAGATAAATCAAAGATTTCCAGATCTTGTAAGGGTGGTAGATTCCTATTATATTTCTGAATTTCTAAACAATTCTCGTCCTGAATCCGAATGTGTGAGCGACGCATCATGCTGTTGGAATAATAGTCATAAAAACGCCTGCGACGAACAAGATGTTTTGGAGCATAAAATTAAGAATTCATTTACTAGACAAAAGATTAAAAGATCCCGATGTTGTGGTCCGAGTAGTGAAGATAATCACTGCCATCTTTGTGTTTCCATCAACTTTCAGTTTGAGCATTCGTCGCTCATTGACGCGCTGATGGATGCATGTATCAACCTAGTTCATGACCTGACGTTAGTGTCATTTCACTGGGACTTTGTCTTGAAAAAGATACGGTTAACTCTCGCAGACACTCCGGAAGTGGACGATTCTCTCCCCTTGTCGAAGATTGTAAACCTACCAGCAGATCCCACATATGTTTGCTTAAAGGGCTGGACATTAGTTAAAAGATCTGTGCAAGTCCAGAGACTTGATGACGTGTTTTACTCGTCAGATCTAGATCTACATCTGACCGCTGAGCGTAAATGGTTGCAGTTAGACTTTAGCGTAGATGAACAACTGCTAAACACTTCAGTTGACGAAGGATCTATTTTCTGGTGCTCTTTCAATATTACACTACCAAAATGTTATTCGTCAAAGTATGTAGAACTCAATAGCTCGGAAATGATCGTTTATGGGCGATCGTTGATCTTTACCAATAACATGAAAGTAAAGAAGTTGTTATTGAATGCAACGCTCGACAAAAGAAATATATCTCTAGCGCAATTGCTGAAACAGCATTCTGTTAACAAAAAAGATATTTTGGTAGTTGAAGAAGGGTTTTATGAAATTTTGGGGGGAAAACTTATCGTCTGCTGGACTTTGGATGACAATTTGATTACGTCATACTTCCTGGGAACGTTATCTGAGAAAGTGTCAACGGCCGTTGCCTCTTCCATCTCCATCTCCAGCTTGGCCGCAGTCATCCTGGTCTATGGCTGTTTGCCGGAGCTACGCAACACCCCCGGTAAAATCATCTTGTCCCTGTCTACGTCACTGCTGGCGGCTCACGTCATGTTCGTTGCCGGCGACATCCCTACAGGACTGACGTGCCGGATCTACTCGGCTGTTCATCACGCTGTATGGCTGTCCGCCTTCTGCTGGCTGACGGCCATGGCTGTGCACCTGGTGTACACCTTAAACTGCCAGTCTGCTTGCTCAATCTTCGCCTCGTTTCATAGCCCACTGTCGGTTTTGTCACTTTTTTGTTGGGGAATACCATCTATCTTAGCCATCACGTGCTTTCTTCTAGACCAGTACGGAATTCTAGTAATAGATTACGGTAAACATGGGTTTTGTTGGATTGGAAATATGGACCTGATGCTGATAATATTCGGTGGACCTGTCTTTGGGTTGCTGATCATCACATTTTCCTGCTCTTTCATCGTCTTAAATCATATCAGACAAAGCGCGCTATTTCGACAAAGAAACACGTCCGTTCGCAGGAATAGCCGGACAAACCTAATGCTTTGTATCAATCTGTCTTTGTTGATGGGGTCCAACTGGATATTATATTGTCTCGCCCTCGTCGTGGATACGGAGATCGTGTGGATTCTTCACATACTGGCCAACGGCTCTCAGGGACTCTATGTTTTTCTTTGCTACGTCGCCCGTCGAAAGATTTGGATCAAAATTGCTGGGAAATTCAGGATTAACAAAAGGAAGACCTAATTATTTCGCAGATGTAGTTTAATCAATGCTGATTTAATTAGCACTAAATCAAATAACTGAATCTTTAGTTTATTTGGATTTAGCTAATATTTATGATAGATTTGTTACGGTGAAATGTGATATACACATTAAAATCTGAAAGTGAAGACTTGAAGACTCAGTTATAATTGCTTTTATTATTTCTGATTACACAGTCCTTCTATTATTTCTGATTACACAGTCCTTTTATTTTTTCTGATTACACAGTCCTTTTATTATTTCTGATTACACAGTCCTTTTATTATTTCTGATTACACAGTCCTTTTATTATTTCTGATTACACAGTCCTTTTATTATTTCTGTTTATACAGTCCTTTTATTTTTCTGATTACACAGTCCTTTTATTATTTCTGTTTATACAGTCCTTTTATTATTGTTCTTTTCTTGAATAAAACTTTTGCTGGTGCATATGGATCTCGAACGGTTTTTTTTTTTTAGAAAAACGAGCGATAACCAATAAAATACCAGAGATCGCTCGATTAGCTTGCCGACGACTGTGAACTACTGGTTGCGGCTGGTTGGTTTCTTGCATGCAAGTCGACTACGGACTAAGAGGGTGAAGATAATTGCCTATGAACTATCACAGTAATCGGATTATTAATCAAATTGGATCGACGTAATAAAGAACGAATCACTAAAAAATATAAATGGAACAAATTTAACTAACTGTTTTAAATGCATTGATTTTTAAAAAAAATAAAGCTTGATTTTTGTCGTTGTTATTATTGTTGTTTTAATTTTTAGTGCATTTTAAAAGCTTATTATTTTAAAATCATCTTCTGTCCCTATACTATCATACGCCGCTATTTAGTTTTGTTTTTTTTCTACTTTTCAGTTATTCATAATTTGTGAATTCGACAGTACCAATGCTGCCACTGAAAATATTTGCTTTAAAACACTAAAACCCTCCTTTCCCAAACCCCTATCCCCTCCCCTCGTGAAAGCAGCCTCCTCTTAGTTACCTCCCCTAAGTTTAATGATTGTTTCAAACTAAATTATCTACCCCTAATAACCGTCACTAAACCCGTCTCTACGATTGTAAACATTTAGCGTGAACCACAGCTCACCAGACCATGTGGGGATGGGGGTGGTAGCGATATGCCTAGAGAGGAAGAGAGGGGACTGCTAGGCGCGCTTACAGCTTGGTGTTTTCTAGCGTCTCCAAGAAAAGAATTTCATATATAGATGTTGCAGTTAGCCAGTGTTAGACAATCACTTATCATTAGTGTTTCTTTCTGACTTTTTTCTCCGGGATGGAGGTGGGTGGGCGTGGGGCACCTGAAATTTTCGGTGGGGTGGGGGTTGGATCAGATTAAATTATCTTAGGGAGCGGACAGTGGTAAAAGTAGTTATTTTCTATAAAAATACTATTTCGTTCTCCGCCCCCGCCCCCCCCCCCCCATGCTTGAAAGAAACTCTACCTATCACACATTGCTGTAATGATCTGTATTGTTTTTAAAATTTAGAATCTATCGCGTGAATGTTCAGAAAACGATTAAAAGAAAAGGAAAACTTGACTTTATCCTATTTGGTGGACATCTTTACCACTAGAAGAAATCGTTTTAAGGTTTTCTTCTCGATGTTTCTGCTGGGCTGTAAGTATTGCAAATTTAGAGCAACTGACGCTATATTTAGACGAGTAAAATGTTAAGCACACATTGACAAATTCAGAGGCGTAGCGACGGGGAGGTGTGCGGGGGGGGGGGGGGCTAAAAATGTCCCTGGGCGCCGACCCTAGGGTCGCCAAAATACTATTGTTTTAGCTGCTATTTTGAATTATAAATATACAAATACATGGGGGGGGGGGGCGCCAAATTGAAAGTTTGTCCCCGGGCACCAGGAGGGGTCGCTGCGCCTCTGGATAAATATTAGCTATTCGATGGTAATATATATTTTTAATGCAAGTGTCAATGTTTATTTAACACAATGATATTCTAAATTGAAACACAAGTACGGTGGTACCTCGGGATCGGTTCCTGAACTTACTTATATGTCATGTTACTCGTATCACAGAGGAATTTTCTCGATTAAAATAATTACAATGCTATTTATCCGTTCCAGTTCCCAAAATGAAACCCCATTTGTTTGGTTTTTTTTTACATATTTTTAAATAAGAAAACAGTATGTGTAAATGACACATTTTGTATAAAACATGACAAAGTGAATGTAAAGAAACTGATTTAATTTGGTGTTTTATTAAGATGCTTGCAGAGGTTAAGACTGGATGAGATGACAGGAGGATCTTCAGTCTGTTTACTTAATCATTACTGCTAACGCTAAACTCTTTTGGTGACTTTAATTCACTTACTCGTTGCATTGTTAATGATACCGATTCATCCTCAATCTTAGTTTAATTAAAACTTTATATCAACCTGTTGAACTTATATTTTACTGTAGAAATATTTGTTATTTTAGCTTAATTTATTTTCGTAACTGCGTTTCTTTACACTGGTCTTTGCCTTTATTCGCCACGCTTTCCAAATATTCCTCACTTTCACTTGCAGGCCGTTTAAAAAAGATCCGTTCTGAGGCTTATCGTATGTCAAATTGTACTCATATTTCACTGTCAGCTAGTAATTTAAAAAAATCACTTATGTGACGGTGATAGTATGTCGAGGTACCTTTGTATTCATATAATAATTGATTGTATGGAGCTATTTAATTATTTCTTTTCTAATTTTTATAATAACTTCAAATATTGAAACATTTCAGCTGATGTGTGTTCCGTTGAAAGAGACAATTACCACCTGAACACGTCATCAAACACTGGCACACGTGACTGCACTAGTACAGCAGAAGATATGTGGAACTCATCGGATAATCCCACTTCGATTTATCCCACATCAGAATATCCTACATATCCATCAAGAAATGATCCCCTAAATAAACGAAACGCAACATTTGAAGGTGGAACCATATCTCTGAGTGTTCCGTTCAAACGAAACTCCAAAGCTAGTATTAGTACATTTGTGTCAGGGTTTATCGATGCGCCTAAGACAATACAAGAAAGCGATCTGGATCCGACACATTCCGCTGAAGAAATTCTGAAACAGCGAATGAAACACAGTAAAGATATGTTGCGTGACCTCAATCCGACGTTGCATCTAAACGACACGGAATATTTTAACATCGTCAACGTCGAGATGACGAGATTGTATGACGACTTTTACGTCATCAACTGTAGCAGGGTACATGCCAGCGGCTGGGAATCTTGTCGTCATCGTTGTGGGGCCGATGCACGGTTGACGTACGTGTCCCTAGTGTTCCCCTGCAATTGTGATCACGTGTGCTGGGTTTACGGAGACTGTTGCTATGACTACTACTCCCTGTGTCTGAATATCAGCATCAACGAAACGTACCCGCAAATTTTGAATGCGGTCGTCAAATCTGTTCAGAATTATTCGGCGTTCAATGAGTTCTACATAAAAGTACAGTGGGCTTTCCTTTCATCGTGTGAGAAAAACCCAGAAAAAACGGACTACACAATGCAGGTGGTCTCAAAATGTAGCAAACACATCTACTTCATATCTAGGTTTCATAAGGAGTATTTAAGATTACAAAGAACTCCTGATAATATAGCACCGTTTTTAAGAAATATTTCAGAACAAGAAATTTTAACAAAATGTGAAAATCCTGATGCTGAATATGACTTTGGAAACCAATTTTTTATATCAGATGTGCTTGAAAATATCTACTTCTACAACATCTACTGTGCCATCTGTAATGGAATCAGCGCTAAAGACGTAACGCCCTTGGTCAGGAGAAGAATGAAACGATCTACACATACTCAGTATCAGACCATGTTTGTAACAGACGGTAAACTTGAGTACAACGTGAGTCAGGTGTTTCAGGTCTCTATAAAACATTTCAAACGAAAATGCATGATGTCAAATAGCATGTGCGGTAAGCGAGGAAAGACCGCCTGTGTGGCAGGCTTACATCCCCAGGGTGATGATGGGAATCACCATTTTGCTTCTTCAAGACATCTGTGTCACAAGTATCAAAACACATTCATGGACAAAACTTCGGACACGGTGTGGAAGAACAAACACTGTCAACTGCTACAATCTGTAAATAGCCCAGTAAATAAGGAAGCCAATGAGAGGAATTCGGCACAAGCCGAACACATTTGTCCAGCCAATGACTGTACGTGTCTGATGACCATGTTTGTTGAAGTGGACTACACTGTTGCAAGTTTCCGTGCACTTTTTGACAAACCATTTTTTGTCCCAGCAAACTATTTGGTTTCCAAGTCAGTCACGTGCTCAAATGGTCAACTCTTCGCCTCTTTTTTTGAACTTTGCGTAGACATAATTTGTCCGCACAGCACACGACTCAACAATGGCAAGTGCATAAGTAAGAACTCAAGTGCAGGAGAATTTTTAAGTTTAAATGATACAAAATATAAAGAAAAAATTAAACTTAGCTCCTACTTTTCTCAAAAGAAAAACTACAGCTTTATTTACAACATTGCATATAGGAATATTTTACACGCTGGCAACAGCAATAACGATGCAAGCGCTGGAGATGACTTCTCACCGTCCGATAAATACAGACACGAACAATTTTTCTCCAGAGAAAATCTCTTGAAAGCCTGGCGACACCAACATTCGCTCTCGGCTGTCCCAGATTTCTCAAGTGACTTGTACCAATTTGTCCATAACTTTGTTTCATTCAAGATAAATCAAAGATTTCCAGATCTTGTAAGGGTGGTAGATTCCTATTATATTTCTGAATTTCTAAACAATTCTCGTCCTGAATCCGAATGTGTGAGCGACGCATCATGCTGTTGGAATAATAGTCATAAAAACGCCTGCGACGAACAAGATGTTTTGGAGCATAAAATTAAGAATTCATTTACTAGACAAAAGATTAAAAGATCCCGATGTTGTGGTCCGAGTAGTGAAGATAATCACTGCCATCTTTGTGTTTCCATCAACTTTCAGTTTGAGCATTCGTCGCTCATTGACGCGCTGATGGATGCATGTATCAACCTAGTTCATGACCTGACGTTAGTGTCATTTCACTGGGACTTTGTCTTGAAAAAGATACGGTTAACTCTCGCAGACACTCCGGAAGTGGACGATTCTCTCCCCTTGTCGAAGATTGTAAACCTACCAGCAGATCCCACATATGTTTGCTTAAAGGGCTGGACATTAGTTAAAAGATCTGTGCAAGTCCAGAGACTTGATGACGTGTTTTACTCGTCAGATCTAGATCTACATCTGACCGCTGAGCGTAAATGGTTGCAGTTAGACTTTAGCGTAGATGAACAACTGCTAAACACTTCAGTTGACGAAGGATCTATTTTCTGGTGCTCTTTCAATATTACACTACCAAAATGTTATTCGTCAAAGTATGTAGAACTCAATAGCTCGGAAATGATCGTTTATGGGCGATCGTTGATCTTTACCAATAACATGAAAGTAAAGAAGTTGTTATTGAATGCAACGCTCGACAAAAGAAATATATCTCTAGCGCAATTGCTGAAACAGCATTCTGTTAACAAAAAAGATATTTTGGTAGTTGAAGAAGGGTTTTATGAAATTTTGGGGGGAAAACTTATCGTCTGCTGGACTTTGGATGACAATTTGATTACGTCATACTTCCTGGGAACGTTATCTGAGAAAGTGTCAACGGCCGTTGCCTCTTCCATCTCCATCTCCAGCTTGGCCGCAGTCATCCTGGTCTATGGCTGTTTGCCGGAGCTACGCAACACCCCCGGTAAAATCATCTTGTCCCTGTCTACGTCACTGCTGGCGGCTCACGTCATGTTCGTTGCCGGCGACATCCCTACAGGACTGACGTGCCGGATCTACTCGGCTGTTCATCACGCTGTATGGCTGTCCGCCTTCTGCTGGCTGACGGCCATGGCTGTGCACCTGGTGTACACCTTAAACTGCCAGTCTGCTTGCTCAATCTTCGCCTCGTTTCATAGCCCACTGTCGGTTTTGTCACTTTTTTGTTGGGGAATACCATCTATCTTAGCCATCACGTGCTTTCTTCTAGACCAGTACGGAATTCTAGTAATAGATTACGGTAAACATGGGTTTTGTTGGATTGGAAATATGGACCTGATGCTGATAATATTCGGTGGACCTGTCTTTGGGTTGCTGATCATCACATTTTCCTGCTCTTTCATCGTCTTAAATCATATCAGACAAAGCGCGCTATTTCGACAAAGAAACACGTCCGTTCGCAGGAATAGCCGGACAAACCTAATGCTTTGTATCAATCTGTCTTTGTTGATGGGGTCCAACTGGATATTATATTGTCTCGCCCTCGTCGTGGATACGGAGATCGTGTGGATTCTTCACATACTGGCCAACGGCTCTCAGGGACTCTATGTTTTTCTTTGCTACGTCGCCCGTCGAAAGATTTGGATCAAAATTGCTGGGAAATTCAGGATTAACAAAAGGAAGACCTAATTATTTCGCAGATGTAGTTTAATCAATGCTGATTTAATTAGCACTAAATCAAATAACTGAATCTTTAGTTTATTTGGATTTAGCTAATATTTATGATAGATTTGTTACGGTGAAATGTGATATACACATTAAAATCTGAAAGTGAAGACTTGAAGACTCAGTTATAATTGCTTTTATTATTTCTGATTACACAGTCCTTCTATTATTTCTGATTACACAGTCCTTTTATTTTTTCTGATTACACAGTCCTTTTATTATTTCTGATTACACAGTCCTTTTATTATTTCTGATTACACAGTCCTTTTATTATTTCTGATTACACAGTCCTTTTATTATTTCTGTTTATACAGTCCTTTTATTTTTCTGATTACACAGTCCTTTTATTATTTCTGTTTATACAGTCCTTTTATTATTGTTCTTTTCTTGAATAAAACTTTTGCTGGTGCATATGGATCTCGAACGGTTTTTTTTTTTAGAAAAACGAGCGATAACCAATAAAATACCAGAGATCGCTCGATTAGCTTGCCGACGACTGTGAACTACTGGTTGCGGCTGGTTGGTTTCTTGCATGCAAGTCGACTACGGACTAAGAGGGTGAAGATAATTGCCTATGAACTATCACAGTAATCGGATTATTAATCAAATTGGATCGACGTAATAAAGAACGAATCACTAAAAAATATAAATGGAACAAATTTAACTAACTGTTTTAAATGCATTGATTTTTTAAAAAAATAAAGCTTGATTTTTGTCGTTGTTATTATTGTTGTTTTAATTTTTAGTGCATTTTAAAAGCTTATTATTTTAAAATCATCTTCTGTCCCTATACTATCATACGCCGCTATTTAGTTTTGTTTTTTTTCTACTTTTCAGTTATTCATAATTTGTGAATTCGACAGTACCAATGCTGCCACTGAAAATATTTGCTTTAAAACACTAAAACCCTCCTTTCCCAAACCCCTATCCCCTCCCCTCGTGAAAGCAGCCTCCTCTTAGTTACCTCCCCTAAGTTTAATGATTGTTTCAAACTAAATTATCTACCCCTAATAACCGTCACTAAACCCGTCTCTACGATTGTAAACATTTAGCGTGAACCACAGCTCACCAGACCATGTGGGGATGGGGGTGGTAGCGATATGCCTAGAGAGGAAGAGAGGGGACTGCTAGGCGCGCTTACAGCTTGGTGTTTTCTAGCGTCTCCAAGAAAAGAATTTCATATATAGATGTTGCAGTTAGCCAGTGTTAGACAATCACTTATCATTAGTGTTTCTTTCTGACTTTTTTCTCCGGGATGGAGGTGGGTGGGCGTGGGGCACCTGAAATTTTCGGTGGGGTGGGGGTTGGATCAGATTAAATTATCTTAGGGAGCGGACAGTGGTAAAAGTAGTTATTTTCTATAAAAATACTATTTCGTTCTCCGCCCCCGCCCCCCCCCCCCCATGCTTGAAAGAAACTCTACCTATCACACATTGCTGTAATGATCTGTATTGTTTTTAAAATTTAGAATCTATCGCGTGAATGTTCAGAAAACGATTAAAAGAAAAGGAAAACTTGACTTTATCCTATTTGGTGGACATCTTTACCACTAGAAGAAATCGTTTTAAGGTTTTCTTCTCGATGTTTCTGCTGGGCTGTAAGTATTGCAAATTTAGAGCAACTGACGCTATATTTAGACGAGTAAAATGTTAAGCACACATTGACAAATTCAGAGGCGTAGCGACGGGGAGGTGTGCGGGGGGGGGGCTAAAAATGTCCCTGGGCGCCGACCCTAGGGTCGCCAAAATACTATTGTTTTAGCTGCTATTTTGAATTATAAATATACAAATACATGGGGGGGGGGCGCCAAATTGAAAGTTTGTCCCCGGGCACCAGGAGGGGTCGCTGCGCCTCTGGATAAATATTAGCTATTCGATGGTAATATATATTTTTAATGCAAGTGTCAATGTTTATTTAACACAATGATATTCTAAATTGAAACACAAGTACGGTGGTACCTCGGGATCGGTTCCTGAACTTACTTATATGTCATGTTACTCGTATCACAGAGGAATTTTCTCGATTAAAATAATTACAATGCTATTTATCCGTTCCAGTTCCCAAAATGAAACCCCATTTGTTTGGTTTTTTTTTTACATATTTTTAAATAAGAAAACAGTATGTGTAAATGACACATTTTGTATAAAACATGACAAAGTGAATGTAAAGAAACTGATTTAATTTGGTGTTTTATTAAGATGCTTGCAGAGGTTAAGACTGGATGAGATGACAGGAGGATCTTCAGTCTGTTTACTTAATCATTACTGCTAACGCTAAACTCTTTTGGTGACTTTAATTCACTTACTCGTTGCATTGTTAATGATACCGATTCATCCTCAATCTTAGTTTAATTAAAACTTTATATCAACCTGTTGAACTTATATTTTACTGTAGAAATATTTGTTATTTTAGCTTAATTTATTTTCGTAACTGCGTTTCTTTACACTGGTCTTTGCCTTTATTCGCCACGCTTTCCAAATATTCCTCACTTTCACTTGCAGGCCGTTTAAAAAATATCCGTTCTGAGGCTTATCGTATGTCAAATTGTACTCATATTTCACTGTCAGCTAGTAATTTAAAAAAATCACTTATGTGACGGTGATAGTATGTCGAGGTACCTTTGTATTCATATAATAATTGATTGTATGGAGCTATTTAATTATTTCTTTTCTAATTTTTATAATAACTTCAAATATTGAAACATTTCAGCTGATGTGTGTTCCGTTGAAAGAGACAATTACCACCTGAACACGTCATCAAACACTGGCACACGTGACTGCACTAGTACAGCAGAAGATATGTGGAACTCATCGGATAATCCCACTTCGATTTATCCCACATCAGAATATCCTACATATCCATCAAGAAATGATCCCCTAAATAAACGAAACGCAACATTTGAAGGTGGAACCATATCTCTGAGTGTCCCGTTCAGTCGAAACTCCAAAGCTAGTATTAGTACATTTGTGTCAGGGTTTATCGATGCGCCTAAGACAATACAAGAAAGCGATCTGGATCCGACACATTCCGCTGAAGAAATTCTGAAACAGCGAATGAAACACAGTAAAGATATGTTGCGTGACCTCAATCCGACGTTGCATCTAAACGACACGGAATATTTTAACATCGTCAACGTCGAGATGACGAGATTGTATGACGACTTTTACGTCATCAACTGTAGCAGGGTATATGCCAGCGGCTGGGAATCTTGTCGTCATCGTTGTGGGGCCGATGCACGGTTGACGTACGTGTCCCTAGTGTTCCCCTGCAATTGTGATCACGTGTGCTGGGTTTACGGAGACTGTTGCTATGACTACTACTCCCTGTGTCTGAATATCAGCATCAACGAAACGTACCCGCAAATTTTGAATGCGGTCGTCAAATCTGTTCAGAATTATTCGGCGTTCAATGAGTTCTACATAAAAGTACAGTGGGCTTTCCTTTCATCGTGTGAGAAAAACCCAGAAAAAACGGACTACACAATGCAGGTGGTCTCAAAATGTAGCAAACACATCTACTTCATATCTAGGTTTCATAAGGAGTATTTAAGATTACAAAGAACTCCTGATAATATAGCACCGTTTTTAAGAAATATTTCAGAACAAGAAATTTTAACAAAATGTGAAAATCCTGATGCTGAATATGACTTTGGAAACCAATTTTTTATATCAGATGTGCTTGAAAATATCTACTTCTACAACATCTACTGTGCCATCTGTAATGGAATCAGCGCTAAAGACGTAACGCCCTTGGTCAGG
Source organism: Physella acuta (assembly GCF_028476545.2). Lineage (NCBI taxonomy): Eukaryota > Metazoa > Mollusca > Gastropoda > Physidae > Physella > Physella acuta. The sequence goes on from NW_026732038.1 coordinate 302,988, forward strand.
AGAAGAATGAAACGATCTACACATACTCAGTATCAGACCATGTTTGTAACAGACGGTAAACTTGAGTACAACGTGAGTCAGGTGTTTCAGGTCTCTATAAAACATTTCAAACGAAAATGCATGATGTCAAATAGCATGTGCGGTAAGCGAGGAAAGACCGCCTGTGTGGCAGGCTTACATCCCCAGGGTGATGATGGGAATCACCATTTTGCTTCTTCAAGACATCTGTGTCACAAGTATCAAAACACATTCATGGACAAAACTTCGGACACGGTGTGGAAGAACAAACACTGTCAACTGCTACAATCTGTAAATAGCCCAGTAAATAAGGAAGCCAATGAGAGGAATTCGGCACAAGCCGAACACATTTGTCCAGCCAATGACTGTACGTGTCTGATGACCATGTTTGTTGAAGTGGACTACACTGTTGCAAGTTTCCGTGCACTTTTTGACAAACCATTTTTTGTCCCAGCAAACTATTTGGTTTCCAAGTCAGTCACGTGCTCAAATGGTCAACTCTTCGCCTCTTTTTTTGAACTTTGCGTAGACATAATTTGTCCGCACAGCACACGACTCAACAATGGCAAGTGCATAAGTAAGAACTCAAGTGCAGGAGAATTTTTAAGTTTAAATGATACAAAATATAAAGAAAAAATTAAACTTAGCTCCTACTTTTCTCAAAAGAAAAACTACAGCTTTATTTACAACATTGCATATAGGAATATTTTACACGCTGGCAACAGCAATAACGATGCAAGCGCTGGAGATGACTTCTCACCGTCCGATAAATACAGACACGAACAATTTTTCTCCAGAGAAAATCTCTTGAAAGCCTGGCGACACCAACATTCGCTCTCGGCTGTCCCAGATTTCTCAAGTGACTTGTACCAATTTGTCCATAACTTTGTTTCATTCAAGATAAATCAAAGATTTCCAGATCTTGTAAGGGTGGTAGATTCCTATTATATTTCTGAATTTCTAAACAATTCTCGTCCTGAATCCGAATGTGTGAGCGACGCATCATGCTGTTGGAATAATAGTCATAAAAACGCCTGCGACGAACAAGATGTTTTGGAGCATAAAATTAAGAATTCATTTACTAGACAAAAGATTAAAAGATCCCGATGTTGTGGTCCGAGTAGTGAAGATAATCACTGCCATCTTTGTGTTTCCATCAACTTTCAGTTTGAGCATTCGTCGCTCATTGACGCGCTGATGGATGCATGTATCAACCTAGTTCATGACCTGACGTTAGTGTCATTTCACTGGGACTTTGTCTTGAAAAAGATACGGTTAACTCTCGCAGACACTCCGGAAGTGGACGATTCTCTCCCCTTGTCGAAGATTGTAAACCTACCAGCAGATCCCACATATGTTTGCTTAAAGGGCTGGACATTAGTTAAAAGATCTGTGCAAGTCCAGAGACTTGATGACGTGTTTTACTCGTCAGATCTAGATCTACATCTGACCGCTGAGCGTAAATGGTTGCAGTTAGACTTTAGCGTAGATGAACAACTGCTAAACACTTCAGTTGACGAAGGATCTATTTTCTGGTGCTCTTTCAATATTACACTACCAAAATGTTATTCGTCAAAGTATGTAGAACTCAATAGCTCGGAAATGATCGTTTATGGGCGATCGTTGATCTTTACCAATAACATGAAAGTAAAGAAGTTGTTATTGAATGCAACGCTCGACAAAAGAAATATATCTCTAGCGCAATTGCTGAAACAGCATTCTGTTAACAAAAAAGATATTTTGGTAGTTGAAGAAGGGTTTTATGAAATTTTGGGGGGAAAACTTATCGTCTGCTGGACTTTGGATGACAATTTGATTACGTCATACTTCCTGGGAACGTTATCTGAGAAAGTGTCAACGGCCGTTGCCTCTTCCATCTCCATCTCCAGCTTGGCCGCAGTCATCCTGGTCTATGGCTGTTTGCCGGAGCTACGCAACACCCCCGGTAAAATCATCTTGTCCCTGTCTACGTCACTGCTGGCGGCTCACGTCATGTTCGTTGCCGGCGACATCCCTACAGGACTGACGTGCCGGATCTACTCGGCTGTTCATCACGCTGTATGGCTGTCCGCCTTCTGCTGGCTGACGGCCATGGCTGTGCACCTGGTGTACACCTTAAACTGCCAGTCTGCTTGCTCAATCTTCGCCTCGTTTCATAGCCCACTGTCGGTTTTGTCACTTTTTTGTTGGGGAATACCATCTATCTTAGCCATCACGTGCTTTCTTCTAGACCAGTACGGAATTCTAGTAATAGATTACGGTAAACATGGGTTTTGTTGGATTGGAAATATGGACCTGATGCTGATAATATTCGGTGGACCTGTCTTTGGGTTGCTGATCATCACATTTTCCTGCTCTTTCATCGTCTTAAATCATATCAGACAAAGCGCGCTATTTCGACAAAGAAACACGTCCGTTCGCAGGAATAGCCGGACAAACCTAATGCTTTGTATCAATCTGTCTTTGTTGATGGGGTCCAACTGGATATTATATTGTCTCGCCCTCGTCGTGGATACGGAGATCGTGTGGATTCTTCACATACTGGCCAACGGCTCTCAGGGACTCTATGTTTTTCTTTGCTACGTCGCCCGTCGAAAGATTTGGATCAAAATTGCTGGGAAATTCAGGATTAACAAAAGGAAGACCTAATTATTTCGCAGATGTAGTTTAATCAATGCTGATTTAATTAGCACTAAATCAAATAACTGAATCTTTAGTTTATTTGGATTTAGCTAATATTTATGATAGATTTGTTACGGTGAAATGTGATATACACATTAAAATCTGAAAGTGAAGACTTGAAGACTCAGTTATAATTGCTTTTATTATTTCTGATTACACAGTCCTTCTATTATTTCTGATTACACAGTCCTTTTATTTTTTCTGATTACACAGTCCTTTTATTATTTCTGATTACACAGTCCTTTTATTATTTCTGATTACACAGTCCTTTTATTATTTCTGATTACACAGTCCTTTTATTATTTCTGTTTATACAGTCCTTTTATTTTTCTGATTACACAGTCCTTTTATTATTTCTGTTTATACAGTCCTTTTATTATTGTTCTTTTCTTGAATAAAACTTTTGCTGGTGCATATGGATCTCGAACGGTTTTTTTTTTTAGAAAAACGAGCGATAACCAATAAAATACCAGAGATCGCTCGATTAGCTTGCCGACGACTGTGAACTACTGGTTGCGGCTGGTTGGTTTCTTGCATGCAAGTCGACTACGGACTAAGAGGGTGAAGATAATTGCCTATGAACTATCACAGTAATCGGATTATTAATCAAATTGGATCGACGTAATAAAGAACGAATCACTAAAAAATATAAATGGAACAAATTTAACTAACTGTTTTAAATGCACTGATTTTTAAAAAAAATAAAGCTTGATTTTTGTCGTTGTTATTATTGTTGTTTTAATTTTTAGTGCATTTTAAAAGCTTATTATTTTAAAATCATCTTCTGTCCCTATACTATCATACGCCGCTATTTAGTTTTGTTTTTTTTCTACTTTTCAGTTATTCATAATTTGTGAATTCGACAGTACCAATGCTGCCACTGAAAATATTTGCTTTAAAACACTAAAACCCTCCTTTCCCAAACCCCTATCCCCTCCCCTCGTGAAAGCAGCCTCCTCTTAGTTACCTCCCCTAAGTTTAATGATTGTTTCAAACTAAATTATCTACCCCTAATAACCGTCACTAAACCCGTCTCTACGATTGTAAACATTTAGCGTGAACCACAGCTCACCAGACCATGTGGGGATGGGGGTGGTAGCGATATGCCTAGAGAGGAAGAGAGGGGACTGCTAGGCGCGCTTACAGCTTGGTGTTTTCTAGCGTCTCCAAGAAAAGAATTTCATATATAGATGTTGCAGTTAGCCAGTGTTAGACAATCACTTATCATTAGTGTTTCTTTCTGACTTTTTTCTCCGGGATGGAGGTGGGTGGGCGTGGGGCACCTGAAATTTTCGGTGGGGTGGGGGTTGGATCAGATTAAATTATCTTAGGGAGCGGACAGTGGTAAAAGTAGTTATTTTCTATAAAAATACTATTTCGTTCTCCGCCCCCGCCCCCCCCCCCCTTGCTTGAAAGAAACTCTACCTATCACACATTGCTGTAATGATCTGTATTGTTTTTAAAATTTAGAATCTATCGCGTGAATGTTCAGAAAACGATTAAAAGAAAAGGAAAACTTGACTTTATCCTATTTGGTGGACATCTTTACCACTAGAAGAAATCGTTACAATCGGCGGACATCTTTACCACCAGCGGACATCTCTACCACCAGCAGAAATCGTTACCATCGGCGGACATTGTTACCACCAGCGGACATCTTTACCACCAGCAGACATCTTTACCATCAGCGGACATCTTTACCAAAGCAACAATAGAACAAAGTGCGTCCAGCGACACCTTATAAAATGTCACAGACGTGATAATTATTCAACAAAATAATTGTTTTAAACACTTCTTTTTGTGATTTATATCAAAGACGTGACTCGATGTGACTAAAATAGATTATGAAGTGGGGGAAGGTATAAAAATGATTCCAATCTAAAATTCTACAAAATATTATCTCTATAAAAGGTGGCAAATAAAACATCATAAATTAAAAATAATGTATCATTGTATTCTAGACGGCACAGAGTAATTGTACACCGTCTGCCTGAGTTGTATACGTGTTAGCTAACCTTCAACAGTCGCATTGATACTGGCTCATGTCGCTTCCTGTCGCTTTCGTGTTTTGTTAATTACAATGGCAATTGTTTTTTAATTGCACAGATAAACTTTGATAATGTTAATGCCTGGGGCTATCAAAATAATGGAGATCAGCTTCCGTTTCGTTTTCTCCTTAAGTTCAATATATGTATATATATATATATATATATATATATATATATATATATATATATATATATATATATATATAATCAGCATTTAAATACGTGAGTTTCCATTACCTCCAACAAACAACACAATACAAGTACTGTTACCCTAAAACCCTAAACATGTAATATGTCTGGAGTTAGGGTGTAGGGTTTTAGGGTTTACAATAGCTCGGTGAAGTTTAAAAGTTCACTTGACTTTAAGCCCTATGCATTACCATGATAGCGTTTGCCCACCCCTACCTGTTTTTCATATCCAGCCCCCACACTCCCACCCCTTTCCCAATTTGCTGTAACAGGAGGTTACCTCATGACAGCTATTGATATTCTACGTCAATGTTTCACCAATGTGAGCAATCTTTGAGATAAAAACAGTGAGAAAAATCCCCCCCCCCCCCCACTCCATCTTTAAGGCTCAAATTGGACATTGTTAACGAACTTAATTGTGAGGATTGTATGGCAACTATATTGATATGATGCATCAATACCAGAGCAGCTGATTAGTTGGCACATATATGGTAACATAATGGGACACATTCAAGTTAACAATGTCCACTAGTAACAGAAAAAGTTTTAAATGTCATACAATCTGGTATTTTACTACCGAGCTTGTGTGGGGTGATAAAGAGTCTTTAAACTGATTTGGTAATGTAAGAAAGGTTTCCAATTATTCACCCAACTATAATCACTATATAAAAATGTCCAGCTCTACCGCATTAGGAGTTCTGTCTGTTAAAGATTTTGATAAGGCTCGCGATTTTTTTTTTTTTTTAAATTTGAGGTTGTAGAAACAAATATTTATTGCATCGATTTTATTTTGTGTATTTTTTTTTAATGATTTACTGCAGTTATGTTTAACATTTATACGATTGAATGAATTATAAAGTTCATATTCAACTAAATGGGTAAATTATATTTTAAATTTAATATATTAACAATTCCAGTTGGCACATACGCTACACTTCGACCTATAGCTCGGTCATGATTGTTGCTGAAATTTGAGAGATATTTTACTTCATAATTCTCTTTATGTTTAATTGAAAGAATAAACACAGTTTGTAGCTTTATTTCAGGTCCACCATGACGGCGTCCATGTTTACATTTGTATTTGTTATCTTTTGTTTGGCACACACTTTGACAGGTAAGCCGCAATTTCCAGTCTATTTCAGTATTTTCATTTGTCTCGGTCTTACTCCATCCATAATGGAATCTTATGAGTGGGTTACTCCATCCACGATGGAATCTTATGAGTGGGTTATTCCATCCATCTTGGCATCATATGAGTGGGTTACTCCATCCATTATAGAATCGTATGAGTGGGTTACTCCATCCATTATAGAAGAATCGTATGAGTGGGTTACTCCATCCATTATAGAATCGTATGAGTGGGTTACTCCATCCATTATAGAAGAATCGTATGAGTGGGTTACTCCATCCATTATAGAATCGTATGAGTGGGTTACTCCATCCATTATAGAAGAATCGTATGAGTGGGTTACTCCATCCATTATAGAATCATTTGAGTGGGTTACTCCATCCATTATAGAAGAATCGTATGAGTGGGTTACTCCATCCATAATGGAATCTTATGAGTGGGCTACTCCATCCATAACGGAATCTTATGAGTGGGTTACTCCATCCATAATGGAAACTTATGAGTGGGTTACTCCATCCATTATAGAATCGTATGAGTGGGTTACCCCATCCATTATAGAATCGTATGAGTGGTTTACTCCATCCATAATGGGATCATATGAGTGCGTGCATCACTGTGCGTGTACGTGCGTGAGTGTATGTCAGTGTTTAACGGGTTAACTCAGGTCATGATTTGATCTACCTGGAAACGTATCCCTGCAAGACAAACGCATTACATATCATGTAAATGGACAGTAAAACGGCATTTCTTTAACGCTTCCTATGTGATAGAAGAACATTAAACGATTCTTTTGTTAAGGCAACGTATAGAATCTTTGGGCTAAAATAAATCCTGGTGTGTGTGACAAGATATAGTCAGCAATATTTTTACAAGAGACTTAAATAAAGTCAGAAAGTTTTTTCTTTATTTAAGCTCAAACTTGGACAAGTTCTCCGTCAGGGGTGCTGATTAACAAAGGATGCTTTTGGTGTGACACTTATGTGAATGAATCGTATCCAAGTAAAACTAACTTTTCTTTTACAAGGTTAAATACAACACAGACCTACAAGGGACTAACGAAAACAATCAACCCAAACAGCTTTTTTCTTAATTTAGAAACATCCGGTTTTGGCCAGGTCTTTCAAAACTATACACAGAATCTGGACAACTCGGACTACACCGTGAGATGTGGCTTGCTCAACCACTCGGTGTGGGAGTCCTGTGAGGGCCTGTGTGGGGAAACCCGGATGTTCCAGCTGGCTGGCAGCAAATACCCCTGCGAGTGCGACAATCTCTGTTGGGTCTATGGCGACTGTTGCTCTGATTACTACAAGTTCTGCCTCAATATTGATATATATTCAAGCTTTGCCGACATTCTAAATAAAGAACTTGACCAACTCAAATCACACTTGCAGGTCGAAGATTATTTCAAAGATTTACAACTGGCTCTACTTTCGTCTTGTGAGTCTTTAAATTATAAAGGAATCAACATCCAATTAGTGACAAAATGCAGCCAAGAAAATCAAATTCAAGCTAAATTTAATGTAGTAATGAGAAGCTCAAAACATATTTTTTCTAGCTATTCCAAAGAAAATATTTCTGAACTTTGCTATGGGTATAAGACGCAAGAAAATCTAACAGAACAAATTGTCGTGTTAAACAGCCACACCTTCATTTTCTTTAAAAATATTTTTTGCGCCTTGTGCAATGGTTTCGCCCAAGACGAACTCTCTTTCTACAAACCACTGAATAGAAAGCGCAGGAGAGCGGCCCCTGAGATAACTCACCCACGCTGGAGAAAGGACAACATTACCACAAACCCACGGTTTATATCCTACCAGAACTTTAGCGACACTGAAAAAATCAAAATTCGAGTCTTAGCGAACTATGAGAAAACAAATAAATATCCGCGACAGTGTTTGAAAGCTGAAAATACAACTCAGTTCTTCAACAAGACGAGGGATAGCAATTTTCTTTGCTTTAAATATTTGTACGTCTTTCAAGACAGTTCCACAGGCAAGTTTCACCACAACAGACACTGTCTTGATTCAACTGACCAGGTAAGTGCCCAGGTAACAGCAAGTAATACTTCATATGAAAAGGGAGACTTCACTTTTGTGAATAACGCAAGCATTTGCTACATTTCTGAAGTGGATACCTATTTCAAACAATTAGTTAGTTTTCGAACGTTGTTAGATATTTCACATACGTTATTTGCGACAACGCCCCCTGTAAGGCAGCCATTACACAACAGTTGCAGGCATGACCAGATGTTTGTGCAAGTCTTTAGTGAATGTCTGGACCTCCACTGCCCCGCTGGTTTGATGTTCACTGGGAAATTATGTACTCATGGAACAGACCCAGTAGCTAATAGAAGCGATGGAATAGATAACGAACACACTGTGTACAACTTGAGGCAATTGATGCTAAAGAAAGATAAGATGCAACTACAAATAATTATCGCCATGAATCCCTTAACGCAGAAAACTTCGGAAGATGATCTCAATATAAAAACAGATGACACTTTTGACTATTTACTTGATAAAGAAGAGATAATCAAAAAGTTATTTGAAAAACAGAAGGTTTTTAAACGTTTTGAAACGAACGGGGTAAAACCAGTAAAGGAAAAGCAAGTTCACCTTTTCAACTCTATAAAAGAAATTCTACGTAAGAAGATGGGCAGAATATTTGAAGAGGAGATTTTAATCCATAAGGAACACAAAGTGACGGCCTGTTGTCATTGTCCGTACGACTTTCCTTCTGCAACTCCTCATTCTGTCCTTGCAAGCGATGGAAATCAAACCTCTACATGTCTCAGGTTTGCCAACAAAAGTAATATCTCAGACGTGTCCAACAAAAGTAATATCTCGGACGTGTGTTCTGAGAGTGATGAGTGTAAAGATGATCTTACCGTGTGCTTGACATTTGCTCTTCAAATAAAAATTTCTGAGGACTTTGATGTTCTTGTCAATGGTGTGGAGGCCATTTTGCCTGACATAAGATCACGTGGTTCTAACTTTAGCTACAGTCTGAACTCGTTATCTATAACCAACTTTAACTTATCAAAAGACCAGCGTGGGAGTGTAAACTCTACATCATCAAATGTTGACGCGCAGAGAAGATTAACTGAAGTGTGTCCCCCAGGTTGGGGAATGCACCAAAAGGTAATACAGGTTGGAATTGATCAGTATGGAGCTTATGTGACAAACTTTGATTTGAACATCAGTCAATACATTTGGTTTCATCTCGACATCTCATTAGAAGATTTGAGAGTCGGAACAGTTGTCATCAAATGGTGCGATGTCAAACTAAATCTTTCAAAATGTCCTTGGACGCCGTATTTTAAAATAAGTCGATCGAAATTTAAAATAGTTGCTGACAATTTGCTTCTAATGAATAACACAGAGAAGTTTAGTCTGTTTCAAGAATCGGATAATGTTAAGGGGAAGACAACACAAGAGTTGAACACGTTGTTACAGCAGTCTAAAAATATAATTATTCTTGACCCTGGCTGGTTTGAAGTTGTTGGCGATGAAGCTTTTGTCTGCTGGAATTTTGCTGATGTGTTACTAGAAAATTCGAAAGCAACTGAAAGCTCAGAGCTAGAAGTTTTAGTGACGCTAGTAACGTCCCTTGTTTCAATCAGTGCATTGTTCGTGGTTCTTGTCGTCTATTCTCTAGTGTCAGAGTTAAGAAATTTACCGGGGAAAATTGTCATGGCACTCTCGTCAACATTACTAGTGGCCCAAGTTCTCTTCTTGTGTAGCGATCTACCCAAAGGACTGGCTTGTGAAATATATGCTGTAATCCATCACGGTGCCTGGTTGGCCTCGTTTTCGTGGTTGGCTGCCATGTCTGTTCACCTGGCTTTTACTTTATACAACAGGTTCTCTACTATAATAGAAACGCTAAGTAAGCACACATTTGTAGCACAGTGTGTATTATGCTGGGGTTTGACGTTTTCTCTAGCTGCCATATCTTTTTGCCTAGACTGGTCTGGATATGCCAACATGGGCTATGGACTCAACGGGATCTGCTGGATTGGAAACACAAAAGCTTTGATCATCAATTTCGCCATCCCAGTATTTTGTCTGCTTGCTGTGACTTGGAGCAGTTCCATCGCCATCTTGATAGCCATCAGAAAAAGTTTTCGATTTAGAAACGCAAACGTACACCGCCATCATGGCAGACAAGTGCTGCTGTGTATTAACCTCTCATTGCTCCTGGGCTTCAGTTGGATACTGTATTTCCTAGCACTGGCCGTGGATACAACTAGTCTCTGGATAATACACAACATCACCAATGGATCAGAAGGAATGTACATCTTCTTGTCTTACGTAATGAGAAGACGGCTATTTATATCTCTAAACAAAAAGTGGAGTCGGAAGACACACACAAGGGAACAAACCTGAGTTGGAAGCTCAGCTTGTCTACACTGATGACGAGTCCTGATTCTGTTAGGTCAAAGTTTATCTCTTGAGCATAACCAAAGTTTGACTTTACTTACAAGAAGATAACTGTTCATCTATCTCGAGAAATTAAACGTTTTTGCTTTCATTAGTGAGTTTTTTTATGTGTTCAAAAATAAAATATTAATTCGTAACAGCAATTCCTCACCATATAAGCCACAGTATTCTTCTTCTTTCTTCTTCTTCGTTCTTAATTTTAGTGTTGGGGGGAGGGGGATCTCCTCCAATACAATTAAGTATATGTGTCAACTGGTTATGCGCTATTGAGGCCATTGACTCCGATTTCAGCCTGCTTTTCTTTTTGGATTTGCTTCCGTAGCTTTTGTCCAATCAAGAACAAACTACAACCCAGCAGTTGTTTGATTTTGGAGTTGTCTCTCCTAGAAGAGTGGCTGTCCCTAGCTAACGAGTTGTCTCTCCTAGAAGAGTGGCTGTCCCTAGCTAACGGGTTGTCTCTCCTAGAAGAGTGGCTGTCCCCAGCTAACGAGTTGTCTCTGTTATGTAGTCATCTGTGTGCTTTGTTTTGATGGTGGTGATGACTGCAGTGAGAGGTTCAAATGAAACGCCAGCACAATTTCAGCTGAACAACTTTAATGAAATAGATAATCAAGCTACACTCTATATGATAGTCTTCTATGGTCTAAGAAAAGCAGATCGAGTTCATTAATAGCCGCCGGCCTTAGGGGCCAGCCCTATTACACATTACAAAACACAAAAACACAACTACATCCTAGCGAGCCTAACGTTCAACTGTCCTATCTTTCTGGCCCAAGCTTGACCCTGGGTTCCTTAACCCCTGCATGACCCCGGCATTCCAGAGAGGGAGAGGGACGGGCGCCTGCAAATGCTAGGTGGGACTGATGCATTGTGTCCCAGTTCAGGTGTGGGGGGTGGGGGTGGGGAGGGCAGTACTCGCTGTCCCAGTTCAGGTGTAGGACAGAAGGGGGGGGGGGGGGTGGGGTAGATACCCACTAGCGGTGGGACGAGGGGGGTTGGACTCAGTTATAACAGTCTCTCCTAGAAGAGTGGCTGTCCCCAGCTAACGAGCTTCATCTGCCTGAGCCCAGTATTCTGAATGTGATCTCACTGTTGGTCTATTTCTGCACCACGTCACCTTATACAACAACATTCTCCTCTCTTGTCACACCTCATCAAAACACCACTCGCACCTAACCCGAACAGTACCCCCCCCCCCCCCCCCCCCCCCTAAACGCACACCTTTCCTACATTTTACTTTTGCCTATCGCTTCTATACGTCGACATAAAATTATTTAAACATCTTTAAAGGATCAATATTTTTTGTTTTAAATCAGTTCTTCAAGGTATGTAAATACACATTTATTTTTAGCATTGAGTTTTAGAGCCATTAAGTCCACGCAGTACTCACGAACACCTGGCACAAGTCTAAACAAAGAAGGAAGGTATACGATTAACACTGCATCTTTTCATGCACACCTTCACACAACCTGTCATGCACAAAATCTAGACTTAATTTTGTAAACAACTGGTCTGTCTGTTGGAAATACTGAAAAAAATGATTCAAAAGTTCAATTTTTTACCCAAGTTGTTTGTCCTTAAATGTTTTATTTATGTGTAAATATATATATATATATATATATATATATATATATATATATATATATATATATATATATATATATATATATATATATATATATATATATATATATATATATAGTTATGTGAGTACAAAATAGTTTATGATGTGTAAAAAAAATCTCGTAGAAAAAAAAATGCACACCTAGTGAACGCCAAATGAAATGTGTATAATAGTACGCAATATTTTAGTACTTTATAAATTTACATGCGTTTTTTGAGAAATCGGAAATAGCGTAAATTAGTACTTCCTGTCAACGGAAATTACTCAAAATTGGAAAAAGGCAGAGAATTAGATTGTTTACTAACATGTGAAATTTCATTTATCTGTTTGAAATAGTACTCAAGTTATAGACTTTTGAAAAAATGAAAGTAGAAAAAGTTTCACTTCCAATTATCGGATATCGCTCAAAAGTTTATACGAATCTACGATATGAAATTTCATCAATCTAGCTGTAACGGTGCTCAAGTTATCGTGTTTACACACAGACACACACAGAGAGACACACAGACATAAGGACAAGATTGCAAAATTATGTTTTTCCGTATCAGTGAGGTGCAAAACGTCGAGATTTTTTTGCATGATTACAAGACTTTCCTTATACTTCGTATTTACGAGAAAGTAAAAAATGTGTCAATCCCTACAATCGCCGCCTCAGCCTAATTATTAAAGTAGGATTGAAAATTCAGGAATTCGTTGAGAGCTTAAATTAAAAAAAAAAATAGTTATCTGTCAGTAATCCCACGTAGGACTCTAATTGAAGTTCAGCATCTTAGTCCTCTACCCTAAACTGACAGCACTAGAACTATGAACATCAGGGTCCCCTACCTAAGCTTACAGTAAAGGGGCTATCAATATCAGGGTCCCCTACCTATACTTACAGTAATGATTATCAATATCAGGGTCCCCTACTTAAACTTAAGTAATAGGGTTATTAATATCAGGGTCCCCTACCTAAACTTACAGTAATAGGGTTATTAATATCAGGTTCCCCTGCCTTATTATGATAAATAATCATTTTGCTCAAATCGTAGTAGTAATCAATCTGAGACTAGTTATTATTAAGAGAGATAATCATGTTTTGTATCGTTCAACCCCATAATTTTTGTATTAATTACGCCGCTTTGAATTTCAATGTTAAAAAAAATAAACCGGGAGTGATTTCCCCTAAACTTTCTCGAATATTCTTATATAACTTGGAATATAGACATGATTTTTAATTACTTACACTTTTAAAAATAGAATAGAATCTCATAGAAAAAGAATTGTGCACCAAGCGAACGCCAAAACAAAATGTGCATAATAATGCGCAATATTATTAGTACTTTATAAATTTACATGCGTTTTTTGAGAAATCAGAAAAAGCGTAAATTAGTACTTTCAGTCAACGGAAATTTCTCAAAATTTGAAAGAAGCTAGAGAATTAGATCTTTTACTGACATGTGAAATTTCATTTATCGATCTGATATAGTACTCAAGTTATAGGCTTTTGAAAAATTCTAAGTAGAAAAAGTATGACTTCCGGTTATCGGAAATCGCTCAAAAGCTGATACAGATCTACGTTTTGGATAAAATACTTATATATGACATTTCATCAACCTAGCTGTAACGGTACTCAAATTATCGTGTTTACAGACACACACACACACACACATACATACACACAGACATTCGGACAAGATTGCAAAAATATGTTTTTTCAACTCAGTGAGGTGTAAAACGTCGAGATTTTAAAAAATCTCGATTCTTTTTTTTCACGATTACAAGACTGTCTCTATACTTCGTATATACGAGAAAGTAAAACAGACCCACTTCAACGGTATAGCAAGTTAAGAAACGTAGGTGGTATTTTTGTGTTATGAATACAGTAACAATCGTTTGATGCAGAAGTCCCAATTACATTTTTAAGAACATTTTTTTTTTGTTAGTTGGTGGTTGTTTTTGCTTTGTTTATTAGTTGTTGTTTTTTTTTCTTTTTTTTAAATTTTGTTATTGTGAATTTAAAGAAAAATCAAATGCTATTCAATAAAATTGAAGTTGACTGTTTTAAAGGTCATTTCTCTCCCCATCCGCACGTGTATTGTCCAGTGAGTAATGAACACCAATGGAGACAATGAAGACAATAGGAAATAAAAAAACTACACGTTAAAGCGATGAATAAGCAATATATCCTATAAAAGTTTTTGTTGCGTGCAACGTATTTAAACACCAATAGTTCAGCTCAATAAACCACTGAAGAAATGAAATGAATTTGTTCGTACCTTACAACAAACTGTTCTTAGAAAATCACATTCTCATTATGAAATTTCTGTATATTTTAAGTTCGGTTTTCTTCTCGATGTTTCTGCTGGGCTGTAAGTATTGTAAATTTAGAGCAGCTGACGCTATATTTAGATGAGTAAAATGTTAAGCACACATTGACAAATTCAGAGGCGTAGCGACGGGGAGGGGTGCGGGGGGGGGGGCTAAACATGTCCCCGGGCGCCGACCCTAGGGTCGCCAAAATACGCTCGTTTTAGCTGCTATTTTGAATTATAAATATAAAAAATACATTGGGGGGGGGGGACGCAAAATTGAAAGTTTGTCCCCGGGCACCAGGAGGGGTCGCTGCGCCTCTGGATAAATTTTAGCTATTCGATGGTAATATATATTTTTTTATGCAAGTGTCAAGGTTTATTTAACACAATGGTATTCTATATTGAAATAAAAGTACAGTGGTACCTCGGGATACGAATTTAGTTCGGTTCCTGAACTTACTTATATGTCAAGTTACTCGTATCGCAGAGGAATTTTCTCGATTAAAATAATTACAATGCTATTTATTCGTTCCAGTTCCCAAAATGAAACCCCATTTGTTTGTTTTTTTTACATATTTTTAACTAAGAAAACAGTATGTGAAAATGACACATTTTGTATAAAACATGACAAAGTGAATGTAAAGAAACTGATTTAATTTGGTGTTTTATTAAGATGCTTGCAGAAGTGAAGACTGGATAAGATGACAGGAGGATCTTCAGTCTGTTTACCTAATCATTACTGCTAATGCTAAACTCTTTTGGTGACTTTAATTCACTTACTCGTTGCACTGTTATTAATACCGATTCATCCTGAATCTTAGTTTAATTAAAACTTCATATCAACATGTTGAACTAATATTTTACTGTAGAAATATTTGTTTTTTTAGCTTAATTTATTTTCGTAACTGCGTTTCTTTACACTGGTCTTTGCCTTCATTCGCCAAGCTTTCCAAATATTCCTAACTTTCACTTGCAGGCCGTTTTAAAAAAATCCGTTCTGAGGCTTATCGTATCTCAAATTGTACTCATATTTCACTGCCAGCTAGTAATTTTTTAAAAATCACTTATGTGACGGTGATAGTATGTCGAGGTACCTTTGTATTCATATAATAATTGATTGTATGGAGCTATTTAATTATTTCTTTTCTAAATTTTACAATAACTTCATATATTGTAACATTTCAGCTGATGTATGTTCCGTTGAAAGAAACAATTACCATCTGAACACGTCATCAAACACTGGTACACGTGACTGCACTAGTACAGCAGAAGATATGTGGAACTCATCGAATAATCCCACTTCGATTTATCCCACATCAGATTATCCCACATATCCATCAAGAAAAGATCCCCTAAATAAACGAAACGCAACATTTGAAGGTGGAACCATATCTATGAGTGTTCCGTTCAAACGAAACTCCAAAGGAAGTGTTAGTACATTTATGCCAGGGTTTATCGATGCGCCTAAGACAATGCAAGAAAGCAATCTGGATCCGACACTTTCAGCTGAAGTAATTCTGAAACATCGAATGAAACACAGTAAAGATATATTGTTTGACCTCAATCCGACGTTGCTTTTAAACGACACGGAATATTTTAACATCGTCAACGTCGAGATGACGAGATTGTATGACGACTTTTACGTCATCAACTGTAGCAGGTTACATGCCAGCGGCTGGGAGTCGTGTCGTCATCGTTGTGGGGCCGCTGCACGGTTGACGTACGTGTCCCTAGTGTTCCCCTGCAATTGTGATCACGTGTGCTGGGTTTACGGAGACTGTTGCTATGACTACTACTCCCTGTGTCTGAATATCAGCATAAACGAAACGTATCCGCAAATTTTGAATGCGGTCGTCAAATCTGTTCAAAATTATTCGGCGTTCAATGAGTTCTACATAAAAGTACAGTGGGCTTTCCTTTCATCGTGTGTGAATAACCTAATCAAACCGGACTACACAATGCAGGTGGTCTCAAAATGTAGCAAACACAGCTACTTCATATCTAGGTTTCATAAGGAGTATTTAAGATTACAAATAAATCCTGATAATACAGCACCGTTTTTAAGAAATATTTCAGAACAAGAAATTTTCACAAAATGTGAAAAAAATTATGTTGAATATGACGTCGGAAACCAAATTTTTATATCAGATATGCATGAAAATATCTACTTCTACAACATCTACTGTGCCATCTGTAATGGAATCAGCGCCAATGACGTCACGCCCATGATCAGAAGAATGAAACGATCTACACATACTCAGTATCAGACTATGTTTATAAATGACGGTAAACCTGAGTATAATGTTAGTAATGTGTTTCAGGTTTCTCTAAAACATTTCAAACGAAGATGCATGACGTCAAATAGCATGTGCGGTAAGCGAGGAAAGACCGCCTGTGTGGCAGGCTTACATCCCCACGGTGATGATGGGAATCACCATTTTGTTTCTTCAAAACATCTGTGTCACAAGTATCAAAACACATTCATGAACAAAACTTTGGACACGGTGTGGAAGAACAAACACTGTCAACTGCTACAATCTATAAATAGCCCTGTAAATAAGAAAGCCAATGAGAGGAATTCGACACAAGCCGATCACATTTGTCCAGCCAATGACTGTACTTGTCTGATGACCATGTTCGTTGAAGTGGACTACACTGTTGCAAGTTTCCGTGCACTTTTTGACAAACCATTTTTTGTCTCAGCAAACTATTTGGTTTCCAAGTCAGTCACGTGCTCAAATGGTCAACTCTTCGCCTCTTTTTTTGAAGTTTGCTTAGACATAATTTGTCCGCACAGCACACGACTCAACAATGGCAAGTGCATAAGTAAGAACTCAAGTGCAGGAGAATTTTTAAGTTTAAATGATACAAAATATAAAGAAAAAATTAAACTTAGCTCCTACTTTTCTCAAAAGAAAAACTACAGCTTTATTTACAACATTGCATATAGGAATATTTTACACGCTGGCAACAGCAATAACGATGCAAGCGCTGGAGATGACTTCTCACCGTCCGATAAAGACAGACACGAACAATTTTTCTCCAGAGAAAATCTCTTGAAAGCCTGGCGACACCAACATTCGCTCTCGGCTATCTCAGATTTCTCAAGTGACTTGTACCAATTTGTCCATAACTTTGTTTCATTCAAGATAAATCAAAGATTTCCAGATCTTGTAAGGGTGGTAGATTCCTATTATATTTCTGAATTTCTAAACAATTCTCGTCCTGAATCCGAATGTGTGAGCGACGCATCATGCTGTTGGAATAATAGTCATAAATACGCCTGCGACGGACAAGATGTTTTGGAGCATAAAATTAAGAATTTATTTACTAGACAAAAGATTAAAAGATCCCGATGTTGTGGTCCGAGTAGTGAAGCTAATCACTGCCATCTGTGTGTTTCCATCAACTTTCAGTTTGAGCATTCGTCGCTCATTGACGCGCTGATGGATGCATGTATCAACCTCGTTCATGACCTGACGTTAGTGTCATTTCAATGGGACTTTGTCTTGAAAAAGATACGGTTAACTCTCGCAGACACTCCGGCAGTAGACGATTCTCTCCCCTTGTCGAAGATTGTAAACCTACCAATAGATCCCGCATATGTTTGCTTAAAGGGCTGGACTTTAGATAAAAGATCTGTGCAAGTCCAGAGAATGGATGACGTGTTTTACTCGTCAGATCTAGATCTACATCTGACCGCTGAGCGTAAATGGTTGCAGTTAGACTTTAGCGTAGATGAACAACTGCTAAACACTTCAGTTGACGAAGCTTCTATTCTCTGGTGCTCTTTCAATATTACACTACCAAAATGTTATTCGTCAAAGTATGTAGAACTCAATAGCTCGGAAATGATCGTTTATGGGCGATCGTTGCTCTTTACCAATAATATGAAAGTAAAGAAGTTGTTACTGAATGCAACGCTCGACAAAAGAAATATATCTCTAGCACAATTGCTGAAACAGCATTCTGTTAACAAAAAAGATATTTTGGTAGTTGAAGAACGGTTTTATGAAATTTTGGGGGGAAAACTTATCGTCTGCTGGACTTTGGATGACAATTTGATTACGTCATACTTCCTGGGAACGTTAGCTGAGAAAGTGTCAACGGCCGTTGCCTCTTCCATCTCCATCTCTAGCTTGGCCGCAGTCATCCTGGTCTATGGCTGTTTGCCGGAGCTACGCAACACCCCCGGTAAAATCATCTTGTCCCTGTCTACGACACTGCTGGCGGCTCACGTCATGTTCGTTGCCGGCGACATCCCTACAGGACTGACGTGCCGGATCTACTCGGCTGTTCATCACGCTGTTTGGCTGTCCGCCTTCTGCTGGCTGACGGCCATGGCTGTGCACCTGGTGTACACCTTAAACTGCCAGTCTGCTTGCTCAATCTTCGCCTCGTTTCATAGCCCATTGTCGGTTTTGTCGCTTTTTTGTTGGGGAATACCATCTATCTTAGCCATCACGTGCTTTCTTCTTGACCATTACGGAGTTCTGTTAATAGATTACGGTAACCATGGGTTTTGTTGGATTGGAAATATGGACCTGATGCTGACAATATTCGGTGGACCTGTCTTTGGGCTGCTGATCATCACATTTTCCTGCTCTTTCATCGTCTTAAATCATATCAGACAAAGCGCGCTATTTCGACAAAGAAACACGTCCGCTCGCAGGAATAGCCGGACAAACCTAATGCTTTGTATCAATCTGTCTTTGTTGATGGGGTCCAACTGGATATTATATTGTCTCGCCCTCGTCGTGGATACTGAGATCGTGTGGATTCTTCACATACTGGCCAACGGCTCTCAGGGACTCTATGTTTTTCTTTGCTACGTCGCCCGTCGAAAGATTTGGATCAAAATTGCTGGGAAATTCAGGATTAACAAAAGGAAGACCTAATTATCTCGCAGATGTAATTTAATCAATGCTGATTAGTTTATTTGGATATAGCTTATCTTCTTCTTCGTTCTTAATTATTTGTATTGAAGGGAATCGAGATTTATCTTCCAGTGGGTTTGAACTCGAGACTTTGTTCAAATTTATCAACCATGAGCTTTTTGCCGACTCGACCACGCCTCCAACACAATTAAGCGTTACGTGTCAACTAGTTATGCGCCATTGAGGACATTGACTCCGATTTCAGCCTGCTTTTCTTTTTGGATTTGCTTCCATAGCCTTTGTCCAACCAAGAACAATCTACAAGGCAGCAGTTGTTTAATTTTGGAGTTGTCTCTCCTAGAAGAGTGGCTGCCTCCAGCTAACGAGCTAACTGGAAAAAGGACAATGTTACCACAAACCCACGGTTTATATCCTACCAGAACTTTAGCGACACCGAAAAAATCAAAATTCGAGTCTTAGCGAACTATGAGAAAACAAATAAATATCCGCGACAGTGTTTGAAAACTGAAAACTGAAAATACAACTCAGTTCTTCAACAAGACAAGGGATAGCAATTTTCTTTGCTTTAAATATTTGTACGTCTTTCAAGACAGTTCCACAGGCAAGTTTCACCACAACAGACACTGTTTTGATTCAACTGACCAGGTAAGTGCACAGGAAACAGCAAGCAATGCTTCGTATGAAAAGGGAGACTTCACTTTTGTGAATAACGCTAGCATTTGCTACATTTCTGAAGTGGATACCTATTTCAAACAATTAGTTAGTTTTCGAACGTTGTTAGATATTTCACATACGTTATTTGCGACAACGCCCCCTGTAAGGCAGCCATTACACAACAGTTGCAGGCATGACCAGATGTTTGTGCAAGTCTTTAGTGAATGTCTGGACCTCCACTGCCCCGCTGGTTTGATGTTCACTGGGAAATTATGTACTCATGGAACAGACACAGTAGCTAATAGAAGCGGTGGAATAGATAACGAACATATTGTGTACAACTTGAGGCAATTGATGCTAAACAAAGACAAGATACAACTACAAATAATTATTGCTATGAACACCTATACGCAGGAAACATCGAATGATGATTTCAATATAAAAACTGATGACGCTTTTGACTATTTACTTAATAAAGAAGATATAATTAAAAAGCTTTTTGAAAAACAGAATGTTTTTAAACGTTTTAAAACGAACGGGGTAGAACCAATGAAGGAAAAACAAGTTCAGCTTTTGAACTCTATCAAAGAAATTCTACGTAAGAAGTTGGGCAGAATATTTGAAGAAGAGATTTTAATCAATAAAGAACACAAAGTGACGTCCTGTTGTCATTGCCTGTACGACTTTTTATGTGCAACTTCTCATTCTGCCCTTGCAAGCGATGGAAATCAAACATACACATGTCAAATGTACCAGCAGGTTGCCAACAAAAGTAATATCTTGGACGTGTCCAACAAAAGTAATATCTCGGACGTGTGTTCTGAGAGTGATGAGTGTAAAGATGATCTTACCGTGTGCTTGACATTTGCTCTTCAAATAAAAAGTTCTGAGGACTTTGATGTTCTTGTTAATGGTGTGGAGGCCATTTTGCCTGACATAAGATCACGTGGTTCTAACTTTAGCTACAGTCTGAACTCGTTATCTATAACCAACTTTAACCTATCAAAAGACCAGCGTGGGAGTGTAAACTCTACATCACCAAATGTTGACGCGCAGAGAAGATTAACTGAAGTGTGTCCCCCAGGTTGGAAGATGCACCAAAAGGAAATACAGGTTGGAATTGATCAGTACGTAGCTTATGTGACAAACTTTGATTTGAACATCAGTCAATACATTTGGTTTCATCTCCACATCTCATTAGAAGATTTGAGAGTCGGAACAGTTGTCATCAAATGGTGCGATGTCAAACTAAATCTTTCAAAATGTCCTTGGACGCCGTATTTTAAAATAAGTCGATCGAAATTTAAAATAGTTGCTGACAATTTGCTTCTCATGAATAACACAGAGAAGTTTAGTATGTTTCAAGAATCGGATAATGTTAAGAGGAAGACAACACAAGAGTTGAACACGTTGTTACATCAGTCTAAAAATATAATTATTCTTGACCCTGGCTGGTTTGAAGTTGTTAGCGATGAAGCTTTTGTCTGCTGGAATTTTGAAGATGTTTTACTAGAAAATTCGAAAGCAACTAAAAGCTCAGAGCTAGAAGTTTTAGTGACGCTAGTAACGTCCCTTGTTTCAATCAGTGCATTGGTCGTTGTTCTTGTCGTCTATTCTCTAGTGTCAGTTTGCCTCGTTTTCGTGGTTGGCTGCCATGTCTGTTCACCTGGCTTTTACTTTATACAACAGGTTCTCTACTATTATAGAAACGCTAAGTAAGCACACATTTGTAGCACAGTGTGTATTATGCTGGGGTGTGTCGTTTTCTCTAGCTATCATATCTTTTTGCCTAGACTGGTCTGGATATGCCAACATGGGCTATGGAATCAACGGGATCTGCTGGATTGGAAACACAAAAGCTTTGATCATAAATTTTGCCATCCCAGTGTTTTGTCTGCTTGCTGTAACTTGGAGCAGTTCCATCGCCATCTTGATTGCTATCAGAAAAAGTTTTCGATTCAGAAACGCAAACGTACACCGCCATCATGGCAGACAAGTGCTGCTGTGTATTAACCTCTCATTGCTCCTGGGTTTCAGCTGGGTACTGTATTTGCTAGCACTGGCCGTGGATACAACTAGTCTCTGGATAATCCACAACATTACCAATGGATCAGAGGGACTGTACATCTTCTTGTCTTACGTAATGAGAAGACGGCTATTTATATCTCTAAACAAAAAGTGGAGTCGGAAGACACACACAAGGGAACAAACCTGAGTTGGAAGCTCAGCTTGTCTACACTGATGACGAGTCCTGATTCTATTAGGACAAAGTTTATCTCTTGAGCATAACCAAAGTTTGACTTTACTTACAAAAAGATAACTGTTCATCTATCTCGAGAAAAATTAAACGTTTTTGCTTTCCTTAGTGTGTTTTTGTATTTGTTCAAAAATAAAATATTAATTCGTAACAGCAATTCCTCACTATTATAAGCCACAATTTTAGTGTTAGGGGGGGGGGGGATCTCCTCCAACACAATTAAGTATATGTGTCATCTGGTTAAGCGCTATTGAGGCCATTGACTCCGATTTCAGCCTGCTTTTCTTTTCGGATTTGCTTCCGTAGCTTTTGTCCAACCAAGAACAAAGTACAAGCCAGCAGTTGTTTGATTTTGGAGTTGTCTCTCCTAGAAGAGTGGCTGTCCCCAGCTAACGAGTAGTCTCTCCTAGCAGAGTGGCTGTCCCTAGCTAACAATTTGTCTCTCCCAGAAGAGTGGCTGTCCCCAGCTAACGAGTTGTCTCTCCTAGAAGAGTGGCTGTCCCCAGCTAACGAGTTGTCTCTCCTAGAAGAGTGGCTGTCCCCAGCTAACGAGCTTCATCTGCCAGAGCCCAGTATTCAGAATGTGATCTCACCGTTGGTCTATTTCTGCACCACGTCACCTTATACAACAACATTCTCATCTCTTGTCACACCTCATCAAAACACCACTCGCACCTAACCCGAACAGTACCCTCCCTCCCCTAAACGCACACCTTTCCTACACTTTACTTTTGCCTATCGCGTCTATAGGTCGACATAAAATTATTTAAATATCTTTAAAGGATCAATATTTTTTGTTTTAAATCAGTTCTTCAATGCATGTAAATACACATTTATTTTTAGCATTGAGTTTTAGAGCCATTAAGTTCACGCAGTACTCACGAACACCTGGCACAAGTCTAAACAAAGAAGGAAGGTATACAATTAACACTGCATCTCTTCATGCACACCTTCACACAACCTGTCATGCACAAAAGCTAGACTTAATTTTGTAAACAACTGGTCTGTCTGATGGAAATACTGAAAAAAATGATTCAAAAGTTCCATTTTTTTTACCCAACTTATTTGTCCTTAAATGTCTTATAGTACGCAATAGTTTATGATGTGTACAAAAATGATGTGATTTCAATTTACATCCAGCAAAGTATTATATTTGTAAAGAGCAGAAACATGAACCGGGTGCTTATTGTATTCACCGTCGTCTCCGGCAACTCTAAACTTCTAAATAACCTTTGGACAATGACATCGATACTCTTTGCTTTTGTTTTCTATCGCTTTATTGTTTTATAAATCTCATTTATATTTTTAAACACGTTGAAATACGAGATTAGTTATAAGGAAGCTATTTTATGACATTTCTCTTTTCCATTTTAAATACTTAAAGTTTTTTTTTAAAAATTCATAAAAAACGTTTTAATAACAAGCTTTTATGTAACAATGCACTAAAAAGTAGAAAATAAATTATAGACTACTATTTAAATAACTATAAAGAAAAGCGTGGGTCACTTTAGTATCTATTGGATACCTTTACTAATGTTAAGGAAGACACCCACGCTTTTCTTTATAGTTATTTAAATAGTAGTCTATAATTTATTTTCTACTTTTTAGTGCATTGTTACATAAAAGCTTGTTATTAAAACGTTTTTTATGAATTGTTTTTTCAGTACTTTACATGTTTTATTTACAATAGAGTTACATGACTAAAAACCATTGCGCGCCTACTGAACATCACGTTCAGTAGGCGCGCAATGGTTTTTGAACGCAGCCATTACTTGATGGCGCAGCTATTGAAGGTGATGACGCGTGTGGTGTGCTTGGCTAGACAAGCTTACTAATTCGGTCCACATTTTAATTAATCAATAAAAAATTAATTAGGCATCCAATTAAGTCAAATTTAGTTTCAGATTGCATTGTCTTCATGTCTTGACCCACGTGCCAACTGTGAATCGTGTCGGTCAAGTAGAACTGTCCGAATTTTCACTCCTGCGTTTCTATCTAGACTGACGACTGACGACAGACAGAGGAAGTGAGTTAAATAAAAGCTTGTAAAAAAAATTCATAAAAAACGTTTTAATAACAAGCTTTTATGTAATGATGCACTAAAAAGTAGAAAATAAATTATACACTACTATTCAAATTACTATAAAGAAAATCGTGGGTCACTTTAGTACTTTAGTACCTATTGGATACCTTTACTACTATTTGAGAAGAGACCCACGCTTTTCTTTATAGTAATTTAAATAGTAGTGTATAATTTATTTTCTACCTTTTAGTGCATCATTACATAAAAGCTTGTTATTAAAACGTTTTTTATGATTTTTTTTTCAGTACTTTACATGTTTATTTGCAATAGTGTTACAAGACTAAAAACCATTGCGCGTCTATTGAACGTGATAGCGCAGCTATTAAACCTGATTGAACGTGATGACGTATGTGGTGTTGTTGGATAGACATGCCTACTAATTCGGTCCAAATTTTAATTAATTCATAAAAAAATTAATTAGGCATCCAATTAAGTCAAATTTAGATTCAGATTGCATTGTCTTCATGTCTTGACCCACGTGCCAACTGTGAATCGTATCGGTCAAGTAGAACTGTCCGAATTTTCACTCCTGCGTTTCCATCTAGACAGACAGACTGTCGACAGACTGTCGACAGACTGTCGACAGACTGTCGACAGAGGAAGTGAGTTAAATAAAAGCTTGTAAAAAGGATAAAATCTCATAGAAAAAAAAAATTGCACACCAAGTGAACGACAAATGAAATGTGCATAATAGTGCGCAATATTATTAGTACTTTATAAATTTACATGCGTTTATTGAGAAATCCGAAATAGCGTAAATTAGTACTTCCTATCAACGGACATTACTCAAAATTTGACACACGGTAGAGAAGTAGATCATTTACTTACGTTGGAAATTTCATTTATCTATCTGAAATAGTACTCAAGTTATAGGCTTTTGAAATATTCAAAGCAGAAATAGTACCACTTCCGGTTATCGGAAATCACTCAAAAAATTGATACGGAGCTACGATTTTTATAAAATACTTAAATATGAAATTTCATCAACCTAGCTGTAACGGTACTCAAGGTATCGTGTTTACACACAGCCACACGCAGACACACACACAGACACACAGACATACGGACAAGATTGCAAAATTGTGTTTTTCCGTATCAGTGAGGTGTAAAACGTCGAGATTTGTAAAAATCTCTTTTTTTTCACGATTACTAGACTTTCTTTATAATTCGTATATACGAGAAAGTAAAAATGTGTCAATCCCTACAATCGCCACCTCAGCCTAATTATTAAAGTAGGATAGAATATTCAGGAATAGTTATCTGTCAGTAATCCCACGTAGGACTCTAATTGAAGTTCAGCATCTTAGTCCTCTAACCTAACCTGACAGTACTAGAACTGAACATGAGGGTCCCTTACCTAAGATTACAGTAATAGGGCTATCAATATCAGGATCCCCTACCTAAGCTTACAGTAAAGTGGCTATCAATATTAGGGTACCCTGCCTATACTTACAGTAATAGGGTTATTAATATCAGGGTCCCCTACCTAAACTTACAGTAATAGGGCTATCCATATCAGGGTCCCCTACCTATACTTACAGTAATGGTTATCAATATCAGGGTCCCCTACTTATATTTACAGTAATAGGGCTATTAATATCAGTATCCCCTACCTAAGCTTACAGTAATGGTTATCAATATCAGGGTCCCCTACCTATACTTACAGTAAAAGGGCTATCAATATCAGGGTCCCCTACCTAAACTTACAGTAAAAGGGCTATCAATATCAGGGTCCCCTACTTATATTTACAGTAATAGGGCTATCAATATCAGGATCCCCTACCTAAACTTACAGTAATGGTTATCAGTATCAGGCTCCCCTACCTTATTATGACAACTAATCATTTTAATCAAATCGTAGTAGTAATCAATCTGAGACTAGTTATTATTAAGAGAGATAATCATGTTTTTATCGTTCAATCCCATAATTTTTTTATTGGTTACGCCGCTTTGAATTTCATTGTTTAAAAAAAAATAAAGTACATTGACGGTCTAAGGGAAACAACCATGATATTATATCGTTTTTTAGTTCATTCAAGGTTATCTCGCTTAAATATTTATTTATACTACTATTAATAATAAATATGAACAAAAACTAATTGATATTAATAAATTTTAATAAAAAGTAATAAATATTTCTTTAATCAAGTCATATATATTTTATTTTACTTCATTTACATCATTTAACATTTTACATTTATTAGAATAATAATATCGGTATTAATAGGGCTGAAAATGTTAAGAATGGTAACGCCGGCTAGACTAATATCTTGAATTATTTTCACGATTGTTTTCCCTTTGACCATAACTTCGTTATTATGTTTAATTTTTTAATTTTTTTAAATTTTTTTTTGAGCGTGGTGATCTATACAAAAAAAGTGTCAAAACTCTTAATACATAAAGATTCAAGTCTGAGACTTATGTAAGCAAGAGTTATAAATCTTCTCATTGCTTAACAGTTTATTTGAATATTAAAGTTTAATGAAAATAGAGAAATTTTCATTCAACGAGAACAAACATGAAATTTCTTTTATTTCGTAGTTCTGTTAAGGTTGTTACTTCGCTTGAATATATTTAAAATAGAAACAAAAAAAAAAGTAAAAAAAGTAGTAAATAAGTTTTAATCAGTTCATATTGATATTGTTTTTTTTTATATCAATTAGTATGAATAGCAAAATCAATAGCAAAATATGTATCCTTTTCTATTCATCCCCTTTTGGACTTTAATGCAATATTTTTTTTTTAATTTCAATATTTAGAAGGGGATAACCTATACAAACAAAGTGATGAAACTTCCTTAGTAATTTACGGTTAGAGGGAAACAATTGTAAAATTTCGCAGTTTACTAGCTTTTATCTAGCTCAGTCATAAGATCATAAAATATTGATATAATTAATATTAAATTGAATAAGACTTGAATAATGAATTAAAAGTTGCGCCGACTTCAATTCAAATTTAAATAATTTCATCTTTGCTCCCTATGGCCTTTGAAGACAGAATTTTTGTAAATTTTAAAATTCAGAGCCTGATAATCTATAACAAAGAAAAAGATGAAAATCGTAGCAACAATCATTATGAGACTATTTTTTATTAAGAGAGATAAACGTGTTTTTATCGTTCAAACCCTATTTCTTGTATTGGTTACGCCGCTTTGAATCTCAATGTTCAAAAAAATTACACTTCATTGACGGTCTAAGGGAATTTACCATGAAATTATATCGTTTCTTAGTTAAGTCAAGGTTATCTCGCTTAAATATTTATTGATATTTTTATTCATAAATATAAGCAAATATTAATTAAAAGTATCGAATTTTAATAAAAAAGTAATAAAGATTTCTCTAATCAATTTATATTGATTTTATTTCATATTATTTAATTAACATTTGTATTAATAAGAATAATAATATCATTTTTAATTAGACTTTAAATATTTAAGCGAGACAACGCCGACTAAACTACAATGCCAAATAATTTCATGTTTATCTCCCTTTGACTATAACTTTATTGTTATATTTTTTTTAATTTTGAAATTTAGAGCGGAATAATCTATACAAAATAAAATAAGAAGAAAAACATTTTAATAAAAACACTTTAAGGAAAGCGTCGGTTTATTTCTAAATTTTAGTAAAGGTATTAAATAGATAAAATAGTGACCCACGCTTTTCTCTTTAAAGCTATTTAAATAGTGTTCATAATTACATGTTTCAAGAAAATCATTTATTTGCATAAAAGCTTGTTATTTAAACGGGGTTTTTTTCAGTACTTAATTAAAAAATTTAATTGCTAGTCAGATTCGATAGCTTAATAATTCACTTGCTCGGTTCACTCTTCATGATACACTAAATCCCTAAAATAAATTGAAATTAACTAATCAAACGTAAATGCAACTGTGTTCTTGTTTGTTTATCATTATATCATCACTGCTTTGCTCTTCACTGGTTTTTGCCTTTATAGCCATGCTTTCCTTTCTTTCATTTGCTCGACCTTTAAAAAACCTGCCCATGGTTACTCGTATTTCAAAGCAAAATATCGCACGGCTAGTGTTTTAAAATATCGGGCACTCGTATGTCGAGGTACCAGGATATTAATAACTATAGGTCCGTGTTTACAAAATGTGATGCCGAAATGTGATGGGTGTCACAACTTTAATATGAAATAAAAAAAACATTAGGAACTGGTACTTAAAATAATGTATTTAAAATATAAAAATCTGAAGTCCATAAACCCAATTTTAGAAAACTGCAGCCTCAACCCTAGAATGATAAATGTCTTTAATTTATCATCAGTTAACGGCAAGTGGGAAAATCCTCAAACGACCTAAAACATTTTTTTTTAAAAAGTTTTTGACAGTTTTCGAAAGTTTTCTCCTGCCAGAAGATATTTTTTATTCAACGATAAACAATTTTTACTTCAAACTAGCCAGTATTTTAAATTGTGTAACTTATATTATATGGCCAACATCTGTCAATTTGGTCTTCATAGTATCTTTAGTGTAATCGTGTAGGTGGTGGCGATAGGCAGAAAGTGTTTCGTTGTTAGATGTAGAGGTTGAATTGTGGAGATAGATACAGAAAATCTTCAAACAGCCCTTTTGTCCTGCAGACATATCGCAACACATGTTGTCGTGTGTTGTCTAGGTACAGCAGGTTAGATATTTTGTCGTGTTGTGAGCAATAAAGATATTTTGTCGTGTTAGATATTTTGTGTGTTAGATAGATTTTGTCTTGTGAGCACGTTAAATATTTTGTCGATTGTGTGCATGTCGAAAAGACCTCTTTGTATTTGCACTCTGCTTGAACTCTACTCACATCGCTGTTGATGTTCTCACGCTAATCTTGTTTACTTAACACAGTATCTTGCACCAGAAATCTGTGCCCTCTATGTTAGTAAACTGTTTTCGCTACCTGCTCACCTAGGTGCAAATTTACACCTGTCTGTCGGCCGTGTGTGCAGGTCTTTAATTCAAACACAATTTAAAGTTCAGCGTCATGTCGAGGTCAGATCCAAAATATGTCTAAAAATAAATCAGTACTCGTTTACCTAAAAAGTTTCAAAAGTCAAATTATTCTTTAAGACCTGATGGTCAATATCAAATATGTTTGCAGCACAATGAAATTGTCAAGTTAAAACTTGGTAAATAGGAACTTGCCCAGAAATAAACTTGACCTTTGAACTGAAGACTCTCAAGTACCCGACGCCCTAATAAAGTGCATGGTGACAAACATTTTAAACTGCTGCATCCTATGTGGTGTTCACGGAGAAAGGAGAGCGTCCAATCATAGTTAAAGAAAGTTTTTGGCTAATTGGTAGAGCGTCCAATCATAGTTATAGAAAGTTTTTGGCTAATTGGTAGAGCGTCCAATCATAGTTATAGATAGTTTTTAGCTAATTGGTAGAGCGTCCAATCATAGTTATAGAAAGTTTTTGGCTAATTGGTAGAGCGTCCAATCATAGTTATAGAAAGTTTTTGGCTAATTGGTAGAGCGTCCAATCATAGTTATAGAAAGTTTTTGGCTAATTGGTAGAGCGTCCAATCATAGTAATAGAAAGCTTTTGGCTAATTGGTAGAGCGTCCAATCATAGTAATAGAAATTTTTTGGCTAATTGGTAGAGCGTCCAATCATAGTAATAGAAAGTTTTTGGCTAATTGGTAGAGCGTCCAATCATAGTTATAGAAAGTTTTTGGCTAATTGGTAGAACATCCAATCATAGTTATAGAAAGTTTTTGGCTAATTGGTAGAGCGTCCAATCATAGTTATAGAAAGTTTTTGGCTAATTGGTAGAACGTCCAAACAGTTAAAGAATTATTTTTATTTTTTTGCTAATCTCATTTAAATTTCCGCTTTATTCGTTCTTTAAAATTGCACTAACAAGATGATCCCTGTGTGTATTCATCTCACAAATCGTGTATCTCAGCTAACTTTAACTTGGATATCTCAGCTAACTAACTTTAACTTCGATATCTCAGCTAACTTTAACTTGGAGAGTTTCCTTCAAAATCAATTAACCTAAACAAACGTCAAATTTCCCCAAAATATTAATAGAGCTAATAACGTCTGAAAATATTCAGGGGTCAAGATAAATTACAAACGGAAGTTTCCTAAAAAAAATGTCGACGTTTTAAATTTGTTTTCTCGTGAGTAATTACTTCTCGGGTATCAAAGATTAAAGCGACATTTTTATGGCTGTCTAAACTGACATGATGACGTCAAACGGCCTATGATAAGTGACACAGCAACAGATTGACACCATTCGACATCTGTAGCGCCACATGACAAACGTAAACACAACTGTTAACCTTTCGATGTCAACAACCTGTCTCCAAGGCAGGGGCGGAACTACAGTGCCGCCAGACCCCGCAATGCGGGGGGGGCCCACGCCATTTAGGGGCCCAGAGCCGACCATAATAAATTTTTTATAGTTAAAAAAAAGGAAATTTTCTTTCATTTTTGACTTGATGGTTGTTTTGTAAAAAATTACCGTAGCTGCGGTTGGATTATCTTTATTCTATAGACACCACCCCACGCTCTTGTTTCTTCTTTTTCCCTTTGTTTTTAAACAACTTTGCAAGCCGAGTCTTTCTCCTACAATTAAACTTATCAAAGATAAGCAAATGTTCAAACAACTTCCATGACTTATTTCCCTTTTTAAAAAAATAGTCAAATATATAAGCTCCTTTTAATAGATTTGTACTAAACAAATTAAAAAGCAATAACTTCTCTTAATTATTATTTTTTATAAGTAATTACTAAAGAATGATATTTTATAAAACGGGAAATGTATTGAAATGTATTAAATCAATAATATTTTAAACATTAATAATATAACTACAAGAAAAAACATAAAAATAAACATAACACGAGACACCATTACTTATACAAAGCTTTCATATTTTATATTATTTTGACCGACCGGATGATAATAGGGCTACTATCAAAAATAATTAAAACTGATTTTCACAAAACACGCTAATGCACTTACAACAGGGGTCGGCAACCTTTTGAAGCAGAAGAGCCAAAAGTTACAATTTTCAAAATTTCCCTGTTTTTAAAGAGCCACTAACATTTGTTTTATTTCAAATATTTTTTTCTTTTTATTAAGATTATTAGTATTTGTTCAAGGAGCTGGAGAGCCGCATCTTGATATCAAAAGATCCGCATGCGAGCCGCAGGTTGCCGACCCCTGACTTACACACATGACATGATGTTGAAATTTTTTTTTATTGATGTTTTTCAGCAATGAGTATTCTATGTTCGTATTATGTGATTGCATATATATATATATATATATATATATATATATATATATATATATATATATATATATATATATATATATATATATATATAAATATATATGGGGGGGGGGGCCTAAAAAAATTTTTTGCGGGGTGGCCCTTTTTTTCTAGTTCCGCCACTGCTCCAAGGTCATCGCTTGTCTTTCATCAGGTTGGAGAAAATAAAATTTTATTTGCTTGGAATAACCACCTAACGTCCTTACACACCCCCACCTCACGGCCTGACACACCCCCACCTCACGGCCTGACACACCCCCACCTCACGTTGTGACACACCCCCACCTCACGCCCTGACACACCCCCACCTCACGGCCTGACACACCCCCACCTCACGTTGTGACACACCCCCACCTCACGCCCTGACACACCCCCACCTCACGCCCTTACACGCCCCCACCTCACGCCCTGACACACCCCCACCTCACGCCCTGACACACCCCCACCTCACGTTGTGACACACCCCCACCTCACGGCCTGACACACCCCCACCTCACGCTGTGACACACCCCCACCTAACGTTGTGACACACCCCCACCTCACGCCCTGACACACCCCCGCCTCACGGCCTGACACACCCCCACCTCACGGCCTGACACACCCCCACCTCACGCTGTGACACACCCCCACCTAACGTTGTGACACACCCCCACCTCACGCTGTGACACACCCCCACCTCACGGCCTGACACACCCCCACCTCACGTTGTGACACACCCCCACCTCACGCCCTGACACACCCCCACCTCACGCCCTGACACACCCCCACCTCACGCCCTGACACACCCCCACCTCACGGCCTGACACACCCCCACCTCACGGCCTGACACACCCCCACCTCACGCTGTGACACACCCCCACCTAACGTTGTGACACACCCCCACCTCACGCTGTGACACACCCCCACCTCACGCTGTGACACACCCCCACCTCACGCCCTGACACACCCCCACCTCACGGCCTGACACACCCCCACCTCACGTTGTGACACACCCCCACCTCACGCCCTGACACACCCCCACCTCACGCCCTGACACACCCCCACCTCACGGCCTGACACACCCCCACCTCACGGCCTGACACACCCCCCACCTCACGCTGTGACACACCCCCACCTAACGTTGTGACACACCCCCACCTCACGCTGTGACACACCCCCACCTCACGCTGTGACACACCCCCACCTCACGCCCTGACACACCCCCACCTCACGGCCTGACACACCCCCACCTCACGTTGTGACACACCCCCACCTCACGCCCTGACACACCCCCACCTCACGCCCTGACACACCCCCACCTCACGGCCTGACACACCCCCACCTCACGCCCTGACACACCCACACCTCACCCCCACCTCACGCCCTGACACACCCCCACCTCACGCCCTGACACACCCCCACCTCACGGCCTGACACACCCCCACCTCACGCTGTGACACACCCTCACCTAACGTTGTGACACACCCCCACCTCACGCTGTGACACACCCCCACCTAACGTTGTGACACACCCCCACCTCACGGCCTGACACACCCCCACCTCACGGATCTGACACACCCCCACCTCACGCTGTGACACACCCCCACCTAACGTTGTGACACACCCCCACCTCACGCTGTGACACACCCCCACCTCACGCCCTGACACACCCCCACCTCACGGCCTGACACACCCCCACCTCACGTTGTGACACACCCCCCACCTCACGCCCTGACACACCCCCACCTCACGCCCTGACACACCCCCACCTCACGGCCTGACACACCCCCACCTCACGCCCTGACACACCCACACCTCACCCCCACCTCACGCCCTGACACACCCCCACCTCACGCCCTGACACACCCCCACCTCACGGCCTGACACACCCCCACCTCACGCTGTGACACACCCCCACCTCACGCTGTGACACACCCCCACCTCACGCCCTGACACACCCCCACCTCACGGCCTGACACACCCCCACCTCACGTTGTGACACACCCCCACCTCACGCCCTGACACACCCCCACCTCACGCCCTGACACACCCCCACCTCACGGCCTGACACACCCCCACCTCACGCCCTGACACACCCACACCTCACCCCCACCTCACGCCCTGACACACCCCCACCTCACGCCCTGACACACCCCCACCTCACGGCCTGACACACCCCCACCTCACGCTGTGACACACCCCCACCTCACGCTGTGACACACCCCCACCTCACGGCCTGACACATCCCCACCTAACGTTGTGACACACCCCCACCTCACGCCCTGACGCACCCCCACCTCACGGCCTGACACACCCCCACCTAACGTTGTGACACACGCCCACCTCACGCCCTGACACGCCCCCACCTCACTCTCTGACACACCCCCACCTCACGTTGTGACACACCCCCACCTCACGCCCTGACACACCCCCGCCTCACGGCCTGACACACCCCCACCTAACGTTGTGACACACCCCCACCTCACGACCTGACACACCCCCACCTCACTCTCTGACACACCCCCACCTCACGTTGTGACACACCCCCACCTCACGCCCTGACACACCCCCCACCTCACGGCCTGACACACCCCCACCTCACGTTGTGACACACCCCCACCTCACGCTGTGACACACCCCCACCTCACGCCCTGACACACCCCCACCTCACGGCCTGACACACCCCCACCTCACGCCCTGACACACCCACACCTCACCCCCACCTCACGCCCTGACACACTCCACCTCACGGCCTGACACACCCCCACCTCACGCCCTGACACACCCCCACATCACGGCCTGACACACCCCCACCTCACGTTGTGACACACCCCCACCTCACGCCCTGACACACCCCCACCTCACGGCCTGACACACCCCCACCTCACGTTGTGACACACCCCCACCTCACGCCCTGACACACCCCCACCTCACGCCCTGACACACCCCCACCTCACGGCCTGACACACCCCCACCTCACGGCCTGACACACCCCCACCTCACGCTGTGACACACCCCCACCTAACGTTGTGACACACCCCCACCTCACGCTGTGACACACCCCCACCTCACGCTGTGACACACCCCCACCTCACGCCCTGACACACCCCCACCTCACGGCCTGACACACCCCCACCTCACGTTGTGACACACCCCCACCTCACGCCCTGACACACCCCCACCTCACGCCCTGACACACCCCCACCTCACGGCCTGACACACCCCCACCTCACGCCCTGACACACCCACACCTCACCCCCACCTCACGCCCTGACACACCCCCACCTCACGGCCTGACACACCCCCACCTCACGCTGTGACACACCCCCACCTAACGTTGTGACACACCCCCACCTCACGCTGTGACACACCCCCACCTAACGTTGTGACACACCCCCACCTCACGGCCTGACACACCCCCACCTCACGGATCTGACACACCCCCACCTCACGCTGTGACACACCCCCACCTAACGTTGTGACACACCGCCACCTCACGCTGTGACACACCCCCACCTCACGCCCTGACACACCCCCACCTCACGGCCTGACACACCCCCACCTCACGTTGTGACACACCCCCACCTCACGCCCTGACACACCCCCACCTCACGCCCTGACACACCCCCACCTCACGGCCTGACACACCCCCACCTCACGCCCTGACACACCCACACCTCACCCCCACCTCACGCCCTGACACACCCCCACCTCACGCCCTGACACACCCCCACCTCACGGCCTGACACACCCCCACCTCACGCTGTGACACACCCCCACCTCACGCTGTGACACACCCCCACCTCACGGCCTGACACACCCCCACCTAACGTTGTGACACACCCCCACCTCACGCCCTGACGCACCCCCACCTCACGGCCTGACACACCCCCACCTAACGTTGTGACACACGCCCACCTCACGCCCTGACACACCCCCACCTCAATCTCTGACACACCCCCACCTCACGTTGTGACACACCCCCACCTCACGCCCTGACACACCCCCGCCTCACGGCCTGACACACCCCCACCTAACGTTGTGACACACCCCCACCTCACGACCTGACACACCCCCACCTCACTCTCTGACACACCCCCACCTCACGTTGTGACACACCCCCACCTCACGCCCTGACACACCCCCACCTCACGGCCTGACACACCCCCACCTCACGTTGTGACACACCCCCACCTCACGCTGTGACACACCCCCACCTCACGCCCTGACACACCCCCACCTCACGGCCTGACACACCCCCACCTCACGCCCTGACACACCCACACCTCACCCCCACCTCACGCCCTGACACACTCCACCTCACGGCCTGACACACCCCCACCTCACGTTGTGACACACCCCCACCTCACGCCCTGACACACCCACACCTCACGTTGTGACACACCCCCACCTCACGCCCTGACACACCCACACCTCACGGCCTGACACACCCCCACCTCACGTTGTGACACACCCCCACCTCACGTTGTGACACACCCCCACCTCACGCCCTGACACACCCCCACCTCACGCCCTGACACACCCACACCTCACGCCCTGACACACCCACACCTCACCCCCACCTCACGCCCTGACACACCCCCACCTCACGCCCTGACACACCCCCACCTCACGCCCTGACACACCCCCACCTCACGCCCTGACACACCCCCACCTCACGCCCTGACACACCCCCAGCTCACGCCCTGACACACCCCCACCTCACGCCCTGACACACCCACACCTCACCCCCACCTCACGCCCTGACACACCCCCAGCTCACGCCCTGACACACCCCCACCTCACGCCCTGACACACCCACACCTCACGTTGTGACACACCCCCACCTCACGCCCTGACACACCCACACCTCACGGCCTGACACACCCCCACCTCACGTTGTGACACACCCCCACCTCACGCCCTGACACACCCCCACCTCACGTTGTGACACACCCCCACCTCACGCCCTGACACACCCACACCTCACGGCCTGACACACCCCCACCTCACGTTGTGACACACCCCCACCTCACGCCCTGACACACCCACACCTCACCCCCACCTCACGCCCTGACACACCCCCAGCTCACGCCCTGACACACCCCCACCTCACGA
The DNA here is from genome assembly GCF_028476545.2 of Physella acuta. Taxonomy (NCBI): domain Eukaryota; kingdom Metazoa; phylum Mollusca; class Gastropoda; family Physidae; genus Physella; species Physella acuta. The sequence goes on from NW_026732038.1 coordinate 339,700, forward strand.
CCTGACACACCCCCACCTCACCTCACCACACACGCATACACACCACGACATGAACACACATACGGTCTGTTGGTGACATCACAATCGTGCCTAATGAAAGTGTCCCGCAGGGCCAAAAAACACACACAAAGTTTTTTTCCCGAAATTTAAAATTTCACCGTCCTAAAATATCTGCTGCTAGGTTTAAATCTTACATTCGGACGTACAACTGATCAATAATGTCTAGTCAAGGGTAAAATTGACGCTAGGCTGAATTTGTTTTTATTTAAAATTGAGCTCATTTAGTTAATTCTGGTGTATTTATCTGCAGCGGTTTTAAGTATCAAACACGTGACAAATCACGTGTTTAAAAACAACAGGCCAAGAACCCCCACCTCACGCCCTGACACACCCCCACCTCACGCCCTGACACACCCCCACCTCACGGCCTGACACACCCCCACCTCACGTTGTGACACACCCCCAGCTCACGCCCTGACACACCCCCACCTCACGCCCTGACACACCCACACCTCACCCCCACCTCACGCCCTGACACACCCCCACCTCACGCCCTGACACACCCCCACCTCACGGCCTGACACACCCCCACCTCACGCTGTGACACACCCCCACCTCACGGCCTGACACATCCCCACCTAACGTTGTGACACACCCCCACCTCACGCCCTGACACACCCCCACCTCACGCCCTGACACACCCCCACCTCACGCCCTGACACACCCACACCTCACCCCCACCTCACGCCCTGACACACCCCCACCTCACGGCCTGACACACCCCCACCTCACGGCCTGACACACCCCCACCTCACGCCCTGACACACCCCCACCTCACGGCCTGACACACCCCCACCTCACGTTGTGACACACCCCCACCTCACGCCCTGACACACCCACACCTAACCCCCACCTCACGCCCTGACACACCCCCAGCTCACGCCCTGACACACCCCCACCTCACGACCTGACACACCCCCACCTCACCTCACCACACACGCATACACACCACGGCATGAACACACATACGGTCTGTTGGTGACATCACAATCGTGCCTAATGAAAGTGTCCCGCAGGGCCAAAAAACACACACACAATTTTTTTCCCGAAATTTAAAATTTCACCGTCCTAAAATATCTGCTGCTAGGTTTAAATCTTACATTCGGACGTACAACTGATCAATAATGTCTAGTCAAGGGTAAAATTGACGCTAGGCTGAATTTGTTTTTATTTAAAATTGAGCTCATTTAGTTAATTCTGGTGTATTTATCTGCAGCTATTTTAAGTATCAAACACGTGACAAATCACGTGTTTAAAAACAACAGGCCAAGAACCTGATAACTTTTCAGAAACGTTGAAGGCCTAGGTCTAATATATCATGGCCGAGTTGTAGAACATACATATGGTAACTCAAGTCCTGAGTTCGTCTCCTGGACTCATGGTCATTATAACCATAAGAGCCGACCCGCGGCGTATCGTATGCCTTTTTTTTTTCTACTTTTTAGTAATTCATAATTTGTGAATTCGACAGTACCAATGCTGCCACTGAAAATATTTGCTTTAAAACACTATCAGTAGGTCTTTAAGGACGATACCCCCCACCCTCCTTTCCCCCAACCCCAACCCCTACCCTACCCCCCCCCCCCTCCGTGAAAGCAGCCTCCTCTTAGTTACCTCCCCTAAGTTTAAAATCGGTTCAAACTAAATTATCTGCCCCTAATAGGCGTCACTAAACCCGGCTGTACGATTGTAAACATTTAGCGTGAACCACAGCTCACCAGACCATGTGGGAGGGGGAGGTTGATTTATGCCTAGTGAAGTAGAGAGGGGACTGCAAGGCGCGCTGACAGCTTGTTTTCTAGGGTCTCCAAGAAGAGAATTATATATATAGACTAGACCGCCCCCCCCCCCAAGAAAATATCAAGTGCCCCCCCCCCTCCCCTCGGAGAAAAAAGTCTGGAAGAAACACTGGAAGGTCACACAGCTCATGCCGAGGTCAATGAAACAAGTAAACTCTACTTCATCTGCCCTACGATGCTTTATTTTGTTATGAAACACATCTGTTTGTATACCATAAAGGACGTCACTATTGACCATCAAGGTCAAATGAAAGGTCATTGTTCCGGTAGAAGTACACGAGTACTCTCTTTACTTGTACGACTTCGTCTGCTTGCCACACATGTCGTCAGCTAGTTACAGGTGACGTCAGCTAGTTACAGGTGACGTCAGCTAGTTACAGGTGACGTCAGCTAGCTATTTGTAACCCAAGCTGAGAGGGGGTGGACAGGATGTGAGAGTGAGGGGAGGGGGGAGTGACAAGTCCAGATGACCTAAAGTTTTGTGCTGACAGTCAGGCTGAAAGCTGAGAAGACTTGCGGAAGTTTTGACTCGTGTACAAACCACGTGTCCAATATGTCGGCGTTTCCGGTTTCCATCAGCCATCTAGCGTGAAGAAAAATGTTGGTGTTTTCGTTAACATTAGTCACGTGAGTAACTTCAGGAGATGTTACAATAGTCGATGTGTACCTTCAAGAGATGTTACATTACAATAGTCGTTGTGTAAGTTTAGGAGATGTTGTAATAGTTGATGTGTAAGCAGTGGCGTAGCGAGGTCGGGTTCACCCGGTGCGGCACTTAATGGTGTCACCCCCCAGAGGCGTTGCGACCCTTCCCGAGGACAAACTTTCAAGTTTTCCATTTGCACCCCCCTCCTCACACTTTCGATTTGCACCCCCCCCCCCTCAAGTTTTCGATTTGCACACCCCCCCCCCCCCTCAAACTTTCGATTTGCACCCCCCCCCTCAAATTTTCGATTTGCACCCCCCCCCCCTCAAGTTTTCGATTTGCACACACCCCCCCCCCCTCAAACTTTCGATTTGCACCCCCCCCCCCTCAAGTTTTCGATTTGCACACCCCCCCCCCCCTCAAACTTTCGATTTGCACCCCCCCCCCTCAAACTTTCGATTTGCACACCCCCCTTCAAGTTTTTCTCTATATATTTTGCTATTTTTTGCCTTGGTGTCACCCCCCCCCCCCCTAAATGGTGTCACCCGGTGCGGTCCGCACCCCCCGCACCCCCCCCCCCCTCGCTACGCCCCTGTGTGTAAGTTCAGGAGATGTTACAATAGTCGATGTGTAACTTCAGGAGATGTTACACTAGTCGATGTGTAACTTCAGGAGATGTTACACTAGTCGATGTGTAACTTCAGGAGATGTTACACTAGTCGATGTGTAACTTCAGGAGATGTTACACTAGTCGATGTGTGTAGGTTAAGTGTAGGGTAGATAACACAAGTCAGGGGTGTACAACTTCAGGGGAAATTGTAGCACTCTCGTAAGACAAGAGTGCAATCTTGGTCAGGTTTGGGACTCGTTTCTCTCTTCAGTGCCAATATATTTTGTCTCTTGATGAGTTTCACGTGGTTATTGATCTACCTCCCCCCCCCCTCCGCACACACACACACACATACACACACACACACTTTCCCCCTTATGAGTTTGAAAATATTTGTTTTTAATGTTACCATTTCTCTTGACGGCTATTTTTTCTTGAGTTTTTCTGGATCTACGAAGTAGAATTTATATAGCAATTAATTACATAGTTTTACCAGTGTCCGCCCCCTCCTCCCGAAAGTTTAAAGAGATGCCTGAAAGAAACACAGAGTCTAATGACGTATTGTCTAATAATCTAGAATCTAATAGTGTACTTTCTAACTATCTTCAATTCTACAGTCTAATGCCTTAGAGTCTAACAAGCTATCGACCTTCAATGTAAGGACCGTCAGTCTAATGACCTAGAGAATAACTTACTACCTTCTATGTTATAATGACCTTTGCTCTTAAGACCCACAGTCTGGAGTAACCAACAGGTCTGACAACCTTCACCTTGAAAAAGTACTTTACTGGGAGTACCCTGAGTTTGTATTACCGTGCGGTAACAACTCTGGACCAAAGGAAAACAAATGTTTACCCAGCGCACCGGCTAAAATGTTGTGTCCAGTTTTGATACGTTGCCAAATCAGCTTCGCCCAAAGAGCTGACCTTGGTGACCTTGATTAGAGAAAACACCGGTCCACCATTAGCAGGTTGCCCTTACGTTACGCGTCATTGTGTGGTTAAAAATAGAAACACGTTTGTTTGATAGCGGTGAACCCGCGCACGAAACGCGGTACGCACCGCGATAGCTGCAGAACACCCGAGTAAAGGGCGAAGCGTCGCTGTGCTGATAGCCGGGCGCTCGTAGAGTAACGGTGAGCGATAACGAGACGGCGTGGCCCGGTAACATGCATTAGTATCACGCGTATAAACAGAGGTGCTGGGCAGAAGGGATATTTGAATAGACATGCTACAGTTGATGACAACACAAAGTACTTTTACGTATTGACTGTTGAAAAAACTCAAGAAAAGTTAGGTAAGTTTTGCATTTTAAATGCTACGATTACACTGTTTTACTGCCTGTATATAATATATTAGCTGTATTTTTATTTATGTATAAAGCAAAAGTACGTGATTACTTTCAATTTTCCTTTCTGACACCTACACCTACACCACCACCCCCCCCCCCCTCCCCACTCCCGGACTAAATAGTAATCAATATTAAATATATCCAAAAGAAGAAAAAATATTTATATTAATCACTTTCAGCCAGCCCCTGGAAATTTTGAGTACCGCCCCCCCCCCCCACCCTGCCCCACAACTCAGGAGAAAAGTGTCGGAAAGAAACCCTATGTATGTGCCCCAACAGGCAGGGGGGGTGGGAGGGGCACTGCCGAACACGTCCACCGCCTTGGATAAAATGGAAAAAAATATGTCCATAGAAAATGTTTTAATTGGTGTCCATCTCCCCCCCCCCCCTACCAGAAATATAATGCCCTAACGGAGAAAAATGACTAAAAGAAACTCTGCTACTTATTCCATGCCGAAACACACGTTTGATAGATCGATCATTGATAACCACATGCGGCCTTACAATCACATGTCATCGAACGTCAACCTTTGAACAGTTGGGTGTCGGCGGATGGGGGGGATGTTCTTTGTGAACAATATAAGTGTTCTCTCTCTTGTTTTATTGATTGCTGCGTGTTAAACCTTAGGGCTGTCTATTAAATTTCTAAAATATTACCAGAGTAAAAACGGACTCGGTTCAATGTTTTTGTTTGCAAAGCAAGGTCGAGTGGAACAGCGCACGACCTGAGTGTCTCATTAACCCCTCCAGCACTGATTCATTAACCCCTCCAGCGCTGATTCATTAACCCCTCCAGCGCTGATTCATTAACCCCTCAAGAACTGATTCATTAACCCCTCAAGAACTGATTCATTAACCCCTCAAGAACTGATTCATTAACCCCTCCAACACTGATTCAATAACTCCTCAAGAACTGATTCATTAACCCCTCAAGAACTGATTCATTAACCCCTCAAGAACTGATTCATTAACCCCTCATGAACTGATTCATTAACCCCTCAAGAACAGATTCATTAACCCCTCAAGAACTGATTCATTAACCCCTCAAGAACTGATTCATTAACCCCTCCAACACTGATTCATTAACCCCTCCAGAACTGATTCATTAACCCCTCCAACACTGATTCCTCAGATTCAATACCTGACTCTCTTTAGGGGTAGTAACTGGGCCTAGAAACTATCCCTATGCCCACCTAATGTCCGAAGTTTTGTCCACCAAATTGTCCATCGACCCGTCCAGCCGTTTCTAGCACCGGTCGGTGCCAAGAACCTCTCTGTGAATTACCCTGGAGTGTCTGGAGACATTTGGGTTGCGTGTTGTGTTCAGTGGTGTACTGTAGACAAGCACATTTCTACTGATCAAAGTGGGGCGTAGACCAGTACATTTCTACTGGCTGGTTAAAGGTTAACTTGTGTAGACTAGCACATTTCTACTGGCTGGTTAAAGGTTAACTTGTGTAGACTAGCACATTTCTACTGGCTGGTTAAAGGTTAGCTTGTGGCGTAGACCAGTACATTTCTACTGGCTGGTTAAAGGTTAACTTGTGTAGACTAGCACATGTCTACTGGCTGGTTAAAGGTTAACTTGTGGCGTAGACCAGTACATTTCTACTGGCTGGTTAAGGTTAACTTGTGTAGACCAGCACATTTCTAATGGCTGGTTAAAGGTTAACTTGTGTAGACCAGTACATTTCTACTGGCTGGTTAAAGGTTAACTTGTGTAGATCAGCACATTTCTACTGGCTGGTTAACACCTACTGTCAACCATCATGTAAGTCAAATGGAGGATTGGTATGGTCCTCAACATACTTTCCTGCTCACTATTGCCTGTTTCAATTCCTTCTTCAATCAATTCTCCGATTCCTGCTCCTACCCCTGTCCTATTTTATCTCTCCCCCCCCCCCCCGTAGTATCGTCTTCCACCCTTGCCTCTACGTGTGCGCCCAATCCTACATCAATCTATACCCTCGTCTCACTTAAATCGCTAGAACAAGTTGATACCATCTTATAACTGACCTCAAATATTTGAACGACTTTTATCAACATCTCAAATCTAAAGATGTCGGTTGTTTCTTGGCTAAAGATTAGCATTAAAACTCTAAAGGCGTCATATTTCTCTAAATTAATTTTCAAATTACTTGTCTCAAAATTAACGAAAATTAGCCCTAATTAAACGTAATTAAAAGCTATTTTCAATGAACTCCAATTAGCAGCTTTGAAAACAATATTTTTCTTCTCTATTTAAAAGAAAATATTACACAATAAGGCCAGTTTTTAAAACGTCTTAATGGGTGACCTCATTTTTGGATATGAAGAAGGTAGTTTTCAATTAAGCTTACGTCATAGGTATCTTTAGGTAAATGGCAGTACTTGCAGTCAACGTTAAATTATACTTTGTGTCGTGTGTGTGTAGCTGTGTCGTGTGTGTAGCTGTGTCGTGAGTGTAGCTGTGTCGTGAGTGTAGCTGTGTCGTGAGTGTAGCTGTGTCGTGTGTGTGTAGCTGTGTCGTGAGTGTAGCTGTGTCGTGAGTGTAGCTGTGTCGTGTGTGTAGCTGTGTCGTGTGTGTAGCTATGTCGTGTGTGTAGCTGTGTCGTGTGTGTAGCTGTGTCGTGAGTGTAGCTGTGTCGTGTGTGTAGCTGTGTCGTGAGTGTGTGTAGCTGTGTCGTGTGTGTAGCTGTGTCGTGAGTGTAGCTGTGTGGTGAGTGTGTAGCTGTGTCGTGTGTAGCTGTGTAGCTGTGTCGTGAATGTGTAGCTGTGTCGTGTGTGTAGCTATGTCGTAAGTGTGTAGCTGGGTCGTGTGTGTGTAGCTGTGTCGTGTGTGTAGCTGTGTCGTGAGTGTGTAGCTGTGTCGTGTGTGTAGCTATGTCGTAAGTGTGTAGCTGTGTGGTGAGTGTGTAGCTGTGTCGTGTGTGTAGCTGTGTCGTGAGTGTGTAGCTGTGGGGTGTGTGTAGCTATGTCGTAAGTGTGTAGCTGTGTGGTGAGTGTGTAGCTGTGTCGTGTGTGTGTAGCTGTGTCGTGTGTGTGTAGCTGTGTCGTGTGTGTAGCTGTGTCGTGTGTGTAGCTGTGTCGTGTGTGTAGCTATGTCGTAAGTGTGTAGCTGTGTCGTGTGTGTGTAGCTGTGTCGTGTGTGTAGCTGTGTCGTGTGTGTAGCTGTGTCGTGTGTGTATCTGTGTCGTGAGCGTGTCGCTGTGTCGTGTGTGTGTAGCTGTGTAGCTGTGTCGTGTAGGACATAATATATTTGTTTCAGTTCAAATCTTACATAAGACCAATTGGCATCATTAGATTAGAGACAAATCTACCTATCAATTTTTACTAGCATCATCAAAGTTGAATCAATATAACGACTTGTGTTTATATCATTGGAACTGTTTCTTAGATCTTTACAAAAAAATGTTTGCTTGTATCATCGTATCTGTGTGTGTTGTGTGTGATCGCAACAATTTGTATCTACAGCCTTTAATCATATCAATAACTGAGCGCTGTTTCCGATATCTCTAATATTACGAACAACTCTAACGATTGTTGTGTGAATAACAACCGCCCTGAAAGTGTTAGAACTTTAGTTCGTTGCTTTCAGAAAAAAAAAAGTAAGATCGTTGTTTTTATATTAGCCAAACGCTTTCTCTAATCTGTTGCATTCAACTGCGTATTAGAGTTCGATTATGTAAAAACAAGTGTCGCATCAAAGCTAATTGTTCTTAGAATCTGGAACTCTTTTACGCCAATATACATGAAAGAGAACATGAAAACTGTTTATCATAAGCTTTTAAGGATTTATAAGAAACATTGTATCAGCTAATCAAAGATTATAGAACAAAATATAATTATCGAAAAACGATGTCGACAAACCCTATGACGGACTTTTGAAAAGTTTTTCTTGGCATCTAAAGAGCATAAAAACGTCTTATAGAATTTAGAACGGGAAAAAAAAAGTTGAACTCGATGTTGCTGGCCGGTAGAGTACGTTTAAGTTTAGCCATGTGCCGAGAACAAAGCTAAAACAGCGGCCATTGAGACTAGTGTAGAAACAGGGTCATTTCCGGGTCAATAACGCACACCAGATGTCCGCGGAAGGTTTTTTCAACTTGTTAGCGTCAATGAGTTCTCTTCACACCAGCAGATGTCGTAAAGAGATGGAGGGCGTGGCATTTGTGTGGGGAAGACAGGGAATCAGTGTTTCTTCCAGACTTTTTTCTCCGGGGGGGCACTTGAAATTTTTTTTGGGGGGGGGGGGGGGGGCTGTAGACTTTCTTCGGGGGGGCGGACACTGTTAAAAGTATATATTTTCTATATAAATTATATAAATTTCATTTCGTTCGGAGGGGGCGGTAAAAATTTTCCGAAGAGATGCCTGGAAGAAACTCTGCAGGGAATCTTTGTGTAAGACGTGTTTAAGTTGTTAAATAACCGGTTAACTTGGGGCTGTTACGTCAGACAGGGAAGGTTGGGGGAGGGGAGAGAAAACATTGACAACTGTTTAATGTCTTATGAGGAAGAAAAGTATAATTTTAGAAAACAAGATTCCTGTTATCCTGTAAACAATATTAAGTGGTATATTAAACTTTTAAACAAGAGGCAAATAATATTTTTTATATAAATACTATGTCCGGCAATGTTTAGGCATCAACACCCGCACATCATCGAGACAAATAGAATTACCACTATACTTATGCAGACTAGCAAGTCAGATTACATAGCGTTGTGTGAAGTTGCCTACCAAGTCAGATTACATAGCGTTGTGTGAAAGTGCCTACCAAGTCAGATTACATAGCGTTGTGTGAAGTTGCCTACCAAGTCAGATTACATAGCGTTGTGTGAAGTTGCCTACCAAGTCAGATTACATAGCGTTGTGTGAAGGTGCCTACCAAGTCAGATTACATAGCGTTGTGTGAAGGTGCCTACCAAGTCAGATTACATAGCGTTGTGTGAAGTTGCCTACCAAGTCAGATTACATAGCGTTGTGTGAAGTTGCCTACCAAGTCAGATTACATAGCGTTGTGTGAAGTTGCCTACCAAGTCAGATTACATAGTGAAGGTGCCTACCAAGTCAGATTACATAGCGTTGTGTGAAGGTGCCTACCAAGTCAGATTACATAGCGTTGTGTGAAGGTGCCTACCAAGTCAGATTACATAGCGTTGTGTGAAGTTGCCTACCAAGTCAGATTACATAGCGTTGTGTGAAGTTGCCTACCAAGTCAGATTACATAGTGAAGGTGCCTACCAAGTCAGATTACATAGCGTTGTGTGAAGGTGCCTACCAAGTCAGATTACATAGCGTTGTGTGAAGGTGCCTACCAAGTCAGATTACATAGCGTTGTGTGAAGGTGCCTACCAAGTCAGATTACATAGCGTTGTGTGAAGGTGCCTGCCAAGTCAGATTACATAGCGTTGTGTGAAGGTGCCGATGTTTCCCGTGTTAGCTCCTATGTCGCTACAGGCTGTATGGGCGGGGGACGAACTTCTAGGTTTACTGCCCTTCTTAGGGAAACATAGGCGAGGGGAGGGGTAACTCTGTTTTGTCTACCTCTCCGTTGATATTCATATAGAAGTAAAAAAAAAAAGGGAAAGAAATATCGCGCTCTCTGCACACCGTAGCCACGTCGTTCGCTTTTTGCCGTCTCAAAATTCTCATTGTTTAAGGGAAAATATTATTTAATTCAACAAACTGAATTTTTTTTTGCAATTGGGTCTTCTTTTTTTTTTTAATTCTAATTACCGGATTACGGGCGGAAGTCTTTGTAACACCACCTACACCGAAGTTGGTAAAAAAAAATTGGATGTCAGATCAGAAAGACACGTTCTGTTAATCCACCGTTAAATTTATGATCTAGTCACGTGACTGCGGCTGGCATCAGAAGGGAAAACAGGAGCTGAACGAACATCTGCGTACGCATAAGTTAACTGGCCACGGCAGTAAAAACATAACACTCTCTTTGTACTGGCGTGCAGGGGAGATAACGATGAAATTTAAAGAAAGGTAAATATAAAGAAAAGGGGGGATAATTTACGTCAGATGTTTGAACGCCTTGTTGGTAAATTTTAATATACGAAACTAAATTTTAAAAACTCTAGTTAATTAATTACAAGAGCTTTATCGCAATATGTGTGATTAGTTGAATGATTTAAGCTGCCTACAGAATAGAAGGGAAATGCACATTGTTGTTTTTATTCCCAGTGCAGTTTTCTTCCACGCGGAATGCAGCTGCAACAGCCATCATACTAAATCTTACACCGAGCCTAGCGTCGTGTTACATAATACCCAACGTGTTTGTGTTGTTTCCCAGAGGGCAGAGGTTTTTTTAACCGTCTAGAATAGAAATATCTGGTTTTACTATCTGCCTATACAAGGTGCTCGTTATTTGCCAATATCTGCCAGTACTAGCTGCCTTTCTATCTGCCCACAGTATCTACTCATACTATCTGCCCACAGTATCTACTCATACTATCTGCCCACAGTATCTACTAATACTATCTGCCCACAGTATCTACTCATGCTATCTGCCCACAGTATCTACTCATACTATCTGCCCACAGTATCTACTCATACTATCTGCCCACAGTATCTACTCGTACTATCTGCCCACAATATCTACTCAAACTATCTGCCCACAGTATCTACTCATACTATCTGCCCACAGTATCTACTCATACTATCTGCCCACAGTATCTACTCATACTATCTGCCGACAGTATCTACTCATACTATCTGCCCACAGTATCTACTCATACTATCTGCCCACAGTATCTACTCATACTATCTGCCCACAGTATCTACTCATACTATCTGCCCACAGTATCTACTCATACTATCTGCCCACAGTATCTACTCATACTATCTGCCCACAGTATCTACTCATACTATCTGCCCACAGTATCTACTCATACTATCTGCCCACAGTATCTACTCATACTATCTGCCCATGGTAGCTACCCATACTATCTGCCCACAGTATCTACTCAAACTATCTGCTCACAGTATCTACTCATACTATCTGCCCACAGTATCTACTAATACTATATGCCCACAGTATCTACTCATACTATCTGCCCACAGTATCTACTCATACTATCTGCCCACAGTATCTACTCATACTATCTGCCCACAGTATCTACTCATACTATCTGCCCACAATATCTACTCATACTATCTGCCCACAGTATCTACTCATACTATCTGCCCACAGTATCTACTCATACTATCTGCCCACAGTATTTACTCATACTATCTGCCCACAGTATCTACTCATACTATCTGCCTACAGTATCTACTCATACTATCTGCCCACAGTATCTACTCATACTATCTGCCCACAGTATCTACTCATACTATCTGCCCACAGTATCTACTCATACTATCTGCCCACAGTATCTACTCATACTATCTGCCCATGGTAGCTACCCACACCCTCTGGGAACACTCGCTGTCTTTGTATCAACGGAAAGTATCTACCCATACTGGCTGGCCATAATATCCGCTCATACTATCTGCCCATACTAGCTTCCAATTATATCTTCTACACTCTCTGTTCACACTATCTGTCTTCATTATCCAAGCATGTAAACTATAACACCCTTCAATAACCCAATTCACACGTGTAAAGAGAATTCACTTTGTAAAATACAATATCTTGAAGATTATTTTAATGTAATAATTCATTGCTGACATTTTTTTTTTTTTGACATTAGCATGTAGTTTGTTTTCACATTTATCCATTAGCCAAGTTCGCCCTGATCATTGAAGCTTCACTTTTATTGCCTACTTAAATAATAAGCGCTGGGGTGTTGTAAAATAGCATCAACTCTAAGCTTGTCTAAGAATAAAATATAAATTCTGGACTTTTACATTTTTAAAAAAAATGAATTTTTTTTTTACCCTTTCAAACAATATATCATTACGAAATCATGTTTATGCATCTTTTTGCTGCAATTTTTTTATACCTGACCCAGATTCTTGAAACAACTTTTTATTCCTCGTTGTAAAATGTGTGTGAATCGGACGACGCTGAACGCCATCTTAGATAAAAGGGAAATAACTGCAATTGATTCCTCACTAAAAGCTGCTTAATGGTTTTGTCACATCCACATTGCTGAACATTAGATTACATTTCCATAACTCAAATAACAATAGTTGTGAGGACACCTTCCATGGACGTTTGAAAATGTAACAATATTTTAGAGTAGGTAGCCGGTATAGAGCGGTACTGTAAGACTCAAATCTCTGTAGTATATAGACTGCCATTCGTTCCTTGTACAAGGGAGATAACGACCAGTGACCTGTTAAGGGCGACTTCTTTCATATTATCCAAATTTCTGAATCAATAATTGTCCTTTAATCTGCTTTCTTCTTTGTTGTGCCTGCTAATCAATTATTAATTAACTTTCTTTTCTTCCATTGTAAATTCCTGAATGTTAAAGTAACTAGAATGTGTATTCACATCTGTGTGATATAAAATTAAAACTGAATTTAAATTTTGCTGCAAGATTTGCATCCAAAAGCTTAGACAAACTCATCGCCTAACATACACATAATTTTTGTGTGCTGTAAATGTCATAGAGAGTGACCAAATGCTGTACATGTCATAGAGAGTGACCAAATGCTGTACAAGTCATAGGGAGTGGCCAAATGCTGTACAAGTCAGAAAGAGTGGCCAAATGCTGTACAAGTCATAAACAGTGGCCAAATGCTGTACAAGTCAGAAAGAGTGGCCAAATGCTGTACAAGTCAGAAAGAGTGGCCAAATGATGCACAAGTCATAAAGAGTGGCCAAATGATGCACAAGTCATAAAGAGTGGCCAAATGATGTATATGTCATAGATGGTGGCCAAATGATGTCTAATTCATAGAGAGTGGCTAAAAGCTGCACGTGCAATGGAGAGTGGCCAAGTGCCGCACATGTCATGGCCAAATGTGGCGTACATGTCATGGAGATTTGCAAATGTGTTGCACATGCCAATAGAGATTGGCCAAATGCTGCACGTCTCATGGAGAGTGGCCAAGTGCTGTACATGTCATAGACAGTGGCCAAGTGCTGTACATGCCATAGAGAGTGGAGAAGTGCTGTACATGCCATAGAGAGTGGCCAAGTGCTGTACATGTCATAGAGAGTGGCCAAGTGCTGTACATGCCATAGAGAGTGGCCAAGTGCTGTACATGCCATAGAGAGTGGCCAAGTGCTGTACATGCCATAGAGAGTGGCCAAGTGCTGTACATGTCATAGAGAGTGTCCAAGTGCTGTAAATGTCATAGAGAGTGGAGAAGTGCTGTACATGCCATAGAGAGTGGCCATGTGCTGCACATGCCATAGAGAGTGGCCAAGTGCTGTAAATGTCATAGAGAGTGGATAAGTGCTGTACATGCCAATAGAGAGTGGCCAAGTGCTGTAAATGTCATAGAGAGTGGCCATGTGCTGCACATGCCATAGAGAGTGGCCAAGTGCTGTACATGTCATAGAGAGTGGAGAAGTGCTGTACATGCCATAGAGAGTGGCCATGTGCTGCACATGCCATAGAGAGTGGCCAAGTGCTGTAAATGTCATAGAGAGTGGAGAAGTGCTGTACATGCCAATAGAGAGTGGCCAAGTGCTATACATGTCATAGAGAGTGGAGAAGTGCTGTACATGCCAATAGAGAGTGGCCAAGTGCTGTAAATGTCATAGAGAGTGGCCATGTGCTGCACATGCCATAGAGAGTGGCCAAGTGCTGTAAATGACATAGAGAGTGGAGAAGTGCTGTACATGTAATAGAGAGTGGCCAAGTGCTGTATATGTCATAGAGAGTGGCCAAGTGCTGTACATGCCATAGAGAGTGGCCAAGTGCTGTACATGCCGTGGAACGTGGCCAAATAGTGAAAACGTGAGTACTGACTCCCGTTTCCCCCGCTTGCCTGGTTGATAGAAAACTGTTATGACGTTAGCATCAGGACTTTTAAACCCGTCACAACAGTAAAAAAAAATACCTAGTTAAATTACAATTTAAATTGATCTAGTTACTTTTTCAAATGTTAGAAAATTAAAATGAACGCAGAACGGTTGGTGTGTGTGTGTGGGGGGGGGGTCTCTAGTCCAAGCGGTACTCACCAAATGTTGGTACACTAAAGATTGCTTCATATGTCTAATACAACTTTACTCGCAGCAAGGATATACTACTCATCTAGACATACACACATACGCACACAAACACACCAATCTTAATGTTTGTTTGATTCGAATTTTTTATTATTTAACTAAATTGAAAAAACGATGAAGGAAAGCATAAAAAATAATAACATATTATAAACAAACGTTTGTTTTTCCTGCTTGAAAGCTGTGAAATGTCGTGATGAACTTGAGGATTTGAATTTGTTTTTAATTAGAAGGTGTCAAATTTTTATTTTCTACAGTACTTTGTCTAAGGCATTCACACGTTCGTTGAACGAGTTTGTATTTTTTCTACAATGATGTTTAAATAAATCTCACAGTAATACTAGCACACTAGAATAATAAACTGTTGGGTATAAATAGCAGTGAATATAACAATAAATACAAAAGAGAAAGAACATGTATGAGTATACAAGAACACTGATAATAGGTACAATAGTTATGAACGGGTAATCATATAAGTACAAGAACACACACAAATAAAAATCACTAATGAGTGAGGGAACATATTCACTCATACACAATTATATATATATATATATATATATATATATATATATATATATATATATATATATATATATATATATATATATATATATATATATAAGTATATATGTATATGTATATGTATATGTATATGTATATGTATATGTATATGTATATGTATATGTATATGTATATGTATATGTATATGTATATGTATATGTATATGTATATGTATATGTATATGTATATGTATATGTATATGTATATGTATATGTATATGTATATGTATATGTATATGTATATGTATATGTATATGTATATGTATATGTATATGTATATGTATATGTATATGTATATGTATATGTATATGTATATGTATATGTATATGTATATGTATATGTATATGTATATGTATATGTATATGTATATGTATATGTATATGTATATGTATATGTATATGTATATGTATATGTATATGTATATGTATATGTATATGTATATGTATATGTATATGTATATGTATATGTATATGTATATGTATATGTATATGTATATGTATATGTATATGTATATGTATATGTATATGTATATGTATATGTATATGTATATGTATATGTATATGTATATGTATATGTATATGTATATGTATATGTATATGTATATGTATATGTATATGTATATGTATATGTATATGTATATGTATATGTATATGTATATGTATATGTATATGTATATGTATATGTATATGTATATGTATATGTATATGTATATGTATATGTATATGTATATGTATATGTATATGTATATGTATATGTATATGTATATGTATATGTATATGTATATGTATATGTATATGTATATGTATATGTATATGTATATGTATATGTATATGTATATGTATATGTATATGTATATGTATATGTATATGTATATGTATATGTATATGTATATGTATATGTATATGTATATGTATATGTATATGTATATGTATATGTATATGTATATGTATATGTATATGTATATGTATATGTATATGTATATGTATATGTATATGTATATGTATATGTATATGTATATGTATATGTATATGTATATGTATATGTATATGTATATGTATATGTATATGTATATGTATATGTATATGTATATGTATATGTATATGTATATGTATATGTATATGTATATGTATATGTATATGTATATGTATATGTATATGTATATGTATATGTATATGTATATGTATATGTATATGTATATGTATATGTATATGTATATGTATATGTATATATGTATATATATATATGGGCGTTGAGCGGCTTTCGTAGTAGCCGTTGTGGCCATAATATATAGGCTAAAATTTTAATAATGCCGTTCAACCCACGTGAATGACTTAGCGGATTTGATATTTAGTCTAAGGGCTTCAAAAATGTAATAGTGCATTTGACCAGTGGTACAGTTGTAGGACGTTTGGCCACTGGTACAGTTATATGACGTCTGACGTGTAGGACGTCTGACCAGTGGTGTAATGGACGTCTGACCAGTGGTACAGTTGTAGGACGTCTGACGTGTAGGACGTCTGACCAGTGGTACAGTTGTAGGACGTCTGACCAGTGGTACAGTTGTAGGACGTCTGACCAGTGGTACAGTTGTAGGACGTCTGACCAGTGGTACAGTTGTAGGACGTCTGACCAGTGGTACAGTTGTAGGACGTCTGACCAGTGGTACAGTTGTAGGACGTCTGACCAGTGGTACAGTTGTAGGACGTCTGACCAGTGGTACAGTTGTAGGACGTCTGACCAGTGGTACAGTTGTAGGACGTCTGACCAGTGGTACAGTTGTAGGACGTCTGACCAGTGGTACAGTTGTAGGACGTCTGACCAGTGGTACAGTTATATGACGTCCGTCGTGTAGGACGTTTGACCAGTGGTACAGTTGTAAGACGTCTGACCAGTGGTACAATGCGGTACCTGAAAGTTCTCAACACCAACCTCCTGTCCAAAACTATTTCTTACTAAGTATGTGTTCAACTCTTAATGGTGTACTTTCCAAGACCTATTGGCTTACCGGGGCTTTTTTCAGAGATGAAGGGGTGGGGGTGGGGGGCTGGGGTAATGCCTTAGAGGCATTGTTAAGGAAAGAGACGGGGTATTGTGTTACCGCTTGTCTGCTTTTTTGTCACTTTGTCTGGCTTTGTTTCCCCCCACCAGGTCGTGATGTCAAATTGTCTTGACATAGACGTGTGCCATTCTTCGCTACTAATTATACTTTAAGAACACTGGTTTTTTTGTATATCTTGAACAAAGAAATCAAAATGTCAGCCTCATAAATAAATTTAAATAAAATAACAGGTTCTGAAATGAAAATTTGAAATACAATACTATAATCTTTTATTTCTCCTTTTGCTTAAGGAATAGCATTATTTGTTGTTAAGTAAAAAAACGTATTCATTTTCACTCTCAAATTTTACTGTCAGCTGAAATAAGTTGAGTTTCGCTGTCTGGATTATCGTGAATAATAAATTATCAGCCGCACTCTATAGATGTATGTCTTCCGTTATACAGCTTTAATTAGGGGTCGTTAATAAACGAGGTCACATTCCTGGGGGGGGGTCGGACTTAAGTGATGATGTGTGACATGGGGGGAGGGGATGAGAGAGTGTGAAGGTTATTTGGCTTTGTTGAAGGTTTGTTTTGTAGAAGGCAGTTTAAAAATCATCTCTGTACCTGATTTTGAACCACGGTATAAAATATTGTAGAGAACAATGACATAAAATATTGTAGACAGAGAACCACGACATAAAATATTGTAGACAGAGAGATACGACATAAAATATTGTGGACAGAGAACCACGAAATAAAATATTGTAGACAGAGAACCACGACATAAAATATTGTAGACACAGAGAACCACGACATAAAATATTGTAGACACAGAGAACCACGACATAAAATATTGTAGACAGAGAACCACGAAATAAAATATTGTAGACAGAGAACCACGACATAAAATATTGTAGACAGAGATTTCAAGAGAGAAAACTCCGGAGGAGCAGGTTGAGTTGTCATTTAAGGCGTCATTTAAGGCGTCATTTAAGGTGGGGGGGGTGGGAGCAATCAACAATTGCGTGACGTCAGTCAAAGATGAACATCCCTCCCCCCAACGTATCACTTCGAGCCCACTTCAATACAAACCTGGCTATGAAACTGTGTGTGTATTTTTAAAAGGTGAATCAAAGAACTCAGTGTTATATTTGTTAACATTTAAAAGTTTATCACTTTTTAGCTCCGGGAGTAAGGGTGGTGCAGTTTTATGAACCACTTGACCCAGTGATTCAACCACAACAATGTGTGCGTGTGTGTGTGTGAGTGGGTGTGTGTTTCCCTCGTGATTGTTTACTGACCTTGATAAACATGCAAATAGCCTAGATGTAAATATTCATCGGTTGTTTTCCACTAGCCGTGCCTCACTGTTTGAATCAGCTAGTACCGCAGATAATGACACCAGCCATAGTAATACGTCAACATGCTCTAGCTTTTATTGAGGCCGATATCTAATAATAGCATTTTGAATGGGCTAAATTGTTTATAAATAAATGGGATAAATTAGCTATACAAAAAATGTGCTGAATTTTGTTTAGACATCAATAGGCTGAATTATTTTTTCTATTGTGGGCTAAATTATTTATACAATTATGGGTTAAATTATTTAACAAAGTGGCGCCACCTTGTCCCCTATTAGATCTAGCATTTTTAGCATTTTTTTGTTAACCAAAACTAACATACACACTCACAATTTGTCCGTGACCTTTCCCGGGGTCAGGGGTCAGAATGGGAAGAAATATCAACAACAGAGTGGATTGTTCGAACGGTTGTAAAGCAGGGGCGTGGTCTGGGTAAAGATTGGCATATCTGTGCTTATATCGGTGGCTCGACAACAACGACAATGTTATACTGCAGGAAACTATGTTATACTGCAGGAAACTATGTTATACTGCAGGAAACTATGTTATACTGCAGGAAAACACACACACACACACACACATATATATATATATATATATATATATATATATATATATATATATATATATATATATATATATATATATATATATTGGATATAACTGTTTAGACCTAACAAAATATATCATTAAGGTGTAGAATGACAGAGTAGGAGTGGATATAGGGCGTTAAGACTTATTTGAAATGTTGACGATTTCCATCTATCATTTTATAGAGGTCCGGGATAACTTGGTAACTTTCAGGCTAATCGCATGCTCTACTCGGGGGGAAGTGGTAGTGGTATGTGAAGATGGGCATGATTTAATTCCTAGTGGGAGTTCACTCAGAAATTGTGGCGCATCGATCCTCTCTATTTTGGTTCGACATGGATGAACACACACATTACTGAAGGCAATTTTTCGAGTTAGGTAACTTGATTTGATCAGCGCTAGAGGTCTTAGGAGAGGGGGCATCAGCTTACCACACTATACTCATTTTTATGGTCGCTGTTCGTCTGAACTCCTGAATGTGTGTGTGTGTGCCTATGTGTGTGTATATGTGGGTTTTCGTGTATGTGTGTGTTGTGGGTGTGGGTGTCAATACCCTAGTTGTTAAGGTGTCCGTGCCAATTTAGTGCACCAGATGGCGCCCGGCTGAGTTGAGCAATAGCACATGGCTTGATACACACAGACTTCTGTCTCGTGTCTTGTCTGATCAACACAGACTTCTGACTCGTGTCTTGTCTGATCCACACAGACTTCTGACTCGTGTCTTGTCTGATCCACACAGAGACTCGTGTCTTGTCTGATCCACACAGAGACTCGTGTCTTGTCTGATCCACACAGACTTCTGACTCGTGTCTTGTCTGATCCACACAGAGACTCGTGTCTTGTCTGATCCACACAGAGACTCGTGTCTTGTCTGATCCACACAGAGACTCGTGTCTTGTCTGATCCACACAGAGACTCGTGTCTTGTCTGATCCACACAGAGACTCGTGTCTTGTCTGATCCACACAGACTTCTGATTTGTGTCTTGTCTGATCCACACAGACTTTTGACTCGTGTCTTGTCTGATCCACACAGACTTCTGACTCGTGTCTTGTCTGATCCACACAGACTTCTGACTTGTGTCTTGTCTGATCCACACAGACTTCTGACTCGTGTCTTGTCTGATCCACACAGACTTCTGACTCGTGTCTTGTTTTATCCACACAAACTTCTGACTCGTGTCTTGTTTTATCCACACAGACTTCTGACTCGTGTCTTGTCTGATCCACACAGACTTCTGACTCGTGTCTTGTTTTATCCACACAAACTTCTGACTCGTGTCTTGTTTTATCCACACAAACTTCTGACTTGTGTCTTGTCTGACCCACACAGACTTTTGACTAATGTAACATCTGATATATTCACACTCCTAACGTGTGTCTAAAAAGTCTTTTTTTTCCTATGTTTCTGGCGCCATAGCGTTCCGTCTCTTTCTTTAAAAAAAAGATCTAGATTTTTCTATCATCTTCTCCCGTCCTTCTGTTAGATTTTAAACCCCAGGACAACAAGCGGGTGACGTAACAGCACGACCTAGATCTCGTGTCAGCCTGACCCCAGGTGAATGTATCCGTCTGCCTTGTCACCAACGTATGCAGAGAAAAAAAAGAATAACCTCACCCGACTTAAAAGCTCTTTACATTTTCATTAACGAATCTTGTTTGTGCATAAAATGTGTTCCACTTTTAGTGGCAATCATTAGCGGTGATAATTTAAAACTCCACCAACGTCATTGCTGCTGATACGTTTTCAATCAATAAATCTAGCAGGAAAGTTCAAAAGTAGTTGGGTTTTTTAATTTACCTTCGAGTCTATTTTCCTGTTTTGCGTCAATACTTTATGAAAATTTGATATTAATTTTATTCCAATTTAATCGAACATCGTTTTAAATTATTCATTTGGAAAAAAACAGAAATGTAAAAAAAAAAAACATACTCTATCTTTTTTCTTATATTAAAAAACGATTTCATTATTTTAAAAGTTCAGAACAAATCCTACATTGAGTAAAGGGTAGGTGGGGCGAGTGAATGAGAACCACAGACATTATTCCAATTTATCAATCTATGAACAATTGCATTAGTGCTTGTAAACTGTCTTCAAATGTGTTTTTTTCGTTATTTCCAAGCAAACTTTTAAGCTTGTTACGTGGGCGTAAATAGTTCATTCTGAGCATTATAAAAACATCGCATTCATCTAAAAATAGTTTCGCTTTTTTTTTTTCAAATCCATTCGAAGTTGCCTACCTTTATTTTCAATTCACCCCGTTTACAGATCACTCCATTTGAGTGTATTATCAAGGTCAGTATCCAGTTATCGTACACGTACAACAAGTTAATGGAGAGGCCGCCTTCATCTGTTTGGATGTCAAGAACATCTTTGGGGGCGTGTTATGTCAAGAGCTCGACGCAAGATAACCTTGACCTTGCAATTACAAAACTTAACCCCAGACTTGCGGTTTTGTTAGAAACAAAAATGAATGATAATTGTAGCTAAGATGATTGAAAAGTATGAGAGTTTAAAAATATATTAATAAAATAGTTGCTATTAAGCTGTTAATGAATTTTTTAATTAGTTTCATGTTGATGAGATAATGAAATAATGCGTGTCGCAATTAGCTTTAAAAAGTCAACATTACACTGCTCACGTTGTTTATACGGCTGATGAAACTGTTTAGATGGTCAGGGTGGTCAAGATACTGGTGGTACTCAGAATCAACACACACATTGATAACGAGACGCGCTGTTCTTTGACTATAAATATGAAGAAATGCTCTTATCTTAATAGCCGCCATGACGATTTGTATCAACATTTTATGTCGTAATTAGCGCATTTTATCTTTAACAAAATAAACATCGCTACCAATTCAGGGTCGACAACCAGCTTTCCAATCCTTTACAACCTCCCTTTATTGAAGATTATATAAGAATTTATTTCATAGAAAAAAGAAAGAGAAAACAACCGCGTGTCTGTCTTCCTTTTTTAGACTTTGAAGATCAGAGCTATTATATAACATCCTGTGTGTTACTACCCCTGAGAACCATGGGTCTGGACCCACGTGTCCATCTGAACCGGAAGTCTTCAAAACGCATACATGGCGGACATTGACTTTTCGCCTTTCTAGAATTCCCCTGCACTTTGTCACTCTATTTTTTATTTGACGTTGTCCATCCGTTATCTATTCTCGGTCAGACATGTCTTGCCACGTCTAACACTTGCGTTAACAAACGACAGCTCAAATACCACTCGCAAACAGATTGACAAATCGCTTTCAAAACAACAGTGGAACTGTAGAAAAAAAATTTTAAATAGTTTGTGATTTCGAACAATAGATCCCAATTTTTTTTTAAATATAAATTTCTGTATCTTTAATGTCGCGCTTTTAACATTGTTAATGATTGTTTTAGCAGTATACTTAAATATCTGCCATACACAATACCATGTGGTCTGTATGAATTCAAGTAGCAACACAAGGCCATGAAACTAAACAAAGAAACAAAAAACGTGGATGTGAAACAAAGGTGATCAAACGATAAAAACAAAGAAAAATACATTTGAGACTTGTAACTTGATCCTGTCTGTTAATAGAAAGTTTTATAGTGTATTCCCGTGCACTTTTCTGCTGGAAATATCACAAAATAATTTTGCTATATATGTAAGATAGATATAGTATTGTGTACTTTTTACCAGACAGAAAATCTAATAGTTGTTTAAAATGAAAGATGTAATTTAAAAAAACATTCGTTCTAGTCTAAATATGAAAGGAATTTATAAGTTTATAAATATGATTTAATTTTAAAAGAACCGATTTTTTTAAAAAGCATTTCTCAAAAACTTCCCATCCACGCTAATATCAAGATCTCTTCATCAATTCCGGCCACATCAACTTTTCCACTCCACGTCGTCGCGTATAATCAAGCTTATTATCTGTCATTAATCAAGTGGTGTTGTTGTAAAGACAAGATCCACTCGCGTGTACTCACAATCTCCAGCACTCGCCACAAATCACCAGTCAACGGCTATTTTTAACAACATTTATCTGGCCACTTAAGATGTGAAGAGCCATCGGAGTTCCGGATTTCGTTCAAACCTTTAATGCACTTGACTCTATTATTTTTTATTTGCACTAAATTTAACAATGGAAACCAGGCTATGGCCATTCTAATTTATAGCGATACTTAAGGATTAGGTCCCCTTTACTTTCTACAAAAAGATTAAAGAGATAGGTGTATGGCAAACGTAAGGACTACTTCTATTCTTATCGGCAACTTTCATAGGTGTGTTGATCACTGCGGGACTGCGGTCCGACCACCTATAGTCCAAACACCTGTGTTCAAAGCTTCGTGAACCGATAAAAAACTTAGTGGTCTTCTAAAAAAAATGGTCAACTGTACAGTGCCCAAATGTCCACTCAACTCTGTAGAGAGTTTATATGTCAAGCCAACTTTGTGGAAAGCCCGTATGTCCAACCAACTGTGTAGAACGTACATATTTCCACCCAACTCTGTAGAAAACCCATCCACCCGATTCTGACGCACCGAAGTCGTATAAAATGGTGTCTTCTGGACTAATAACTTTTATTTCAAAAACGTGCTTAGGCCTTATTGCCGAGAGGCATTTCTCCCGGTACTATAACTACACGTGCACTGAACAACGTCAGACTGTAATTAAGCTGTTGTTGTGGGATTTCAAGAGCTTCATCACCCTGACAAAACTGTCCATCTTAATTTGTGTCAGGCCAGATCAATCAGTTCAACAACCGAGACAAGATGGGCGCCAACATGGTTGCCTGCTCTGTTTGTTTGTTTGTTTTGTTTTTGTAGTTTTTTAATTGATATTTTGTTGTTGCAATTGCAAAATATAACGATTAAGTAGGCCTTTATATATATATATATATATATATATATATATATATATATATATATATATATATATATATATATATATATATATATATATATATATATATATTTATTTATTTATTTATATATATATATATATATATATATATATATATATATATATATATATATATATATATATATATATATATATATATATATATATATATATTTATATATATTTATATATATATATTTATATATATATATATTGTGTACACGATATTCGCACCTCCCGGTATTAACGGTGAATTGGTGAACAATATCATGTACAGCGACCATCTTTTGTTGTGTTGGGTTTTTTTTTTCAGAATTATGAAACATTGAATCAATGTCAATACCCGTAGTTCACGTGCACTGGTGGAAACTTCCTGTCACTTGTAAGATTTTGGCGGCGAATCCCAGACGGGCTCATCCGCGTTCTTGATTATTCTTGGTCTATTTCTATGTTTCTTATCTCTTCTCTATATCGGAAAATGGGAGAAAATGGAATAGACATATTTATTCATAAAGCCTCTCATTATTTCGGCCTAACCTGGTTTGCTTCAAACCTCATTCTAACAGATACCCTAAATACGTGTGTGTGTATTTATTTATTTATTCATTCATTTACTTTTTTATACATTTGTATATATATATATATATATTGTATATATATATATATATATATATATATATATATATATATATATATATATATATATATATAATAAGAACATTTTCTGCATATTGTCCTTCAGTCATTCCAATATGCACCGTTGATGACTTCTAGTCTATGTAACAGACAGTTCTAGTATTCTAATGTCTTGACCAGCGCCATGTTTGCAGGCGATGCCTTACTCTCACTAATTGGCCTCGTTATTCTCTTGGACTCTTCTATTTTTAAACCATTCCATGCCGTGTAGGACAGCGCCTGGGATGTGCGACTGACCTTCAGATGTCTGCGACAGATAGGTCTGTTAAGATTTAGCTGGAGGCTCTAGGCTTTTCGAAAAACATGATATTTATTCCAGAAAGTTCCCAAAACTCAGCAGAATTATTTTTAAGGTAGTTTTACTCTAGTTGCTATAGCGGTATTAATCGAAAATGTTAATGTTACTAATGGAATAAGTCCATTTAAACTCTTACCAAAACTTACATTTCTTGTTCTTATTATTATTTTTGCTGTCATTACTATTGTTGTTGTTATTATTATTATATTTTAGTAGTAGAAGTAATCGTGGCAGCAGTAGTAGTAATAGTAATAATAATAGTAGTAGTAACTGCAGCAGCAGTAGTAATAGTAGTAGTAGTTGCTGTGGTTGTTTTTGTTGTGGTTGTTGTTGTTGTTGTTGCAGTAGTAGTAGTAATAATAACAATAATAATAATAATTGTTGTTGTTGTTATTGTTGTTGCAGTATTAATAATAAGTGTTGTTGTTGTGGTTGTTTTAGGTTGGTAGCAGAGTCTAGTTGTAGTAGTTGTAGCAGCAGCACTCTACCCTCATTAGTAAACATTAAGGGCGAGGCTTCCTTTGATTCCTTACTTGACTGACTGACTCATGCCTCAGCTCGGGCTGACTATGGTACATCTTGTAACATCCCTCGAGCAGTCTAAGTCTAGTGGAAAGTCCCTGAGTCCATCCAGCTCTGATGGGTACCTAACTCATGTTAAGGAAAGTAAAGGCGGCGTAGTACTGACACAGCATGAACTTTACTTCATCTGCCCAATGGATGGCTAGGTCTAAAGAAGAATATAATTTTTTACTTTACCATAAAACAGAGAAGTCCACTTGATACCCGGGGGTAGGGTGGGGGAGAGGTGAGAGCTATTGATTTTGATACTCAGCATAGGCGTACGTAGATAAAATAGTGCCGTCCATTTACACTGGTACTTCCGGCTACTCTGGCCTCGGTCTATGCTCATAGTATTATACAGTTAAAATGTTCTTCATATTTGAAACATTCCTCGCTCACCATTTATTATTATTATTAAGGATTCTATGGGTATTTGTTACTGCGCTATTTTCTCATGCTGTAGTACTGAAATAATCTATAAGTAAGAACTTATAATTCAAATTCTCAAAATATAACTCGCCGAAAAATCGCACTAGATAAATGTACTCTGTCAGGACCTCAGGACTAAAAAAAAAATATCAGAACCCTAAAAAATATAAAATTTCAGAACATTTTTTTTTCAATAAATTAATGTTTTCTAGTGTCGAAAAACTCGCTAAGAGTAAAATAACTTACAATTAGTGCTCTTTAACCAAGTATTTGGATCAGATTTTAGTCTACTTCTCCTTTCGA
Organism: Physella acuta; assembly: GCF_028476545.2. Classification (NCBI taxonomy): domain Eukaryota; kingdom Metazoa; phylum Mollusca; class Gastropoda; family Physidae; genus Physella; species Physella acuta. Next base: position 366,023 of record NW_026732038.1, read on the forward strand.
TGAGATAAACATGAATCAATCAACCGACATTTCAAGGCGACACCTTTTGTTAATGTCATCAACAACCAACACGGCCTTACGGTTTCCCTGAGTGACGTCACAGTGGGTTCTTTTTGCTAGTGTTATCCTCCCACAAACAAAAGGAGAGTTATCCCCCCATAGACCGGTCACATGACGGGACACCGTTACTAAATCTGGCTTACGGCTACTGTTGTTTGTTGTTTTTTTTTAAACTCTCTTAAAACTAGATTCCTGTAATGCTTCAATATTACATTATTCTTTATAAAATATAATATTTTTTTAAAACATTAGCTATTTCTCTTTGAAAAATTATAATTCATTGTTTATAACTATATATGAGTGTTCAAAGATAACGTTTTTGTCCCTAAATATTGTCTAAATATAGCCCATATTGAAGTTGTATCACTTTCACTTGAACGGTAACAGTGTTTTTTCCAGGTCTACCGCCACCTCCCCATCCATCCCCCACCCCTAAGAAAATGGAATTTACATAGAAAATACTTTTAACCGTGTCCGCCCTCCCCCCCCCCCCCCCCCGAAAAGTCTAAAAGTCTGGAAGAAACACTGAACGATAACAACGAGAAGCCATGTGTCATTGAGCATTACATAGAGACAGGCGCTAGGAAAGTGAGTTGGTTCGTTTACTGCCGCTGGTAACATGAATATTTTTATATTTAGAAATAATGTTTAATATTAACTACTTTAGTAATGGTTTAACTATAGAGCTGAAGCTTTTGGGGACAACCCGTGCCTCGAGCTAGCATCATATAAAGGCACATATTTTAATGCTTTTAGCGATAAAAGTTCCGTTGATATTTTTTAATGTACCTATTTTGGTCCGTTCTGGTGCTAAACTATTAATGCAGAACTTAAAAATCTATAGAGCATGCTTATAAAAAAAATTGTTTTTATAAAAACGGTTTTAGTTGATCGTCATCAAATTCACTTTGGCTACATACAATACAATGTGACACAACCTTTTCAACTCATCAGCTTTGGTGAAGTTTCGAGTCAAGTTCCCACAATTCTATTTTTACAGACGTAAAATTGGCGCCAACATGTTTACCCAGTCCCGCAAACATCCCCCTATAGCTATCGTCGCGTCTATCGATCCCAAGATGCCTCACTTTCGCGGTCATTTTGCATGGCATCTATTTATAAACAAACCTGGCCAGTAAAAGGATTCTTGTTGACAATGTAAGAAAAAAAATGTTTCTAAAATTAAACACACCAAACTTTTGTTCTACATTACGCCTTCTCCTGTAACAAAAAAGTATTCAGAGTATTTTTGTCCTATTTGCCTCCAAGAAATTGCGTTTTCAGACATAAAGCTCTTAGTTGCTTAAATATGTTGCGTGTTGTCTGGTGTGTTGGATGTTTCGTGAGGTGTGTTGTATGCTTGGGGTGGAGCACGGTGTGATATGTGGAATGATTTATGTTTTGTTGTGATTTACTCGCCGTGAATATGAAATGCATGTTTCAATCAGGTTTAACTTAATTCGCCAGTTCAGATATTCTCTCTCCTTATTTCAGTAAACTAATTCCTCAATTACAAAGCAATTAGTTGTTTTGTTATACTAAAATGTATACATTTCAACCAAAATGGTTTAAAGTATTGTTCTAAATAAAGGACACTTTCCTAGAGAGAAAAAATGTTTAAGAACTTATAGTAAATAAAATCTGATTTGATGGCCTGATAGCGATTAATACTATTAGCGTGTTCCTTAGTCTATAGTGGTCACGATTGGTCACCATGCCAGAAATCCTGACTTTTTCACAATAACAACTATTTTATTTCTAGTCTTAAAATAAAGAGAGTTTTACGTGGATGACTACATCTATTCTTATTGTAACGACGATGTTCACAACTATGCGGCATATTTATATTCGAACCTTCTTCAGATACCTTCAGATTGCATTTATTAGTGAATAGAAAGAGGCGGCGGTAATTAGCTTAAACTGGGTTATCCAATTAAAATCTATAAATAGATTCTAGATGTATGAGTTAGAAAAAGCTGTGCATCTTCGCGTATTGACATCTGCGTCTGTCCTCTAGTTGTAGCAGGTATTTTTAATGTGCTGTGCAAAAGGCTATTCGTTGTGAACAATATTTAATAAAGTTTTTGAACAATATTGAAAAAAGTTCATCAACAATATTGAATAAAGTTCATGGACAATATTGAATAAAGTTTCTGAACAATATTGAATAAAGTTCATGGACAATATTGAATAAAGTTTTTGAACAATATTGAATAAAGTCATTTGACAATTTTAAATGAAGTCATGTGACAATATTGGATGAAGTCCTTTGACAGTTTTCAATAAAGTTCTTGAACAATGTTTAATAAAGTCCTCGAAATAAGTTAGCCTAATATTCCCAAGCGGAATTCAAGTTTAAATGATATTTTTCTATACGTTCTCCTTGCTTAATAAGTGCTGAAAAAAAATTAAATATTGTTTCCCTTCAAACTTGTTAGCAAATGTTTTTATGTGGGTTGTTGTTTTTGCTTTTTGTTGTTTTTGATCACTGTAAAACTTTGATCCCTGTTTGAAGTGCCGTAATTTTCAAAAGTAAGCTTTGATGGGAAAAAAAATAGTAGTATGTGTGATGTAAAGGAAACAAGAGGTTTAAATACCCTTCTCTCTAGTAAAAACAAATTTTCTTTCATTTAGCGCTTCTTTCAATAAACTAAAAAAGCCAAAACCATATAACAAACTTTGCAGTTGCAATTTTAATTTAAAAAAAAAAAAATAACTTAAAAAAAACATCCAATAAAAATTTTAATGCGCGTATTATTCGGAATCCTGTCCCGGATTTTCACATGTTTATTTGGTTTTAAATGCGCCGAAAACTTCGAGTTATTGTTCGAATGCTTTGGATTTCGTAAGTAATTTTCTCCCCATAATTTGCAGAAAATTAGTTCTACTAATTAACCCTTTATGATAAAGAAGTAAAACGTTTTTCGTTTTATGCAAAATAATTTTATTTTGCTATTTTTAACTTTTTATTTTTAATTATTTTAAATAACATCGAAATTGTCTAGTTTTTTTAAAGATTAAAAAATGCTTTAATTTTGCTTTTCAAGTCTTTTAATTAAAATAATTTTCTGGGATAATATTTTTTGTCATCAGTATTCGTTCCTTAAAATGGCTCATTAACTTTCAACGCAACTGTGTTTTTATAGCTATATATGCCTACAACCTCATTGACATAAGGATAATTAAATCCACACGTATCGCTTCCATTGACGTCATGGTTACAGCCACATATCGCTAACATTGACGTCATGATTAGAGTCACACTTCGCCACCGTTGACGTCATGATTATACTTGATTATAGCCCCATGTCGACACATATTTAACACATTTTCAGCCTTGTGTAAACTAATATTTCAAAAACTTTCTAATTAAACCTGTCTTGGTATTTTTCTAAAGTTTAAAAAAAAAAACCAACACAAATTGGAAATACCCGGTTTATCTAATAACAAGAAACCCCACAGTGCGATCTTTAACTGCGGAGGAGAAAAATGACCGTTTTTGTTTATAGTTTTAATTATAGCTGTTGCCACATTGGAAATCCATTATTTCCTTCATTGACCTTGCGCGCATGCGATGTTTATTTTAAGCTTAAATTTTAAACTAACATGCGGCATAATGATAGTTTGCTCTGTTCAGAGTTGAAAGATTTATTATTCTATTTTGTGATATACAAACTTTTGGCCGAATGGGAAAGTGACAGATTTAAGGGTTTAAATACGCCGTTATTCAATAAATAATTTAATATTAACTGAATCAGTTTAGATTTCTGCTCTGTTTCGTGTATTTGTAACTATTTTCCATTTTATACCGTCTCTACTATTCAAATTGCAAAGGTCCTAACAGGACTGCGCTCAGTTTTTAAAGCCATCGGTGTGCCAGATAATATTCGACGACGAAAGGTTCTTTTTACTCACTCACCCTTATCTTTTAGGCATCTCTTGGTGGCTGGCACTGCCACCCCCCCCCCCCCACTACACGCCCATCTTCCTACCAGACAAAAATTTAAAAATATGTAATTGACATATATATATATATATATATATATATATATATATATATATATATATATATACATAAACCAGTGTGCCCCCCCCCCCCCCGCCGTCGGAATTGTCAAGGTCCCACCACACCCCCGGAGAAAAACGTGTCTTCAGTCTGTCCCCAACAAGCGATGCTGGTGAATGCAACTACGTCAAAGACGAATCGGCTGACCCCACAGTTAACGCGTAGATTCGTGATAGGAAACAAAAAACTATTTGAGTGTATTTTCCGTTATCACGCCGGTTGTGGGGGGGGGGTACTTTTTCAATGCCCAGCGGCTTTTATTTCCCCCAACCTGTGCCGTCTACTAATTAACGCTAGGGGACGCCCTACAGAACGCGAGTTCTTCCGGTTTGTGCTTTGCTCAACTACCCCCCCCCCACCCCCAACCATACCCTGTTTGAATCAGTTATTTAATTCAAATAGTGATGGTCGAATCGAAACAGTATAAATGGTATGGAATTTTTTTTTAAATATTATTTCCAAATGTATGTAGGTCTACTCTTTTGCTGTTATAAAGATATTTTAACACAAAAAACGCGTGCATGTTTTTAAAGTCTGTAATTAATTACAATTTATCACATCTAGATCTTAACGAGCGCAGCCTGCCTGTCTTATGGTTTTCACGTGGCTTGTGTTTTATAATCTCAGGTAAATCCAATAGCTTAATAGGGAGGTTTACCGCATACAACTGTCAAACTATATATCTGGGGTTTATTTCATTTCCTTTTGATTCGTTCGCGTGTTTTGAGAAACTTTAGAACAAACGAAGGGGGAAAAATGTTGTAATAATCTGCCCCTGTCAGTCACTAGCAACAAGAGCCCTAACAACGAAACGTCTCGAATTATACACCTCCGCATGTCCACCTACGCACAAACATTTCATTCCAGACATGCGTTCTACGTCGCCCAACCTTACAGAAACCCAACAAAAAAACACATTACTTTGTGTACATTAGGCAATTGCCCATTACATTCCACATTGTTCCTCTGTTAGTTTTTCTTTCCTTTATTCATCTCTTAGTTATTTTTAAAGATACTTGATTTACAAAAAGCTTTTAGGAAATTATTATGATGATTATAAAATTGAACATTTATGAAAATCATTTCAAGAGAGCAGAGGATTAATGCGAGCGTGGATTATTGCCAGCGTGGATTAATACGCCGGAGTCTTCAACTATGGCTCAACTTGGATCTCCATACAATGCGAGCGCTCATCATTTTGATACGTTGCTAATCTTCTTATGAATAGGATTATAAATTACAATACTATATGGGTCAGCTGTTCGAGCGAGGATTTTTAGTAAAAAAAAAAAAGAAAATACACATCTGTAAATATTTTAGAATGTTTTCATAGTTTTAAAAAACAAATTATTGTTTTAAGTAAACCTGCTGGTTGTCGATGCTGTGGGTTTTTTTATTTAAAATAATACAAGTTACTTTTCCAACAGTTTAAAAAAAAGTTACAATATAAACTCAAAGTTCAGTTGCAACTAAATAAACTCAGGTTAATAGATACGAAAGTCTAACTATCAGATTGTTTTTTTTTCTCTCATCGCGTCAGTGTACCACAATCAGGATGCACCCCCTCCCCTCCCACCTATTGTTTAGCTCTCAGCAATTACAAGCACAAAGAAACTGCACCGGACGCATTAGTTACGTGTGGATCGTTTGCCTGCGGCTCTTTCGGTGGTTGATTAAATATACATCGGTAAATAAAAAAACAGACACGGAGCTGTTCGGCGAAACTATTCAACTTTTCGCTCTCCACAGAATTGCAAACCGTAAACATGTATGTAATCGTAGACAGCTTTAAAAAAAATGCAATTTGGGTAAGGTTCTGTAGTGTGGGCTTTGGGTAGGACTGCACAAAATCCTGCTTATTTTCTTAAAGAATTTTGTCAATCTACAATGAAGTGAAAATCCATTTTTAAATATTTACATTTTTAATATTGAATCTGTAATATTTGAATCAGCAATGTTAAGACAAGGAGGACATTGAGACACTTGAAACTGACCATTTTCTTAATGAACTTTAGACAACCCAGCTGTAATGTTTTATCATTATGGACATGCTACAGTTTTACAAAAGATCTCATGCATAACCATTTCAACCAAGTTATCATTTTAGTGTAGGCTACTTTTCTATATAAATCATTAAACAAAGAGTAACTTCAAATACATGTACTGTGAATATAGACCTTTCTAGGTTTACTCACAGAATGAATTAGCTGATTAAGCTCACCGTAATTTACACAGCACAAGCTCTCACTGCACACGCTTCTGCAGACTTTTCCTACCCTTGCGATATATATATATATATATATATATATATATATATATATATATATATATATATATATGTATATATATATATATATATGTATATATATATATATATATATATATATATATATATATATATATATATATATATATATATTATATTACCAATCATAAATTTTAAATTTACGACCTAGTGTATTGAGGTTTAGTCGATCAATGATTGTAAGAATTAAACACGTGCTTTGTTTTCCTTGGAATGAATCAACCCGTTAAACCCGGAAGTGACGTCGGCACTGCATTCTGTGACCAATTAAAACTGCTTTAATTAAGCTATTACCGCTAATTTCTCCAGTTGCGCTTGCTAGGAAACAGTAGCGTGATTTTCCACATATTAACCACTAATTACTTCCCATGAAAAGCCACGTCGAACGAGTCAGACATTTAACAAGGTCGCAAGAACCCACTGATCCTGACTCGGTCAAGCTCGGCAAACAAATGCAACACAAAAATATACAACGTTGTCCTGATTACAATCGGCCATGGGGAGAAATAAATCCAATTATTTCGTGTCTATAGAATTCAAGTTTTTAATCCCTTCGCGAAATCTTTTCGATTAACCTCATGTTTAAAATCCATTAAACTATTTGAGTTCGTTAACTCCAGGTTTTCCATTAGCCTAGGTACATCTTCTGGCTTTTCTGAACGATAAAAATGTGTAGTACATCTAAGCTTTTATAGACCGACATCAAAGAACAAAAAGAAAAGAATTTAGTAAATGTATCTTATGTTAACGTACAAGATGGGTCGACAGCATTGACTATAGAAATTAAGTAGCCGCCGGTGTGATGGTGTGTTTGCTTCAGACAGGCTCGTCATTTGTTTCTGTCTCTGTTTTTCCCACGTTTTCTTTAACTTGCTTTCGCGTCTGTTTGTTTGTTTGTTTGTTCGTCTTTCCATCAAATTTTGCGATCGAAATTTCGGGCACTTCCCAATTAGCTAGCGCGCTGAAATTTTCAGGTAAGCTTTGTTTCCGATGACAATACAATATTCAATTATTATTATTACTAAATTGATCCATGGAAAAATTGTATTGATCATTTTAGACTCCTGTTGATTTGTACAAAAAAGGGACATAACCTAGTAATTGTAATTTGATTAAAAAAAAGGTTCGGTACTTTCCCTCTTCTGCTACTTTTTAGTTCAATCAGAAAACGTGGGGTTTTTTTTTTAATTTTTAATGATAATTCTTTACATTGATTAATAAAAGAGAAGCTAGAGGAGTTGTTGTTCTTACTAACATGCTGCATATTTTCTTATCATGACTTGTGCGGGTAACGCTGACGAAGTTATAAGTCTGATAAATACTTCTTGAAGATCGTGTAATACGTCTTTTTGTCATTGGCAAACTGGTTTCATTCAAAAAGAAAAACTTTCTAAATCCACCAAAGTTTGAGATGATCCAGATTTAGCCTAGAACTATGGGAAGGCTTCGTGTATCCAGGACAGGTTAGCAGATTACCCGTCCATCCCAGCACACGTTCTAATAATGAAGAACCCCCCCCCCCCCCCTTGCCGGCCCACAAACCCACATCCATACAACCCGGAAGTGTGAGAAGACACTCCACCCCCACCCACAACCTCGACACAGTGGTGAGTATAGACATTAGATCTTACCAGTGGGAAGATCTCATTAGTCCGGAAATGTAAAATGACCCGTTTCTCTCTCCACCCCCTCCCCCACCCCCACCACTCCACCATCAAATCCAGTAGAATAAAAAAAACGTCCATCTGTATTAAAATATGTTTTGTCTTCTCCTACGACCCACACAAACACGATATTTCCGGCGATGCATAAGACTCCATGCTTTTATAAATATTTCTGTTCAATTATATCATAACTTAGTTATCTGAGATAAAAAGAACAAGAAGTTATTATAAAATAATTAAATATCATGTGTTTTGAAAATCATGATGTAAATATAAATATTTTAGTTGGCATTGAAGTCTTAAAGTTAAAAATGAAATAAAACTCATAATGCCATGTGCACATTTACTCACCATTTTATAAGCCGTTCGAGAAATAGACACGAGGAAATGCAGTTTTTATCTCTTAGCTGACATTATTATTCATTTTTTTTTAATTAGTAATAGTACACTAATGAATGCAAAGGAAAACCAAGACAAAATTTTCATGCCAAATTTTTTCAACAACATTCAAATAAAATATAATAAATTGAATGTTCATTATGATTACATCAATAAAATATTGACTTATCATTGTTCCTGATTATCATAACATCCTATTTTACTCTGGCTTCGGTCATGGTGTGTTGTTATAATTACGTAATAGTTACTGGATAATGTCTTTTGGACTTGAGCCAGGTGTTTATCAGAAATCTGTTAGCAAACCACCTGCTAAGTGGTACGACATTGATGACCAGAGCTGCGTATGTGCCCGAAATTGTTTATATGCGAGCAATCAGTAGCTGAGACACTTGAAAAGGTTGTCTGTCCAGCGTTACATACATCTTCTCTGGTGCCAATCAGTGGCGTAGGCAGGGGGGTAAGGGGGGGGGGGGGGTCATAACCC